>NC_143160.1:5794508-6166068 GCF_041381405.1 Jatropha curcas | reverse complement strand
ATCTGATTCATGCATATATAGTTCAGTGGATCTGATACAAAAACCTCTATGGACTAACAAGAATAAGCTACAACATTTGTTGATTAAAGCAAAGAGCACAGCAAATGCCATTGGTGTAGAACCTCTATGGACTACCAAGAATAAGCTGCAACATTTGTTGATTAAAGCAGAAAGCACAGCAAATGCCATTGGTGTAGTAGTCAAATAGTCGAGTACATCCTTATCTTGCAGAAGATCAGAGGGTAAAAAGCCATCGCAACCTCCTCCCCCTTTAAAATTCTAACGTACCTAACCGAAAAAAGAAGGAACATGGCAAATAATCTAGGGCACGACCCCTGACACACAATTGGGTTGACAAGTTACCTAGTCAGACCAAATATTAAATGTGGCAGTTCTAAGAGCAGGAAAAACGATTGAATGAAAAAGAAAAAAAATCATGTAATTTTAATCAAGTTATATGTACAACTGGTGAGCTAAGTTGAGTTTTCTGCACCAGAAATAGTTACCCCTCTTGTATTTGTTAATCCTAGGAGAACACACAGATTGCCATGTTCTCTTCTAGTTGCAACACCAGTTAAATTGAGCTCACACCTGTATATTTTACTCCTATACATCGACAAATCAACTTGTTCATATCCAAAAAGATGATACTTCAATTTGTACCTTGTTTCCATGCTGGAATCTCGACCAAACACAATAGGAAGAGGACCAGCCCAGGTTGGTGCAACAGCAGCAATGGCAGATGGCTTCACCAAGCCTTTTTTGGCAGCACGAACTATTAATGTGGCAGCATGCCCTCCGCCAAAGACCACCAAGCCATTTTCTGAATCAATTGCAGAAAATTTTCAGAAAGACACGCCCTACAATTTTCCCTTGTAATTTCCAGTAAATAACAACATAATCCTGAAACAGATGAAATGTGTTCAGCGGTGGACATAGATTGTTATGATGTAGGAAGAAGTGTTTCTCTCTTTTGATTCAAGTGACAATAGAAAAGAACATAAGGTTCTTAGATTTCTTTTGATCTAACTCCACAACATTAAGTATACTACATATCAAGAGTCCAGAGGAACAAGAAATTCTGCCCTTTATTAGAAGAACATGAAAGAGAAAAAAAAATTATACTACCAAGCACACAAATCCAACAGCTATAAACTGGCAAGAACAGAGAAAGCTAAATATTAATACCCAAGGAGTAATTTGGCCTGATAACAACCCATGTAAATGTTAGAATTACAATCAGAAATAGAAGTACCAATTGTACAAAATCCAAAAGAGTCAAGGACAATTACTAATCGTAAGAGTAGCAACTTTTGGCTTATCACAGTTAATATATATTACATTTATCATTTTTCTCGTTTGTGGGTTGGATAAGGAAATTGTGGAATAAGGGGTTAGCATTTAGCTATATGTATAGGAACACATATATAAAGGTAATAAATGGGAAAATTTTATGACACAGAAAATTGTATCCAGACGTAGAACATTGTCTAAAGCAGGTATAAATGCACATGATGCTTTAAGCTATCATTAACAATGAATATGATACAAGCCATAAAAAGAATAGATAAAACATCAAATTACTAGTGATGCATAAAGAAAACAAGAAATCAGATATACACTTTGTTTTACTACCTGCGTAACGCAATGGACTATCTGATGCATTTATGAAGTCCACTAGAAATTTCTCCATGACATCAGCATTATAATCCATTTTTGGCCTATCAGAATAACCCAAACCAGGCCAATCAACAATTGTAGCCTGCCAATTAATTTTACCTACTTGTTGAACAATGTCTCTGGCCACTGATCTCCATTCTTCAACAGTGCTGACATCAGAAATAGTCGGTATCATAAGTATATTTTTTGGTGGATCAGAGCTTTCCTTTGCATGTTCTTCATAATAGATGTTGATGGTGTTGTCTTTAAATTTCCATTGCCAGTTGTTTGACTGAAATTAAAGAGACTAGTAGTGAGAGAGAAAAAATAAAAAAGAATATAATCCCGCAATTAAAATCAAATATCATTTAATAACTAGATAATGGAATCACATAGTTTGCAGAAATTTTGACCTTATGCATAACATTGAAGTTGCATTGATAATGTTTGGCAAAGGATGATTTAACCTTACCAAACAAAGTGGGTATACAAAAGCCACAAGGAAACAAAACCATGATATTGTATTCTGCAGAGGCAGGAAATTTAGACTATAGACAGCATGTATGTGGAAATTTTGCAACTTGAAGGGCAGAACCATTCTTCATAAATGGTGGCAATGTGTGTCAAATTTTCATCAGAACCTTATTATATAGCCGAAAATGTGTAATGAGAGAATATTGGACACCCGCATAAAATCAGGCAAATCCACATGTTACAGACAGAAAGTTACAACCTAAGATTGAAAGCATGCTTATTTGATGCATAAATCTATCAGGGATACGCTAAAATCAAGAGCTAAAACTGAAATCCACACAGCCAAGAATAGAAATTATTCTTTTACTTAGTTCTACAATTACATTTTCTTATTCGTTTGCAAATTCTATTAATCTTGCTAGAATTTGATCAAGCATAGCCAAGTCCATAGAATTAAAGATGTATAAGTCTAAATGAATTTGCATTTAACACGAAATTGTAAATTTGTAAACCAATTCCGTAAAATCTTTTGAATTTCATTATACTAAACAAGCTCCAATCACGAATGGCCTAACTAAATTAAATCTTCCAAATCTTAAAGCCACTATTCTGCATAGTCCTGAGCTCAAGCACAACGAAAGCCACTATTTCGACGTTTCAACCACAAGCACTAAACAAAGCAATAAATTCAGTTATCATATAATCAAGAAACAAATTAGAAAAACTATTCCTTTATATAAAATAAAGGTGCAGATTAGACTCACCTTTAAATGGATGGTGGGTTTATCGGCAACGGGGACTGTGGAGTAGCCAACAGAATTTGATGAGGCTTTTACCAAAATGGGATTTAGAGAAAGAAATGGTTTATAAGTTCTGCAAGAAAGGGAATAAGAAGGTGAAGGAGAGATGAAGAATGTGGCAGAGGACAAAGCCATTGTTTTGTTTTAGGGTTTTGGAGTTGTGAGAAAAGAAAATGCGAGTGATGAGAGAATTTTCAACAGTCAATGTACTTGAAGCAGAGCCATAAAGTCCAATGAGATTTTTGGTGGTTGCCTGGTTAAAAGAAATATCAGCGTGGACTCCCAAGTCCCAACCAATGAAGGGATGTGTTGATTTGATTCCAAAGAATTTGGAAAGTCTAAATTAGTGGTTCCCTTGGTGAATGCGTTCCCCATCGTTGGCGGATGGAGCGAAACTTTTCCTTCGGTTAAGATTAGAGAGAACTTTTTCCTCGTGGGCCTCCAGTTTTATGCACATTGACTGGGCCTTTTGCATCCCAGTGGTTTAGGAAGTTTTAAAATAATGGGCTTTCGTTTGCAAGGATTCATTCAAATTAGCGTCTAATGTAAGAACTCTTTCGCCATCCCAATTAAATGACCAGTCTTCCCTACTTCCAGACTCCAAAAAGAAAGATGTCCTTGGACCCATTGTAAGGAGACACAAAAGGAAGAAACTTTACATATTAATTACCAGTAATCTCCACAAGAACAAGAACCATCAATGAAAGAGTGAAAGCGGCTTCTATCTCTGACCACAATTTCCAATTTATAAACCTGAGAAATCATTTTCATTACTACATGACAGTCCCTGCAAATCCTCAAATTCTTAACTACCCTTATTGTCTTCCCTTCACGCAATCTTGCTATGCCAAATGCCACAGCAAGCTTTTCACTATGCATAGACATTGAATCTTCTTTTTCTTCCTCTTCTATATCATGTAAAACACAACCAATCTCTGGGGCATAACCTCCTTCAACCCTAAGCCTGAACATTACATCCTTCAGCTTCTCATAAGCCTCTTCAGTAATTTTATCTTGTTTTGCACCTGCCACAAAAGTGTACATGACCTTATCAACTTCAATCATGCTCCAACCAGGAGTTTTCTTTATTCTCTGGTCGCTCATTGATCTTCTCACGGTAGCAACATCTTTCCATTTCCCTGCCACTGCATAAACGTTTGATAATAGAACGTGGTCGCTAGAATTGTTTGGGTCGAGCTCAGAAAGCCTTTCCTTCACCTGCTCAGCCAATTTGACATCACCATGAATGCTACAGGCCCCAAGAAGTGTCCGCCAAATAACATCATTAGGTGGAATAGGCATTTGGTATACAAATTCACAAGCCTTCTGTAGCTGACCAGCTCGACCATATAGATCAACCATGCAACCATAATGCTCAATGGCTGGTTTTATATCGTAATGATCCATCATCTTATTAAAATATTCACATCCTTGATCGACCAATCCAGCATGACTACAAGCATACAAGAGCAAAATAAAGGTGATCCCATCAGGCCTAGTTCCAGAGCTTTCCATTTCATGGAAAAGCTTTATTGCTTGTTCCCCATGACCATGCATTGCAAAGCCTGCCATCATTGAAGTCCAAGAAACAATGCTCTTTTTCTTTGGCATACGTTCAAAGACAAGTTGAGCCAAACATAAATTCCCACACTTGGAGTAAGTATCCAGTAATGCGTTATTCACTGATACAATCCAATCAAGCCCAGCTTTCACAATAAACCCATGTAATATTTTCCCAAACTCAAATGCCCCTGCCTGTGCACATGCTGATAGCACTCCTGTCAAGCTTACTTCATTTGGTCTTGTCCCTTCCCTCTGCAACTCCCTAAAAAATTCAAAAGCCTCATCAAAACACCCATTATGGGCAAACCCAACAATCATAGTGCTCCAGGATACATCATCCTTCACCGGCATTTCCACAAACATTTTCCTTGCAAGCTCTAGTTCCCCTGTTTTCACATACCCTGCAAGCATCACATTCCACGAGGTCAAGTTCCTCAAGGGCATAAGATCAAACATTTGCTTCGCACCCTTAACATCTCCACCGTTAAAGCACGCAGTGATCACTGCATTCCATGCAACAACATTTGGTTGAAGCATTTCCTCGAACACATTCCTCGACAATTCTACAGACCCACATTCCCCATACATACTTATCAAAGTTGTCCCAACAAAAATATGGGTGTTTAATCCATGAGTCAAAGCTTGACAATGCAATTGAACTCCAGTTCTCAAGGACCTTAAATTGGCAGCCGCTTTAAGAATGAAAGCGAAAGAGAAGCTATCAGGAGTGAAAAGTGATTCTCTCCTCATTTCAACGAATGTGAAGATAGAATTTTGGGGCTTATCAGATTCGGCAAGGCCTCGGATGAGGGTGTTGTACATGAAAACATCTGGGTTTGGAGTGTGGCGAAACAGACTGCAAGCATAGTCCAGAGAATCGGAGAGTGAGATGGTGCAGTGTAGGAGTAATTTTCCGGCGACGAAAGGATCGGTATCGAGGCCGTTTTTGAGTACATTTGCGTGGATTTGCTTGAGGGACGTTAAGCTTTTGCAACTATTCAACAGAGAAACGCAGAGGGAATGCGAGCTGTTCATTACACACTTTCTCAGTACTACTCCGACATGGCTCTACCTTTTGGTATGAATAGGTCAAGCTAACCTGTGAGAATTTGATTTACTTTATTTATGACTATTTTTTTTTTTCTGAATAGACATTTCTTATTAAGTTGATAAGAAAATACTATAGTAAAAGAAAATGAAGTTATTATATAGTAATTAAAAAACATTGGAGTAAATTCTCATACTAGTTTTTTCAAACGTGAATTCTATGTTGTTTTTATTGCTTAACTTTTGCTCGTTACAAATGAATTTAACTCGTATATATAATTTTTTAATAATTTATATATATAAATATCTATTAATTTATATATATAAATTTTTATTTTTATTTTGTTATAAATGATAATATTATAAACATAAGAAAATCTAATTCAGATATTCTTAACGAGGAGGCTTGCTCAGTATGAAAAGAATTGATTTTAGAAAATAAGCATCTCACAGTGTATGATTTTCTATGTATAAAGCAGTTTAAAATGATATTTTTTTTTATTTAAAACAAAAGAATGTTAATAATTAAAAATATTATTGATATTTTTATAATTCATATAAACTAGTTGTGTATCAGCGCGGATCGTATAAATGTAATTTTCAAGAAAATTATTTTTAATTTACATTTGCGTTGCTTTAATTTAAATAATTTATTTATATACTTTTGATTAAATGATGGAAGGTAAAATAATAGATTCTTTTTTAAATTCTTAAATATTGAACTGAAATATTAATTAGCACAATTAATTATTATAAACAAATTATTGTTATTGAAGTGATATGTTTATTTTTTTTCTAAGTTCTTATATATTCAAATTAAATGAGTGTATAAAAATATTTAATCTTAATAAAATAGATTTTACTGAATTGAAATTAATATTTTAATTCTATTTATTTATCTAATTATACTATTTAATTAATTTTTATTAACTAAGATTCTATTATAACTCCATTAATTTTTTTTATAGAATAAAAACTATTTAATAAAAAGCTTTAAATTTATTATATATTAATTATAATGAAATCTTATTAGTTAATTATAACTCTATTATTTAACAAAGAAAATTTAATTTTTATTTACATATACAGGATATTAATTATAATTCAAAAATAAAATATTAATGTTGTTACTTTTATATTCTAACACGATAAATGTTAGAAATTATATATTTTTATGGATAGAAAATAGATTTAGCAGTAATTTCTCCAACAGTAGGGGTGGAATAATAATTGCAGCCAAATTTTAGGGATTTTATGGTAATTTATCTGGAAAATAATTAAGTAAAAATAAATCTTAAAAGGGTTAAAAGCATTACATCTCAACCGTTGGAAAGAAACAAGGACAGCCGTTGGATTTAGGGCTGTCACGCATCACCTACCGCTACCAGCACTTTTTAACATTTCTCCATCTACTAGAGAAAAACCTCTGTGGTCTCGTCGGCATCGTTCAAGAGAGAGAAGCGAAAATGGTGCAGCGTCTCACGTATCGCACACGCCATAGCTACGCCACCAAGTCCAACCAGCACCGTGTCGTCAAAACCCCTGGTATTTCCTCTTCTCATTGCTTTGGTTTAGCCTACACTCAGTGTAAAACCCTAGATCTTAATTTGCTTAACTGCATTGCTTACTTAGTTATTGGATTAGTTAATTTGGTTTAAGGATTCCATATTTGCTCAGTTAGAGTTTTAATAAATGTTGGGAAAATTGGTCCAATGCATGTGAGAAATTTTGATTTGCAAGTTCATCTGATGTTGCTGAAAGAAAATGCATTTCTGCTTATGATTTTTAATAATGAGCTTAATTATTAACCTTTCTTTATTTTCTTCGTTGATGGAGCTAGTCTAACTGATCTCATTTTCATTTTAAGTTTGCTTTGTTGGTTGGTGGCTTTGGCCTTTTTCACTTAACAATTCTGCTTGTATCTCTGGTATTGATTGAAATTTAGGTGGTAAGCTTGTGTATCAGACTACCAAGAAGAGAGCTAGCGGGCCCAAGTGTCCTGTTACTGGAAAGAGAATCCAAGGGGTATGCTTTATGCTCTCTCGTACCTTTTATACATAATCAATTGCTCTCTAGGCCATGCTAGCGTATGAATGCACTCAAACTAATATCTATTTCTGGTTTAAATCTGGATATGATTTGTTTCTAAGAGCTCCATTTTACCCAGATGAGATTGGCCCTGTGAGGTAAAAACATGGAAAATATTGATTCACCTAGTTTTGGTTGGTTGTATGTGTCCATAGTGTTCATATCAAGAGGATGAAGTGAGTTTATGGAGCATTACACAAGATAAAAAATACAGACTTTTTTGCAACAGACTTTATAACCACAGAAATATGAAATGCTGAAGTTGAAGATATTGTGATGTATAGACATTTATAATGACAATCTTACGATTTAGTAGAAAGTAAATGTATGATTGTTATATTGATTGACTGCACTGTGATGGGGTTGTGGTGTTTTTTCATTGCTGATTGATGCAACATGGATAACCCTTACCTTTATAAGACCATCTATTCCAGTTGACAGTTGTGAGTTAAGTTCCTTGGGACAAAACTTGTGGTTTTTCCAGCTATTTTAGATATTGCATGCTTGGCAATTTTTGACTGTTAATTTTGTGACTATTTGTGGTTTTCTTGTTGCTTGGAAACATTTTTGGTTTATGAATTGTAGCTTTCACATTTGCAGTTTCTAATTTAAGGTTAGGTCCAATGGATTTTCATGTTATGCTTTTTTAGTACCCTAGACCCATGAATGACTGCTTAATTTTAGTGCAACAATTACTGCACCCTTCAGTTTTGATATTTGTCTCTTTTTTTTTTTTTTTTAAATTTTTATATGCCTCCACCTTGGTCTTAGTCGTCATACTTCATCTGTTGTATTTTCAGATTCCTCACTTGAGGCCTGCTGAATACAAGAGGTCTAGATTATCTCGCAATAGGAGAACTGTGAACCGTCCATATGGTGGTGTATTGTCTGGAGGTGCTGTTAGGGAGAGGTTTGTTTCAATCTCATGATTTTTTCACATAATGTTTTAAATAAATATTAGTAAAAATTAGGTGTATTTGCATCTGTTGCTGAATATGTTTTATTTGGCATATAACTTGTAAGTTCATCTGAACCTTTTCTGTGCTTATGCAGGATAATCCGTGCCTTCTTGGTGGAAGAGCAGAAGATTGTGAAGAAGGTTTTGAAAATTCAAAAGGCAAAGGAAAAGTTATCTTCAAAGAGTTGATCTGATGAAACTATGAAGAATCTGTTTTTCCTTTTTTTTTTTTTTTTTTTTTTTTTTTAATTTGCACAAGTGAAAATTTTGACTCTATGATATGATTTTGATAAGACTTCCACATTGTTGTAAGTTTTTTGTTCTAAACATGAATGACCACTTATCTAGCTCTTTTCTCCTTAGGTAAATTTATCACAACGTTTGGGAATCCCATGTCAATTGGCTATGAGAATTGACTTGATGATAGTGTCGGGCATTTAAAAGCCCGACCAATGTTGGCATGAAACCAGTCCTAGGCTCCTAGCTAGACCTTGGTGTCTCTCATGGTTCTTCTCATATGATCCATAATCTATGTTGTTTTGCCTTGTTTCTCTTACATTTCTCCTAAATCTTAGTCCTTGTTGAAGTGTTACCAGTTAGTATGTTAACAGCGAACTGAAAGTGAAAGCCAAGTCAAAGAGTTACACTTCTATTTGACCGACCTTGTTCATTAAGCTTTAATTATTAGGTCGGACCACAGGATCCTACCATAGTCCTTTACTCCCAACGCCCAACGTGATCTGCATTTTATTAAATCAAACAAATGAAGTACCTAATTTTACCTTGAAGTCAGAGACTTTAAAAATTCATTATCCCATCAAAGTGATCCAATTCACAAGATCAATTATACACATCACAGGATATGAAAAAGGGATAATTATAAATTTAGTTTCTCAACTTTCTGAAATTTTTTATTTTGGTTTCTCAATGAGAAAACATTTGTAATAAGGTGTTTAAATTCCAAAAAAATTTTCAATGGGTGTTTTCCGCTTACGTTTGAGTGTCTCTGGCTTACTTGGCAAGCCGGAAATACAAATAGGACGGCAAGTGACGCTGAGTTGTTCAAACTCAAACCTATTAAAACCAAGAGCAAATCAAGAATTATGTGGTTCAGATTTAATCGAACCTAAGGTGAATCAAACCAAGGTATAAAATCGTCATTTAGGGTTTCAAAGGACCAAATCTCTACTTTCCTCACTGTTTCACAATTGCAGCGCCGTCGCCTTCCCTTTCCTCTTTTTTTCCGGCGATGGCAGTGGGGTGCGGTGATTTTTGGACGAACCACCTCTCATGAAAGAAGGGAAGAGATCGTTCGTTCTGCTTGAGAGAGAGGTGAGATCATTTTTTTTCTGATTTTCGCTGTTGTTATAGAACCACCTCTCCTGCGATGAAAATCGTGATGTCCATTGTCGAAGCCATACAGATTACAAGCAACCATACTTTTGGGCGGAAATCTCAGCGGAAGCACAAACAAAGACATCTTGTTTCGGCAGCAAATATATTGAATTCCAAATTTGCATCTTGAATGTTTTCCTTGCGTGACTTCTCATTGGGAGCCTCTTGCCTGTATCTAAACATAATTTTTTTTTAAAAAAAAAGCTTACATATTGTTTGGTAATAATTTCTCATTGGGCTTCTGCTTGAGCTTCTTCTTCCTCTTCTTTCTCTACTTCATCTGCCTATGCTGAATGTACTTGAAGATCCAGCTTGCTTTCGCTTTCCACCATTCCAGAGTTTTTTAGAGAGAGAAATTTCTTAGAATTTAATGGTCTCTCTTCACCGCAACTCTCTTCACGAGGACGACTCATTTTTGGCTTTCTGATTCTGTGACAGTGAGCTGAGGGTAGTGAGAGGATGGTAGCCGTAGGATCAAACCAAATCCGTTGACCTCTTGGGCAAAATATCCACGTCAAACAGCAAAACATCCGTGTCAGCAAAAAAGTCTACACAATATCTTTATTCAATTTGTATTTCTGGCTTGCCACGTGAGACATTCAATTGAAAATTTTTTTAGTTGATTATAAACGTTTTCTATTTAAATATTAAAATAGAAAATTTTTAAAAATTAAGACATTAAATTTATAATCAACCCTGTGAAAAATGATGTTCTTTCCATCCATCCATCGAAATTTGATTTGATGTAGATTAGTAGGATTGAAGAGAATATTCCATTTGATATTGGGTGTGATCGACTTTATGATTAAATTTAAGGGCAATGACTTTACAAGCAGTAATTGGTGGATGAACTTGATCAACAATAAATGCGGATTAAAGGGTTTTTAACAACATAGGAAGTTCCAAATGTCCTTTATGAGTTTTAAAGACAGAACTAGATTCTACCTCTCCCTTCGTTCTCTATTCCTTCCTTTTACGCTTTCCCTCCTAACTGCATGAATGAATAAAGATGACTTCCGTTTCCATGTTTGAACATACATAATATGTATCAAGAAGCAGAAGCGGATGGTTTAAGATGTTATTTTTGTCTCAAAAGCTGCATAAAGGCCACCGGCTTTTCTGGCTCTATTAACTTAGAGCAAAAAGATAATAATATTAATGAGAAAAAATTAATTTTGTGTCAAGAATGGGATTCGAACCCATGCCCTTTCGGACCAGTACCTGAAACTGGCGCCTTAGACCAACTCGGCCATCTTGACAAGGTGCTAACTCTCTGGAACGTTTGTGATTTGTATAATACGAGGTTCACTCAAAGCCATTTCAATGAACTTCCCGCGCTTTTCAAACGGCCATTATCGAAATGCTTCATCGCTGTTCAGAGTCGCCTCTCCATTAGGACCCAACCAAATGAATTCTGTTATCAGTCACAATCTCCAACCCAAGCTAATCCCCATCTCCATTTCCAAACTCATATCTTCACTATCTGTAATCGAAAGGCCATCATTTGTTAGAGCCGACCAATATGAACAGGAAGATCCTGCTCCTTTCCTTGACCCCTTCCACCACTTCAGCAAGTACACAAAATCCAGGCAACATACTGTCAAAGACACAAAAATTATCCATACCCATTTGCTTAAAACAGCTTTATTGCACTCTGATATTGTCGTTGCTAACTCTTTACTCGATTGGTACTGCAAATCCGGCGCCACGTTTTATGCCCTGAAACTGTTTGATGAAATTCCTCAATTAAATGTTATTTCTTGGAACCTTATAATTTCTGGTTATGTTCGTAATATGTTGTTTGAGGATTCGTGGAGATTTTTTTGTAGGATGCATTTTTTTGGTTATAAGCCGAATGATATCACCTATGGCAGTGTACTGTCTGCTTGTGCTGCTTTGCAAGCTCCTATTTTTGGCGAGCAGGTGTACGCACTTGCAATTAGAAATGGATTTTATTCAAATGGTTACGTTCGGGCAGGAATGATAGATTTATTTGCAAAAAATAATAGGTTTGACTATGCTTTGAAGGTGTTTTATGATGTATTGTGCGAGAATGTGGTTTGTTGGAATTCTATCATCTCTGGGGCAGTTAAGAATGGGGAAAATTTGGTTGCTTTAGATCTTTTTGGTCAAATGTGTCGCAGATTTCTGCTTCCAGATAGTTATACCTTCTCAAGTGTTTTGACTGCATGTGCTACTCTGGAACAGATTGAAATTGGGAAAGGAGTTCAAGGGTGGGTGATTAAATGTTGTGCAAAAGACGTCTTTGTGGAGACTGCCATAGTTGATATGTATTCCAAATGTGGTGATATTAATGAAGCTGTCAAGAAATTTTCTCGGATGCCAGTTCGCAATGTAGTTTCATGGACTGCCATTATATCTGGTTTAGTTAAGAGGGGTGATTTTATGTCTGCCCTCAAATTTTTCAAAGAAATGAGGAAAATGGAGGAGGAAACAAACAACTTTACTATTACCAGTGTAATCACTGCTTGCGCCAGACCAAATATGATTAAAGAGGCATTCCAAATCCATAACTGGATTTTGAAGACTGGATTCTCTTTGGATCCAGTGGTGGGGGCTGCTTTAGTTAATATGTATGCAAAAGCACATGCTATTGATTTGTCCGAGATGGTGTTTAGAGAAATGGAAGGCCTAAAGGACCCACGTATATGGGCCATTATGATTTCTTCTTTCGCTCAGAATCAGAGCTCTCAAAGGGCGATAGGTCTATTGCAACGAATGCTACAGGAGGGTCTGAGACCAGACAAATTTTGTTTTTCCAGTGTCTTCAGTGCTATAGATTGCTTGAATTTAGGGAGGCAAATCCACTGCTATACTGTTAAAATAGGTCTTGACCTTGATCTTTCTGTTGGTAGTTCTCTTTTCACAATGTACTCAAAGTGCGGTAACATAGAGGACTCTTACAAAGTCTTTGAGCGTATTCCTATCAGAGACAACATTTCATGTGCGTCAATGATCAGCGGGTTCACAGAGCATGGCTATGAAGATCATGCTTTTGAGCTTTTTAGAGATATGTTGTCCAAACTAAGACCTGATCAAATGACTCTTACTGCAATTCTAAGTGCATGTTCTGGTCTTCATTCTGTAAAGAAAGGTAAGGAAATTCATGGGTATGCTTTCCGTGGTGGAATGGGTACAGAAGCACTGGTTGGTGGTGGGCTTGTCAATATGTATTCAAAATGTGGTGCTCTGGAATCAGCAAGAAAAGTCTTTGACATGCTTCCTGAAAAAGATCCGGTTTCATGTTCTTCCCTGATTTCAGGATATGCACAAAACGGGAGACTTGAAGAGGCAATATTTCTGTTTCATGAAATGTTAATGTCCAATATCACGACTGACTCATTCACCATTTCACCTCTTCTTGGAGCTATTGCACTTATGAACAGATTGGACATTGGGACTCAGCTGCATGCGCATATCACAAAAATGGGTTTAGATTCAGATGTTTCAGTTGGAAGTTCACTTGTTACAATGTATTCTAAATGTGGAAGCATAGAAGAATGCAGTAAAGCATTTGATCAGATTGAGGAACTTGACTTGGTAAGCTGGACAGCTATGATTGCTAGCTATGCTCAGCATGGAAAAGGTGCAGAGGCTTTAAAAATCTATGAGCAGATGGGGAGAAGAGGGATTAGACCCGATTCAGTGACTTTTGTTGGGATTCTCTCTGCCTGCAGCCGTGCCAATTTGGTTGAAGAAGGCTATTTCCATTTTCATGCAATGAAGAAAGACTTTGGGATTGAGCCTACTAACCGTCACTATGCTTGTATGGTTGATCTTCTTGGTCGTTCAGGACAATTGAAAGAGGCTGAGAAGTTCATTAGAAGTATGCCTATCGACCCTGATGTTTTAGTTTGGGCAACACTGCTTGCTGCTTGCAAAATACATGGAGACGTGGAACTTGGAAAGATAGCAGCAAAAAGGGTCATGGAATTAAACCCTAATGATGATGGAGCTTATGTCTCGTTGTCAAATATCTGTGCAGATAGAGGCCAGTGGGAGGAAGTCCTACAGATCAGAAACCTAATGAAAGGCACAGGGGTGAGGAAGGAAGCTGCTTGGAGTTTCATGTGGAACACAAATTTGCCTCCTTTTCCTTAAATAATTAATTAGCTTCAACTGGATCCTCACTCGCAACTTCAGAGTCCTGGAAATAACTCCTCCAGCACCTCATAGATCCTCACTCGCAACCTCAGAGTCCTGGGAATAACTCCTCCAGCACCTCATTAGTCAAGTATGCCTCCTTTAGTAAAACTTAATGGAGAATGTCCTTTCTTGTCCACTTAAGTTCCTCTTGCAAGACACCCTATGTTGGAAAAGGTTGGGCAAAATATGGCATTGGCCCCATCAGAGCAAGACTCTGGGTAACCAAAGTGAACAAGCCCACAGCGAGAGTTGGTTAAATAACAGCTTCAGCACAAGTTACTCAATATTGATAAGAAAAAATTGAATCATTTTAATAAACTTCATAACTCAAAGGATTGTATTCTTTTTTCTTTGACAAAATGATAGCCTTCAGTACAGAATATACATTTGCTGCTGAAAAATTACAACAATTTTTTGGTGTACTAGCAATTTCTTTCAACTATTGTTCTAGCAAGCTATAAGCAGTTCTAGGAAATATTCGCACACCGGACTTCCTACATGATTACTTTCATAGCATTTGAATTTCCTACATGTTGCTTTGTGTACTTGGTACATGATACTTTCACAGCAGTAGTCTGACAAGCACAAGTGAATGATTCACAAAAACTAAAAATATTAAATCTGCAAACAGGTGAAGATACTCTGATAACATTTAAGTATCTTATTGCAATAAACATTACACTGTAATTTAGGCTCAACCATGTGCAGGCCCCTAGAAATTTCGACTACACAGTTTAGTAGCTAACTTTAAGGATAAAGTAAGAAGGATAGTTGATCTGAAAAGCACATCTGAATGCACCGTCCCTATACAAATTAGAGATCAACTTCAGAGTGTATATTATTTTAGTTTACATCACGAGATCTGGAATTATGATCTGAAACAACTTAGGGATCTATCCATAAGGGAAACAGATTTCATCAAAACTATCAAATTTGAGTATGGACTGAACGAGTTAACATAGAAATTGAGGTTGACGTATTCATTTCCAACTACTGCTTCATACATCACGCCCTCTTTTTTTTTTTTTTTTTTTTTTTTTTTTTTTTTTTTTTGAGATAATCAGTGTGCTGGTTAACTCTCTTGTGACAGGTGTGCTGGTAACTTGAACATTTGAACCTCCAGAAGGATAATCCAGCAACAAGTCCCTGACATTGGAAAACAGAACTGATGGAGGGTAAGTTGCATGAACGATTAATTTTCAGACAAGGAAAACTAAAATAGCAAGGATAATATGGTAAATGCACTACATCCATACTTACCATAAACCCTGATATAATATGAAAGAGCTGCCAGTTCCAGACATAGTTGAGCTTAAACATAATTTGCCTAGAGCCATGACAAAACTACCTGGTAAAATCTCCTAGTACATGCTGAGGGCCTATGATGCCATGGCAATAAATTGCCCAGCCATAAAGCTGAAGGTTGCCAATTGTATAAACTGATATACTGCATTGCAATATCAAAGACCATCTTCATAGTGCAACCATCTTGTCCAGTCACTGATTTTATAAAGTGGCTCACATAGTACAACGTATCTAGTAAACAACTCATAAACAATAAGACATTTGGCAGGTTAACTGTTTCATCAACCAAGCTCAATCCTGAAAAACAACCACATCACTAATTAAGCAAATATACAGCACTTAAAGAGAGTATTAAAAAAAAAAAAAGTGAGTCCATACTACCATTGCTTTAAGCAGCAAATTACTTCAGCTACCGCTGGACCTGCTAACTAGTTTGTTTAATCTTTGACTTTCCTCACAAACTAATGTACAAGATTCCACTTACAGATTAAGAATATGATTCACCAATCAAGCTAACATCTTCTTGGCAGCCTTTTTATGTTGAAGCTTCTTATCTCTAATACCATCATAAAGAAGTTCGTAAGCATAATAAGTTATATGACTTTTCTTCAACAAGTCTTCCAAGATAATCTTAGGTGCTGCAACCACCTTTTTATCAGCCTCAAAGATAGTATCCACAACCTCAGGGACAATTCCATGTTCCACCATCAGATGGATGATACCAACTGCTTCATGAACTCTATGCTGAATGCTGAGACAGTTTATTACTCGTCCAAATGTTGTCAGTGACGGAACGAACCCTTTTTTAATCTCTTCCAATAGAAAATTATATCCAGAATCGACATCTCCTGTTTTGCAGAAGCCATCAATCATGATACGATAAGTATAGCTGTCTGGGGCACAGCCTTTATATCCCATCTCATGAAAAAGCTTTTCCGCCATATGCATATCTAGCTGTTCAGAGAAGGCATTAATCATGATATTGTAGGTGGCTACAGAGTAACAAACCTTGTATTGTTGTTCCATTCTTCTAAAGACCCGGTAGGCTCCTTCCAAATCCCCATTATTGCATAAACCACTCATCACTGTGCCAAAACTAACAGTATCTGGAGTCAGTCCCTTATTTCTTATTTCTTCCACCAAGTCTAGAGCATCATTCACCTTCCGAGCTTTACATAGGCTCTCTATGAGTATATTATAAGTGATTAAGTTAGGAACACACCTCTTCTCCATCATCAGCTTGAAGGTTTCCATTACATCTTCAGGTTTTGCAGCCTTGCAGAGGCCATTCAATACAGAGTTATATGTGATTATATCAGGGGTGACACCATGACTCCACATGCTATTTAGAATCTCAATTGCATTTTCCATTTTCCGTTGTTTACAGTAACCATCGATCAGTGTATTGAAAGTAAAAATGTCTGGAATGTATCCTTTGGCAATAGCGCCATTCATCAGGTTGTTGGCATCAGACATACATCCCATCTTGCACAAACCATTTATGACCAAATTGAAAGTCCATATGTCAGGGTTACTACCTTTCTTTGGCATGTTATTCATCAGCTGCAATGCTTCTAAAACAAGTCCATGCTGAGACAATCCTTTGATTAGTGTGTTATATAGAACAATGCTAGGCTTTAATCCTTTCCCCAATGCCTCATCAAAAAGAGCTAGGGCACGCTCTATGTCACCGTGCTGGCATAATCCATTAATTAGAGCACAATATGTGAACTCATCAGGCACAAATCCCTTGAAAATTGCATCATTGAGAATCTTATCAGCATCTTGTACCATACCCATTTTGCAAAATCCATCAATTATAGTATTGTAAGTGAAGCAATCAGGCTGTAAGCCTTTGTTCACCATTTTATGCAGATAGTTCTCAGCTTCCACAACCTTGGAGTTCTTGCACAATCCACAGATTAATGTGTTGTATGTGACAACATCAGGAGTTAGGCCTTCTCTAGTCACACTATCCAACAATTTGACAGCCTGATCAAGTGCCCCTTTTCTGCAAAACCCTTGGATGAAGATATTAAATGTAAACAAATTAGGAGATCCTCCCTTCTTCAGAACCTTGTTGAGCAGTTTCTCACTTTCTTGGACATGTCCCTTCTTGCAAAGAATATGAATAAGCTTGTTAAATGTGGCAGTATCTGGAAAAATACCTAAACCAAGCATCGTATGAAACAATTCATATGCCTCAACTTGATAGTTCTCTTCATAAAACCCACCAATCACCGTACAATATGCAACTGCGTTAAGCTCACACCCATGAGAAGGCATGTTGCTAAGAAGTCTTAAAGCCGCATGAGGCCTTTTTGTCCTACAAAACGACTTTATCCTAATTGTGAATGTGTAAACATCAGGAACAATTCCTTTATCTTTCATTCTCAAATACACTTTATGAGCTTGATTGAAATACCCATGCTCAACCAATATATTCATGATTGCATTATATGATAAAACTGATGGCTCACAGCTGTAAAAGTCCATTCTCTCAAATACATCAACAGCTTCTTGAACCTTCCCTTTCCTCCCATAGTTTCTCATGGCTAAGATGTACACCCCTTCCAACAAACTATTATCAATATTAATCCTCATGTCCATAAGTACACTCTCCATTGCCTCGAACTGACCATGAAAGCCAAGCTTTTCAATGATGCACTTATAAGTTAACAATGTGTGCTTGAATCCATCTTCTTTCTTCACAGAATTGAAGATTTCAAGTGCTTTTAATGGTTCCTTTTGGTATTTGAGGACAGCAGCTACATTTTTAGGGAGCAAAGCTGGTTTCATCCCAATAATTACAAGAAGCTAATTGATTGTTACATCAAAACCCATAAGCCAATTGATTCAAGAATCAAAGTAACCTTTTCTTTGCCTGCTTCAAGCTTCTATTGTCCTAAAAAGCCACAAAAATAACCAATTTAAACAGAATCATTCAGATGCCAAGTGAATAGCTGGCTAAAAAAAATATTTCACGAACTTCGGCCTACTTTGCCTTGAAAATCAAACACATAAGAAAGCAAAAACTCAAGATTTTTTCTTTAGGTTTTCCCATTTAGCCAAACAGTGACAGAGAACCACTCACTATAGTAATTGTGAAACGATAGGACCAGAACTCGATTGTCAGAAATGTATTACCCGTAATATTGAAAGAGAGACTGCAGTGCCAGTCGCGCACCAGGCCCTATTTCTTGAAACGGTGCCGTTGACAGGATGACGTTGTCCGTTAGGGTTTTGAACAAGATTTATCATTGCTGAGAAAGTGAAGAGAGCGCTGGTGAAGAAGGAAAGAGATGACGAAACGACAGCTCCTTTATGAAATGTAATAAACGACACAAGCAAGTATGTGTAATGTTCGTTATTTCGTTGGTGTCGTTTGTCAGATTCACGTCATATAATTACAATCTAGGTACATTTAAGTTGTAAAAATAAAATAAGTAATCACAGTTTCTAAGCCAAAATCTTGTCCATTCTTAAGCGGCTTCCAGAGGGAGAGAGAATGGAGTCGCCAGGAAAGTGGCTAGAGAATGCACTAGTTGATTTGTGCAAGAGAATAGAAACAGGTTTAGATTTGGATAGGGAAATAATCTCCGGTTTAGTTTCTTATTGCGAGCTCGCTCAGCCCCTTGATGCCAAAGAATATCTCGATGTAATCTCTCTTTTTCTTGCTTGCTCTCTCTATTTTATGCTGTTCTATTAGAGCTTAAATTTTAAACTTTGATTCTAGTTGATGGATTTGGGGCATTGATTTTGTTTGTCTGCTTGATGTATCAGTACGTTAAAGATTTTGATTACATAGTATTAGTGACTAATTTTGGGTTTGATGGCCAGTAATTGGCATTTTTATTCATGTGATTGCCCATTATTTGATGCCTATGAAAGGAAAAGCTGAAGAGAGTTAGTTGTTGGTGATTTTAGAATAATATAACTGGGTAGGTTTTGTTTCTTCAGATTTGAGATATGACATTATTGAACATCAGTACTATTATAGTTGGCTTGTAAAGAACTGTTCTGTTTGGGCACAAACAAGCTGTCGCACAATTTCTCATTTTCGCTGTCATATATTTACCATTTTTTGTCTTGTAATCTTCCAACTGATTTTCCTCACACATTCCACCAAAGGAAAAAAAAGAGTTTTGGGGCTACTTACATCATTTCCTGAGTTGATAAATGGATGCCCATTAACTATTTTGCCTAATTGTGAACACATTAGCAGATCAAAAAGGGAAGGGCATATAGGAAATTAGTTGTTTTAATTAGGAAGTATTGTATTGATTGAATTTCTTGATCCATGACGTGCCAATAATAGAGTTGGCATTTCAGGGTTGGCAATGCCAGAAGAATGTTCTCTTGCAGCACATTTTGGAAGTTTTATAGATCTTGTTTTGTCTCTGTTTGCAGAATATCATTGGGCAAGAGGCTGGAAAAAGTGTGATTGAGGAATATTTACGGCGTAGAGGTCACTCAGATCTTGGCAGTGGGACACCAGCTGTTCAAACTTCAAAATTTCATACCTATGTCAAACCATCGAGTGACAATAGTTCTATTGGTGGAGCCAGGAAACCACTTAGATCAGCTAAAGACACAGTATCCAGTTATCAAGCTGAACCTAGAAAAGTTACAGTTTCCAATTATCAGGCAGAACCAAAAAAGAATTCTACTTCCAGTTACCAAGGGAACAAGGTTTCAACAGAGGCAAGCGAGTCCAGCCAAAAGGGAAACCAAGGTAATTCTAGAAAGAAGAAAACTGGGAAAGTCATTTCACTTGCAGAGGCTGCTAAGGGGTCAATTGTATTCCAACAGGGGAAACCATGTTTGTGCCAAGCCCGTCGGCACAGACTGGTGAGCAACTGTTTATCTTGTGGCAAGATAGTTTGTGAACAGGAAGGAGAGGGGCCGTGCTGTTTCTGCGGTGCCCTTGTGCTAAAGGAAGGGAGCAGCTATGCTGGTCTGGAAGGCAGTTTGGCTCCACTATCAGATGCTGAAGCAGCAGCTGAAGCTTATGCAAAAAGGCTTGTTGAATATGACAGAAATGCTGCGGCACGTACAACTGTTATTGATGACCAAAGTGATTACTATGAGATTGAGGGAAATAGCTGGCTGTCAAAGGAGGTAACAAAGTCGTTGAAACATAATGATCGTAATCTCGCAGTTGTATCACAAACTTGTGTTGTATCATGTGCTTGTGTTCACTTTTTGTTGTTTCTAACAAAAAATTTCCAGGAAAAGGAACTTCTAAGGAAGAAAAAAGAGGAGATAGAAGAAGCTGAAAAGGCAAAGCGAAATAAAGTGGTTGTGACTTTTGACTTGGTTGGTCGCAAGGTATCTATTTTAACGTAATCTTGTTCTATCGTTCCAAATCGTTCTGTTCATTATGTATGTCCTACGACATGTACTCAAGTAACTTTTCCCACGAAACTACTTCATTTTTTTACAGACATATTGAACTAGAAGGCCAGATGGAATTTACTAACTTTATTTAGCTATTGAACTACAAATCCAGTACCAACATTTCTATTTATTGTGCCTCAAGCATGTATAACTCGCATGGATTTTCCGCATGTAAATTTAGCTTTGAAAACAGTATCAAAGTACCTTCATAAATTAATGAATGCAAGCCATTCCGTTATTGACATCCTTCCTTCACTTGAAGGATGCCTGAGCAGTTCTTTTCTTTCTTTTTTCCCCTCTCAATCACTGTGGTTGTAGATCTTAAGAAGCGCCTTTTATTTTCTGGCCACAAGTATTCTAATGCTTTAATATTGTTCTTTGCCTCATGATTTCATTTTATATTTATTGAGTGGACAATTATACTTTCCCGCTTTTGTTGGCATTTTGCTTGTCCTATTTTACAGTATTATTCCTTGCAAATTACAGGTCTTGGTAAACCAAGATGAAGTTTCAGAAATAGAGTCAGAAAACAGGATATTGAGACCACCAGATGAAAGAGAAAGAGAAGTGAACCGAATTAGACCAAACCCAAATCTTAGAATACAACCTATCTTTATGGATCCCGGCCCTAGTAAAAAACCTGTTAAGGGTAAGCAACCAGACAAGAGCCTTCCCAATGCATTATGCTTGGAAGTCACTGGAAGGGTGCAACATGATAGTAATGAATTGAAATATTCTATGATTGGCAACCAATGGGAAACAGCCCTCAAAACGGGCAAGGTCCATCAGTGAACTGCTGCAAAATGATATTGTTTTACCATTTTTGACATACAAGAAATTTGGCTATTTTCTCTTTTTTATAGTAATTACTTGTAACAAATTACTGCCATATTCTCTTCTCCCAAGTATTGGCTCTTATGAAATATTCGAATGTTAAGCAGTCTATTATAATATTACATTGTCTGCGTAATCACGAGATTGAAAATATGAAGGATTCAGAATCATCAGTTGAGATGAGATACGTGTAAAACCTTTCATAGTCTCATTCATTTGGTTGTTCATAGTTCATAATTTCTTCAAGTTCATTTTGTACTAGTTAAAATTACTCAAAATTTAAGGTTATACTTATAGGCTCTTTGGGACCCCTCAATCTGTTAATTCTGAAATACAGCTTTTTCCTGGAACTTTTGAAGGTTTTTGAGCTATCACTGTGCTTCTTTCATGAAGAACATCATTCCATCTCCCTGTCTCAGCAAAAATGATAGAAGAAATAACATGATCTTCAATTTTAGGTGACTTCTTCACTCCTACTAGGCTACTAACCAAACATAACCCTAAATCAAAATCACCATGTACTCTGCAAGCATTAATCATCATTCTCCAAATAACTGTGTTCGGCTCAACTGGCATTTTCTTCACAAACTTATTCGCCTCGTCTAGCATTCCTGCTCGAGCAAGCATGTCAATCATGCAACCGCAGTGCTCAATCTGTGGCTCAATATTGTAAACCTTGCACATCGTATCATACAAGTTTTGACCTTCTTCAACTAGACCAGAATGATCGCATGCCAATAGAACAGCAATGAATGTGACAGAGTTAGGTTCAACTTTCTCTGCACACATTTTCCTAAAAGCATGAAGGGCTTCCTCCCCTTCTCCGTTGATGGCATGACCTACTATTATCGATGTCCATGAGATTACGTCCTTTACAAGCATTTTATCGAATACAGATTTAGCTCGAGCCATGTTCCCACATTTTGCATACATATCTACAAGAGCATTTTGCAGAACATTGCTCCTACTGAGATTATCATTTCTCATAATATATGAATGAATATCAATGCAAAGAGACAATTCTCCAGAATTCCGGCAAGCAGAGATTATTCCTAGCATTGTTACATCATCTGCCTCTACCTTGCTACATTTCATCAAATTAAAGAGCCTTAGAGCTTCACTATTAAGCCCGCATTCAACATAACCATGTATAATCGAGTTCCATGATGCAATATTCTTATCCGGCAACTCCTCAAAAACTTTCCTGGCAAATTTGATCGAACCACATCTCGAATACATGTTAATAAGAACAGTCCCAAGAGAAACTGGTATCTCTTCTACACTTGCTATTATATGTACATGAACCATCTTCCCTGAATCAAGATCTCCACCATTAGCACAAGCCAAAATCAAGTTAACAAATGACACAATATCATATCCAATGTCCTTATATCTCATTTCTCTAAATAAAGAGAGAGCTTTACTACAGTTATTACTTCTAGCAAATCCTGCAATCATGGTATTCCATGAAACCAAGTCCTTCTCAACCATTTCGTTGAACAGTTTAGTTGCAATATCCAAATATCCATTTTTGCAATAAAAATCGATAAGTGTATTACAAACTTCAATTCTCAAATCCATACCTGTCTTGCAACAGTAAGAATGAAGCAATCTCCCAATGCTGTATCCCCCGTTTTCAACACACCCAGAAATCAAAACCATTAGAGTAACAAAGTTTGGCTTCATACTCAGACCAAAAGCACCAGTAAGGACTTTCTTGAATAAGCTCAAACCAAAATCAAATTGGTTATTCTTCAGAAACCCAGAAACCATACTATTAACAGTAACAACCGTTCTGTCAGGCATTTTATCGAACAAGACACGAGCATACTTCACTGACCCATTTACACTCGCATAATAATGAATCAAACTATTCAAAACATTCAAGTTATAATCCAACGCAAGCTTAACTACGCGGCTATGTATTGATTTCCCTTCATTAATACCCAAAACCTTATTGCAAGCTTTTATCAAAGAAGCATACACAAAAGGATCAGTAACTGGGTCGTTCTCTTTCCCTATTTGCATGGCTTTGAACAAAGAGATGACCCTAAATGGGTCATTTTGCAAATCAAATTGGCGAAGCATAGCACGCCAAGCCGCCATAAATGTTAAAAGGGTTTCATCCGGTGCTGGTCATGGTTTGTGTGGCCAGATAAACTGCAGAAGTGCAGATTAAACAACCATCGCAGGATAGAGGTTGCATTGGAATTTTTGAATATCAAGGTGGAGATGGCCGAGTTGGTCTAAGGCGCCAGATTAAGGTTCTGGTCCGAAAGGGCGTGGGTTCAAATCCCACTCTCCACATAATATTCATTTATATTTATTTTTTTAATAAATACACTGAATTATACTTTTTTTTTTTTCTTAGTTACTTTTTAAATTTTGGTCACACTTCCAAATCATAATTTTTTTTCCCAATTTTTCTTATAATTATTTTTCATATCTATTCTACAATTACAACTTCAAATAGGTTAATGTATAAGACAATTAACATGTTTTAAGCCAAATCACTATGCACTTCATGCAATTTATTATAGTATAATTTTAATATTATTCTTTGGTTAATATTTGGCTTATATGTTCAAACAATAGTCACTTTTAGGAAACTCAAGTAACAAGATAAACATTTTGAAGAATTTCATTTAACAAGTATATTGATTCTTTTGATAAAAAAAAACTAAATTAAATATGATTAGTTCACGAAGTTAAACATATAGAGTGAAATGCCAAATCAAAATTTTGAAAAAGGATAAGCTACATCCTACTTAAAATAGATTATCTTGATTAATTAAATAAATAACATACTATATATAATCTTGACAATTTCGAAATGAAGTGGTACTTTATATAATTTATAAACTTCTTTTCTTTTATAAATGATATGAAATTCTGAAGAATCAACCTATTTTCCGGTATATGAATATAATATTTACATAATATGATATAAGTTTTTTTTTTTTTTTTTGGAAAAATAAGAAATACACAATGGGTACACAATAGAAAAAAAAAAAAAGTAAAAATTCAATTCTCTCATGACCTCCTTTGAAGCTTCGTTATGGTCGCATCCTTCAATCTTGCCGGCCAGACATTCTTATCTGTCTCCATGAAAACGAGACAATCTTAAATTATTTTACAATTAATAATAAATTATTAATACTGAATGACGTAAACAAGCACTCTTTATACTTCTTTTATTTAATTTGATTCACCAAATAAATTCTAAATTTAATTTAATTTAAACAAAATATAGAAATATAAAATGAAGAAGGAAGTACTTATCAGTGTAGCAGCAGCTGTCGACGACAGACCTTTTTGTAGGAATTAGGTGGCGGGTTCCGATTGGATACGACATAATCTAACAAAACTGTAAGTCAGACTCTGAAGAAAGAAGAAAAGATTGTATTCGGTATTCCTATATGATTCTACAAATTCCAATCTAACAATTATAATTAAACTCTCCCCCATTCTGCAATTCCAATGACTATTTTCATCTGATTGCCCCTCGTGCGCGACGTCCTTCCTTGATTTCTTTGCCTGTAAGATTATCTTTCTGATCGTTTGATTAGGGATTGTTCATTCAATCTCTTGATTTTAGGTTTAATGTTTAGCGACTCCATCACATTTTCCTTTTTTCTTTTTTCACCTTGTAATTTTATTTTTTAGACCAACTTTGGTGTTCTTTGATCTTTTACGAATTACTCATCGAGAAATTTAAGATAATGTAACAATTTAATCATGGTTGATTGATTGAAGTCATGTAAGTTGATGAAGAGGATTGAAAGGCTATCGTTGAATTGTCTTGTTTTTATTTCTTGGAAAGTTTGGTTTTTGAGGCTGAACTTTTATTCTATGTGGAGATTGGCAGTAATAACATATTGTACAGTCTCTTTCAATTCCTTATGGATATTCGTTTATTGTTTTGTATCATTTCTTTTACTTTGGTTTGATTTGGATTAATTGAATTCGATCACAATTCACTTGCATTCTTCGTACAGAAAATTCGCAATTGAATTTTGTGATTGAATTTGCAGTTTTCATGTATAATAAAGGAGGTGAGGCAACGGAAAAAGCACTAGAAAGCACATTTAGAGTGCAGGATGGCCACAAAAGGGAACTCAGGAGACCATAAAACAAGGAGCTCTGTATCAATTTTTATTGTGGTTGGTTTATGCGGTTTCTTCTATATATTGGGTGCGTGGCAGCGAAGTGGCTTTGGAAAGGGTGATAGCATAGCATGGGTGATCACCAAACAGACACACTGTAGCATCCTCAACAATTTGAATTATCAGACAAGTGGTGATGCAGGAATAGTTGATAGTTCCGGAGAAGAAGTACAGGAGATTAAGCCATGTGATGACAAGTATATTGACTACACGCCTTGCCAAGATCAAATGAGAGCAATGACATTTCCTCGAGAAAATATGAATTATCGGGAACGGCATTGTCCGCCTGAAGAGGAGAAGCTGCACTGCCTTGTTCCAGCGCCCAAAGGATACGCAAACCCGTTTCCATGGCCAAAGAGCCGTGATTATGTACCCTATGCAAATGCACCTTACAAGAGCTTGACAGTTGAGAAGGCTGTTCAGAATTGGATACAATATGTGGGTAATGTGTTTAGATTTCCTGGTGGAGGAACACAGTTTCCTCACGGGGCAGATGCATATATCAATGAACTTGCAGCTGTGATCCCCATGGACAATGGGTTGGTTAGAACTGCTCTAGATACTGGATGTGGGGTAAGTAATTGTACAAGAGTTTCTCTGTTCTCATTTTCTGAGTTGTCCTAATTCAGTTTTTTTCCTAGTCCTTTTTGCTTTAATTGTCATTTGATTTTTTGCCTTGAGTGGCGCTCAGGTTGCAAGTTGGGGTGCATATCTTTTCAAGAAGAATGTTATAGCCATGTCATTTGCTCCAAGAGACTCTCACGAAGCACAAGTTCAATTTGCACTGGAAAGAGGTGTTCCAGCTGTTATTGGTGTTCTTGGAACTATCAAGCTGCCATATCCTTCTAGAGCCTTTGACATGGTTCACTGTTCTCGTTGCCTTATTCCATGGGGTTCTAACGGTGAGGATAGTAATTTTGACTTTGATTCTATAATACAAAGCACAAGTGCAATACAGGATATGTCTGTTTTGGTTCATCATTTAGTTATAGCAGTTGGGTGCAATGTAAAATATCTTCTGGCCCTTGTAATGCTGCCAAAAACAAATGAATTTTGGGCAGAATATAAGTTTGTTTTAACTTCTGAAAATCTGTGCATCAAAACATTGTATTGCCAACACCAAAATAACTTGTGGCGAACATATTCATGCTAAATGAGTTGACTTTCAACTCTTTCAGTGAAGTCAATGGCCTTCAAAGTTAACTTGGTTCTTTTGTTCGTTTGAATACTTTTTGCTGATTATTTGCAATGAGTCTTTGATAACATCATCATGGGACCTGCTTCTTCAGATGGAATGTATATGATGGAAGTTGATCGTGTTCTTAGACCTTGTGGTTATTGGGTGCTTTCTGGTCCTCCAATCAATTGGAGGAACAATTACCAAGCATGGCAGCGTCCTAAAGAGGAACTTGAGGAGGAACAGAGGAAGATCGAAGAAACTGCTAAACTTCTTTGCTGGGAAAAGAAACATGAGATAGGTGAAATAGCCATCTGGCAGAAAAGGATAAACTATGATTCTTGCCGTGACCTAAATCCTCAGCCTACAATGTGCCAACCTACAAACACAGATGATGTGTGGTATGCCATGTGGTGAACTTCTTTCCTGCTTTTTGCTGATAGCAATATTTCCTGTCCTGACTTATTTAGATGTTTTTCTTTTTCTTTTTTTTTTTTTTTTCATCCCTTATGGAAAGAAACCTACTAACCTTCAAATCATAATTTTTTTTTCCTCCTTTTGGAAATTTATGGAAATGAACTGTTCCAGATGTGGTCTTTTCTCTCCTTCACTTTTTTTTTTTTTTTTGGTTTTTAGATTTTCTTAGTGTAGTAGAAAATCAAAATCAGAAGAAATAAAATTTTTCAGTACTTGGATCTAAATTATGTCTGGAATTATATCTGAATTGCTAGTGGATCTATGTTTGTCCAGCAAAGACTTTCTGTAGTTTTGTGTTCAGGATGAAACTTTCTGTTATTTCCATTAGAATAACAACTTTATACCATGTTTTTACATAATCTGATTTTTGGCAGGTACAAGAAAATGGAGACATGTGTAACTCCCTATCTTGAGACCCATGAGCCAAATGAAGTTGCTGGTGCACCATGGAGGCCATTTCCAGAAAGACTTAATGCTGTTCCTTTCAGAATATCCAGTGGCTCCATTCCCGGAGTATCTATTGAGGCATACCTGGAAGATTTTCGTCTTTGCAAAAAGCATGTCAATGCCTATAAGAGGATAAACAAAATCCTTGACTCAGGAAGGTACCGCAACATCATGGATATGAATGCTGGTATGGGAGGTTTTGCTGCTGCCCTTGAATCTCCAAAATTATGGGTTATGAATGTTATGCCTACAATAGCTGAAAAAGACACTTTGGGTGTGATATACGAGCGTGGCTTGATTGGCATATATCATGATTGGTAACTTCTGGAAGATCTCTCCGTCCCTCTTTGATTTTTTATTTCTCAGCTAATTTTTTGTTTGACTAGGTTCTGCAGTGGATGAATGAGATTGAAACAGGCATAACCTTAGTGCTGATCCTAATGACCTTTTCGCATTGTGAAATAAACCTTTCTTTCTCATCTCAACTCCATTCTAAGCCTCTGCACCTTTCTTTTTAGTAGTTGCTTTTGGGTGTTAACTATACCAATCCCTGTTTTTTTTTCCAGCCTGGAACCAACACCATGGCAGTTTGCAGATCTAGAGTGTCATGATCACAACTGATCCTGTTACTGAAATCCAAGTTCTAATAAAGCAGATTTGGGTTTTTTCTAAATTAGAATTTTTCTGAGCTCATATTTCCTGCAGTTTTAAGCATACTGCATAGGCTGAATATCAGCATATGGAATTCAAGCTGATAAAAGACCCTGGCTGGTGTTTGGCGTTGAACAAATATGTGATAAAACATGCATATACAATCTAACCATTTCTTTTGTTACTCTTATTCTTGGGCCATGAAAATGAGACATAAGTGAAGCAAAAAAAAAAAAGGCAAAAATTTCATTGTTAATCTTTAGGCCAATGCTTTAAAAGTTCACTAGACTTGGGAATCTATTATCTTTATTTTTGCTCTTGATAACTAAGAAATCAGAGTTCAAAAATGTAAATAATCTAGGGAATTGTAGTTTAGCAGGGATGCTTGCCTATGCTCTAAGAGGCTTTGCCATGAGAAAAACTAACTTCAAATTTGAAATTTGCGGTATATGCTACATCAGATTTTTTCTGATTTGGATATCACTTGTAATTGCAATTTAGATTTCTTTGTTACCACAGTGCATGCTACAAGATAGTGAGTGTTGCTTTGTATTATGCTAAAGAGTTCTTCATTCATTTCCCCTTCAATCTTCATAACTATATGATGGAAGAAAGATAGTTTAAATCAGACTGAGGCTCCTATTGATCGCTTGTGTTGTTTGTTCTCTAATGCTATCGTCTGTTTAATATTCTTCTTCTATATCTCATCAGGTGCGAAGCCTTCTCCACTTACCCAAGGACGTACGACCTAATTCATGCAAATGCCCTTTTCAGCTTATATAAAGATAAGTAAGTCTTTATTGGTACTACTTCTTATCATGTTCTAATAGAATAAAGCTTTGCGGTTTGGGAATTTGAGTTGACCTTATAAAATAAAATAAAGAAAGGTTTGTATGACCCTTTAGTTAACTTACAATGGACTTGATCTTCCCAGTTTGAGATCCAAATCAACTTACGAAATACCAGTATAAATTGACATAATTTGTGGGAAATTGCAATACTTCTTTTAGTAGGAATGATATGATTTTTCTTAAACCGCAAAGTTATTGTTCTATCTCAGACCCAGCCTTTATCCTTTTATATTGCATGTGAACATGCAACTAGAAACACTTTAAGCTTTTCTTTTGCTTTTATTGTTCTAATGAAGGTGCAACATGGAAGACATTCTTCTGGAGATGGATCGCATTTTAAGGCCAGAAGGAGCAGTCATATTCCGTGATCAGGAGGATATATTGATCAAGGTGAAGAGAATTGTTGGAGGAATGAGATGGAATACAAAAATGGTGGATCATGAGGATGGTCCGCTTGTCCCAGAAAAGGTCATGTTTGCTGTCAAACAGTACTGGGTTGCTGGAGAATACAATCGTACGACCTCACAATAAATCAGGACTGTGCTAATTAATGCTACTTTTTCTGACTCGGAATCAACCAATGAATTTTGTCACACGTGGGGCCGCTCTGCGATAAGCAAAGTCATTGAATATATGCTTCTATAGTATTTATTTATCGTTTATTAGCTTCTGTTCTTCTGGGGTAAATATGGAATACACATAGGTCATTCTTACTTGCAAAGCCTGGTGGTTACAGTCCTTTCAATTCCAAATTCATTTGTCTTTTCTTCTTTCTTTTATCTCATAGCCAACACTTAGCTTTAGTTTCAGGCCTAGGTGGAGTTCAGTGTTGGCTTTTCTACAGTCTGTAAAAAAATTTTGAAGTTTTCACTGATGTCCATTTTGCCTTATAAATCCAATTTCATGGCATTCTTTTTTATCTGATAATTGCCTTTACATATTAACATTGACTGCCATTAAATCTGGACACATTTGAAATCATTAATTTAATGTAGTATAGGGGAATACGGATAAAGTATCCATATAGCTTCGTGTCACAGTTTGCTTGGTTTACTTCGTTTAAGCTGTTCATAGCTGCCAAAGCTTTCCACCTTTGTTTTGTTGCAGTAATAAATATGGCATGTGGACGACAATTTAAGACCACCCTATTATATTGATTGGACTCTTGATTGACTCACAGTAGGCTTATCCCCACTAATTGCGAGCCATAGATATCCCCCATTAAAATAGTACTTTTAAGGAAGTAAAGCTGTAAGTCCAAGAGCCATTTCAATTAGTTTAAGGAATACCTCGAAATTTTGTAATTTGTTGAGCATTTTTACTTTTGGAAAGTAATACCCTCAAATGAAACTTAGAGATTAATTGCACCATATGGTGAATTACAATAACTTCCAAAGTTCAGGGTACTTCTAATCAATTCACAATAATGCTAAGGAAGTAGTAGCTGCAAAATTGAGCATCTAACCTACAGAGAGATAAGAAAGGTAGTGAGCCATCATAACCATGCCTCCTATGCTGCAACCCCACAAGTCTGCTTCTATAAAGTTTGCTCTCACAAAACCATGCTATCTTTAACTCTGTTATATCAGCTTCAAACACTATCTCCTTCCTTTTTAAGCTTGTCCTGGCTTTAGTGTCTTCAACAACTCTCTAGTCATTCAAAAGTTTCTATATATAGTTTCTGCACTCTCCACAAATCCTCAACCATTAAAATTTCCTGTCTTCTTCTCTTTTTCTTTCTTCTTTTGTATCTGTCGTCAAACTTTGCCTATATGGTTCTTAGCTCGTCATAAGCATATTTCTTAGCTTCCATAATCTTCTTTTCTTTCACTTCTACAGCTATGGATGAAAGCAAGATTAGTGATCTTCGCGATGCCTCATTTTCTTACCTCACAGCAGCAAAGGAGAATTATGTACTTAAGCTGACAGAATCAGTGCAGTTTCCCCATCCTGACATAATCTCAAGCCAAGAAACTTCCTTGGAGAAAACTAAGCCGCAAGAGGGCGAAATCAATGTCTTTGGAGCTGAGAAATACTTCAACATGAAACTGGATGATAAAACTTCAGGAAGTATGAATTCTAATAAATGCAAATTTGTGAATGAGACTGTAGAGAACCGGGTCGATCATCACAGATTGAGAACAAAAGGAAGGATTGGAACACCAAGTGTGAGTTCTGAATCAAGTTGGAACACCCAAAGTGCTTTATTACCAAGTTCCCGGAGAAACTTATCTTATGGCAGACAAAAGAAAGTAAATGAAAGATGGTTCTTTCCTGGTTTTGGCTGCAATAGATCTTGTTCTGATAAGAAATCGGTTTATATCGATACGAATATTAATACTTGTCGCAATCCTATCGTCTCAGAGGGAAGAAAACAATCTCAACCGAGATATCCAGTGAAAGACGAGTTTCACAGCCCAGTTTTTGAAAAAATGAGTATTGGTTCTAATACATCAGAAGACTATTATGTATTACCAACGGTAAATTCAGGAGTGCAAAACTTGAAAGTTAAAAAAGAAAAGCAGAAGAAACCTGTCCAAGAAGACCCAAGAAAATCATTAGACGTGTTTGGATCTCATATGCTAAATAAAGAAGATATAGCAACAAATTTAGAGAGGAAACTTTCTGTGCTTACTTGGGATGCTATTCCATTTCCAAAAGGACAAAACCTGCCAAATCCTTCTGCAAGCAGCCAAAGGTATGAAGATCCAGAAAGCGATGCTAGTTCAGACTTGTTCGAGATAGAGAACATTTCCTGCAGTACACAGCCAATATTTACTAAACAAATTTCTGATGGCATGTCCAGTTGTATGACACCTAATAGCCGGTATGAGCCTAGTGAGACTAGCATTGAGTGGAGTGTTGTGACGGCCAGTGCAGCTGAGTTTTCTGTTGTTTCAGAATATGATGAAAAAAAAACTGCACAAACTACTACAAATTCTCCTGGTTTAACATCAAGGCCTAGAAGTCATCACTCGAATAGCCTATTGGGGTGTAAGAGTCAGAAGGCACTGCAAGTTGCTGAAACTGCATACAAGACTAAACCTCCATTGAATCCTCAGCATCGAAGGTCACTAGACCCATCGATGCAAATAATAAGGAAATTACCAGCTGATTCTAAGGTGAAAGATTATGATTTCCCTTGATTGCTTGCTACTTGCTACTTCTTTTTACCGAGAAAGAGCTCTTTCCTTTAAATTTACAGCTGAGATTAATGTTTATTATCCTGAAAATGGAATAAAATTTCTTCCTGATAAGTGTTCTTGTCTATATTTTCTCTTTAGCAATGGAATTGAAGCTTTTATCTTTATCCACATATTGTATGTCTTTCAAAGGCAGAACAGCCATGAAACATGGAAAGTTAATCTTGATTTACGACCTAAAAGACACAAGCAAACCACTTGACCCCCCATGTCTAAACATAGTTTGTTTTTCAATTTCTGAAGAGTTTGTTCTTGTTCTCTTGATTTACAACTAGAGGGTCTTTCATGTTTTGGACCTTGATAACTTTTGGTAAAGCCAATTTTGGCTCACTCGTGAGCCTACAAATCTTGAGTTCAGGTTGACAAGTATCTATTTAGATCTAAAACAGAAAGGCCCTACAAAATAGACATGTATATTTGCTAAAGCAACATAAATTTGGCATCAACTCCATTTCCCTGAACATTGTCTCTTTATGTTTCATTCTAAAAACCAAAAGGTTTAACTCCCTCAAACTTTAGAGCATAAAAGTTTTTGGCCCTCTTAGCAAAGAGCGTTTATTGGAGATCGAATTTGTATTCTCTCAAGTACGGAAATTGAAATTCCTAACCATCTTAACCAACAAGTTCTTGAAAGTGAAAGATACGGTGAAAAAAATTTCATGCGAATAATTCTAGCGATGAGATTGCTACTAATAGGGAATAAATGTTGTTCACATTGACATGTTCTAGTCATGATAGTTACATTGATATATATACACAAGTTGTTTACCTATATATTCAATTCTCTATCCATCTTGTATTCCAAGTGGATCCCATAACTCTCTTACATCTCTTTCACACAATAGAAATTAGGTTCAGAATCTGGTAAACATTGGAAAAATCCTGTCAAAATAATAAAAGGTAGTAATGGTTTATTAAAGCAAATTTGTGCCAATTATGTAATTCTCATACCACAATTTTAGAGAAGTAAGAGTAATTCTTTTAGAAAGTTCCTTAATAATGCTGATTCTTCAACAATGGCAAAATGCCTCCATGTCGCGATACTCTACTTCACCTAATTCCAATGAAACAAATTTTCAACATTTTAGGTATTCCAACTTGAATCCTAATTCAAACCTAAAAATTATACTATCGGCGCAAGATTGATATTCATGAATCCATATTTAAACTCACTTGAAATAAATAAATAAATAGATAAATAGAAGTTGGATATTTTAAAATTTTAAAAATTCATATTCCTCTTTAAGTTTTTTATACAGTTGAAATAAATAAATATCTTCAATTGGGTAGTGAGAATTTTACCATTTCCCAATATAATGAAAGGAATGGTAAAGACAGGCTACCATGGATGTGAATGATGTGATGATGAAAGAACGATAGGAATGATGACCCATTAATGCAAAGCAGGTAGAGGAGTTGCACATCACGATCCATCCTTCAAAGGTTTGAATATATTTGAATTAAAAAACTTAATCATGGGGCTAAACAGAAAAATTCCCTTTATAATTATATGTGATTGTAATAACTCAAGCCCGCAATGCTTAGCAAACGGAATGTCGTGAAGGGACCAATTAGAGAGTTGGATTGAATTGATAACAAAATTTAATTCAATACTTTTCAAAGGACCACTTTGAGCATGGAGCTTTTAATGCCTAAAAATATGCATAGTCGGTCATACTAATATATGAATATGAACCTTTGAGCAATTAGGATCAATAACAATAGGATTCAATCAAAAATTTTGTGCACATAAATATTCCATGGATTCTATTGATGATTATGATTTTTGGAATTTTAAATATTTCTTCTTATTAGGAATTTTGTCAAATTAATGTAGTAATTTACTTAAATATTTTCAAAATTCATCCCAATTTAAGATAATTTACAATAAAAGATACATAGTCAGTCCTATTAAAATACATCGTTGATTAACATTACTCTCAAAATTTAGAGTCGTTATTATTGAAAGAATTTTATTTAAATACCAGATTTAATCCAAGTGTGAAAATGTGTTTCAAAAAAAAAAAAGCATTCGTCTTTGTAATTTTCTCTTTCTTTATTTTCTAGTCTTTTAGATGAGAGAAGAAATGCATTTCAAAAAAAAAAAAAAAATAGAGAAGAAATATTATTTCTTTTTTTTTTCTCCCCTCTTTCACATCCCTTGCATTTATGTCTTTCTAATTAAAGCATTAAACTTTAACATATACATCGTTGATTAACATAGTTTTGTGCTCTTTCACATCCCTTGCAAAAGAGCACAAAACTTGCTTTTCAAAATTTCGAATTTCAACCAATCTCATAAGAGGCTTGGAGTTGTAAGTTCAAAGCCCGGAAACAAGAGGTCTTCGAAGTTATGAACTATGGCTGCAAGCCCAACGACATATTTTCTCCTACTCTTTTTTTTTTTCTTTTATTTATTTTTTTACGTTTAAATTTATTTTATTGAGCACTTTAACTTATAAAATTTGATAAATTAAACACTCATTAAAAATTCAAAATTTATGAAAATTACTATTCTAAAAGTCATGTTAACTACATATCAAGTCAATATTTTGCAGATAAAAATTAAAAACCGTAAAAATTATTGATATTAGTATCGAAAGGTATGTAATATTATCAAAAGTTTCAAGTTCAAGTTTTTGGGTAAATTTATCTTACTCAACGATTATAATTAAAAGAATACCTTAAATCTGTGGCCAAACATCAACTTGTGAAGTGGAACCAAAGTACAATTATAAATAGATTTTTTTTTTGAGGATAAATTATAAATACATTTACTTTCATTGCTATATTAGGATAAAGTTCGTTATAATTAAAGATATACTTAACTTAATTTGTGAATTAATAATGCTATTAATTTATTTTATTGCAGTTGAAAGAGAACATTGCTTATAATTATTAGCTCCTCTTTTCCAAAATTAAAATGATAATAAAAGAAATAACATTTAATTCCTTATCCTTTCAGTGGATTTGTCTTGCAGTCAATAAGTTTTATAATGAATTATACTGTCTTTAATAGTTTTTACTGTTTACAGTTTAAAGTGTAAAAAAAAAATTAATAGTTTAAACTGTTTACAGTTTTTACTGTTTACGGTGCAAAGTATAAAAATTCATTATATATAATCTTCGAATGGCAGAATAAAAAAAAAAAAAAATCATGTTAGCTTATGCTAATTCTGGTGACTGGGGCTTTACTAAAAAAAAAATAAAAAAATCTAACGCAACAATTATTAAGAGAGATACTGCCTAAAGTGCAAAGGTTTAATATCTAGCAATTGAATCTCTAAACTACCCTTAGAAATCAGCTTTCAAATGACCAAAAACACCTCGTTCTACCGCTTGTCATTTTAGAGTTGGACTCAGGTTAAGGGTTCACAATAAATACATCACACCAGATATGAACTCCCAAAACCCTAACCCTTTTGTTGCCACGCTGACGCATTCCCTGTCTCTGCCATTTCACTACATAAAAGAGAGGGAGAGGAGCACTAGGGTTTTAGCCAATCTCCCCCAGTAAAGAGAGGCTCAATTGAGTTAGGCTGTGAGTTCATACATAAAAGTAAAAATGGTTGCAGACAAGGGGAAGAAGATGAAGGTGGCAGAGAAAGGAGAGGAGGAAACTAACCAAATCGATGAAGCGCTCGTCCTCTCAATCGAGAAGCTTCAGGAGATCCAAGATGATCTCGAAAAGGTATATCTGCATATTTGTTTGTAGGTTTGAAGTGCAAAAGCAGTTTTCTTTGGATTCTTTTTATGGCTTTCTGTTGTTCTTTGGTGTGAACAGCAAGAGGTGAATTCAAGAAAAAATAGTTGAACAATGGGTAGTTGAGTGGAAGTTTTATTTTTAATTTGGTTTACGAATTGTTTTTTTTTTTTTGGCTCAACGTTTGATTTTGTTTTTCATTTCTGAATTTTGTTTTGAAGCCTTATGGATGAGTTATTATCGTTTTAATTATGCTGGGAATGCAGCACTTTGTACAGGATGTATTCAGCACTGTCTTGCAACAATTGGATGATTCACTCATTGATAATTACTATAAACTTTTTTTTTTTAACTTCCAAAAATTTGGAATAATCTTTTAATGAAATTAGACTCTGCCTTTTGCATAATTATATGTCTACTTGTAACTTCAACACTAGGTCTTTTGCGAAGTAACTTGATTTGAAAAATCGCTTTTCAACTAGATGCTGTTGGACTTTATTCTAGTCATTTGCGGCCACATATAAAGTTTAACGGGAGATAAATTGTTGGTTATTTGATTATTGCCATTTCATATGCCCTGTTCATTTACCTTAATAGCTCTTCTTCCTCCCATTTCCATTTCTTTTTTCATTTCTTTCTCTTCTCTCCCTTTAAGTGTAGTTTATGTCTGTTTCCAGATCAATGAGGAGGCAAGTGATAAGGTCCTGGAGGTAGAGCAGAAATATAATGAGATACGCAAGCCAGTCTATGATAAGCGGAATGAGATAATTAAAACCATTCCTGACTTCTGGTTAACAGCTGTTAGTGTTCTATTTTTCAGCTGTTAATTTAACGCAATGTTCACTCTGATGACTTCTATCATATTAATAATTCCCTGCATCAAGTTTACTTAATTACTATTTTTATGCAGTTCTTAAGCCATCCGGTTCTTAGTACACTTCTAAATGAAGAGGATCAAAAGGTTTGGTTTTATTCCTATGTGAACTGTTCTGAATTTATTTTACTATTGTTTAGAAACTGATTTAGCCATTATTAAATAGTTTAAGCCAGCTGCTTAACTGTGTAGTGATTTTCTTTCACTTTTGCCTTTTTTCCTGGATAGATATTTAAATATATAAGCTCCCTCGAGGTGGAGGACTTTAAAGATATGAAATCAGGCTACTCTATAACATTTGTAAGTTTGTCATTTGTCGAATACTTGCCTTGATTTGTAGGAAAATTTTTTACTTACTCTCCATTAATCAAACTTAAGAGATGAATTTCTTGATTCCAGTAAATAAATTAATGGTTAGCTCCTAATTGTGAAGCTCTCTTCTTTTTCCCTTAATTTCAGAACTTTCAACCGAATCCTTATTTTGAGGATACAAAGCTTACGAAGACTTTTACATTCCTTGATGAAGGAACAACTGAAATTACTGCTACACCAATTAAATGGAAACAGGGCATGGTAAATACTTTATTTCTCAACGCTAATTCTCTTGACGTGTGAATTGTTTGTATTCTGTCTTTTTTATTTCTAATTTAATTTCTAAATGTGAAGGGCATAGCTAATGGTGTTACTCATGAAAAGAAGGGGAACAAAAGGCCTTTGGGTGAGGAAAGGTGTGTTCTCTTGACAACTTACCCTTTCTGTCTCTTTATTTTTGAAAAAAAAACTATAGAATTATTTCATGTTGTGATAGTCCTTTTGGTCCATTAGTCCTTTTTTTTCTCCAGTGTGGCAGAAGGGGGTTTGGGTGTGTGAGATCACGAGACTCAACTCCAGAAACAATAAATAGATACTCTTTGAAAATTTAATTACAGTTTGGTGGTTGGTAAGCTAATGTTTGTCTTCAAATTGTTTTCTCTGCCTGAGTATGATAAGATGGGTAATTAGGTGAGTTATTTGACCATTTAGTCGGTGTTTATGAAGCTTGGCGACTTCGGAAAATGGAAATAGATGTGTGAACTGTCATAGGCAGTTATAAATCTAATGGGCATGCACCCATTTGTACTCATATGTTTATTGCATCATGTAATGGATATATATTCTTCTATTATTCTTCATTTATGAATATACATACATATTATTCTTCTTTCATCCCAATTTAAAATGGAATGCAGGCTATCCTTTTCCCCTGCATAGTTAGGCTTATGTTGCTTGGTTTTAGTGGGAAACTTCTTCATTGTCTACCATTCGTCCTGCTGCTGATGTATTTATTGCTTTAAGAAGTAATACCGCATCTTGAATTTATTTTCCTTTGGTGTTCTCTGACTTTTCTTCCTTCTGTGGGAACAATTTAGGGCTTTTGAGTGGTCAAACTGAATTTGAAGTGAGATATGATTTTCAATTTTGAATGAGTAGTGTTGGGTGAGTATTCCATCTTAGAGAGTCACCTATGTAAGCAGGGTGGGTATGTGAAGCAATAGTGGGAATGTAGGATTTGGAATTTGTTCTGTCAGCCAATTCTTAAGCTTCTTTTTTCGACCTGCTCTTTTATTGATTTTCTATTTTGTATGCTTGGCATAGCCATCTATCTATTGGCGTACATCCATTCCACCTTTTCACATTTTATTATTAACTAACATAGCATCATATTATGTTTAAATTTGAGTTTTATATACCTGTGTTTTTTATTGTCTTCACCTGCAAACTTGTCTCCTCTACTGCAGTGGTGGCTTTTTCTTCTGGTTTAGTAGTACTGAGTCTGAGCAAAAAGAATTAGATGACATGCAGGATGAGGTATGTTGTATTTGTCTGTGCACATTGGATTTATCGATTGATCTAGTAATGGTGACACCATAGATGTTTTCTTCTTGCCTTTCGTCATCACTGAAAATGTTAAAAACTCAAAATCTGCAGATTGCCGAGATCATCAAAGAGGATTTATGGCCCAATCCGCTCTCTTATTTCAACACTGTAATTTATTTCTTCTATGGCTTCCCCCCCATTTTTTCCTTCAAGTTGAAGTAATTTTAAAACAGTGTTCATTTCTCTTTCTTCTGTAATGTAGGATCCTGACGAAGAGGATATGGATGGGGATGATGCTGATGAAGGGGTAAATGCATTGCTTGAATTAAAATTTATAAGCACCACTGCGTGCAGCCTGCCATAATATTTATTCAACATATTGTTATAAGCTACTCTTATATGACCTTTCTGTGAATGACAATGAGTTCTGATATTATCTTTTGATTTCTAGGTCGTCACTGTGTGCAATGTTCTATTGATTGCCTATATAGTCTGGCAGAGTCATGTAGTTGAGATTTGAAAATAGTGATCCAAAGTTAAGAGGAAAATACCTGTTATGTGCCTATTACATGGCTATATAGTCTGGCAGAGTCATGTAGTTGATATTTGAGATAGTGATCCAAAGTTAAGAGGAAAATACCTGTTATTGGAAGGATGAACTAAATAATACGTACGACACTTTTTAAGAAATTGAAAAATAAAATATTCTCAGGATTATCAGTGGTGGAAAGCGTACACCTTCCTTAAACCATGTACATACTCAAATATTCTGGATTAATCAGTTCTGTTCCCAGTGGCGTAACCCAGTAAAGGGTTTCTTGTTCTGAGTTTTTGAAACTATTTTAATGAGTTATTTATCATGATATTTAGGACACAAGCTATTTAGGTTTTTTTTTTTTGGATTTGCAGTCCTTGGATTGTGAATATTGAGCCTTATGTGCTACCACTGGCTGAAGTTAGGTTTATGCGAAGTTTGTGGAACAAATGCTACTAATCGTAGGTTGAAAGGAATGGTAATGGAGTTCTTAGGAGGTCTGTGACTGGTGGGCAATGCTATTGATGAGGGGAGCAATACATAGACAAGCACCATTTGTTTGCTTTTATATCATAATGTTTCAAGTGCAGCAAGTCAACAGCATCAATGAGATCAAACCTTGAAATTAATGTATTTATTTTCACATGGGAGTTTGGCTAATGGAAAATGTGCTGTAATAAAATGAGTATCATAGGTGAAATTAGGATTCAACATATATGGGTTTTTGTTAATTGAGATCTTGAGCAGTTTGCTTTGAATCATATGTTATATTTGTTAGAAGAATCAGGTGTTATATTAAAGTTTATATTACTTAGATCACTAAAATTCTTGTAGAACTCATTTTTGATCCACAATTTGTTTCCACGCATTAGAAATCTAAACTGTAGTGGGTAGAATATGTGCAGTAGCTTTGAATATAAGTGTGTTTGTGTAAATAATTTGAGAGGCCTTTGGAATTCGTACTTTTACAGGTGAATTAGGGGTTGAAAGTGAAAGATGTTCTGCCTAAATAAAGATGAATGAGAATAGGGTAGCGAAAAGAAGTGGGAACTATTTAATCTATTTGATTCTTGATTGGAGTTTCTAGTTGTGCCGCTGTATGTAGTCCTAGTTCTAGTTATTTTAGGTGTATACATTTTGGAATATAATTATTATTCATGGCAATAGGTTAACACTAGTTGTTCACTATAGTTTTTTGGAATTAGATACTGCCAGATCGATTGGCTTTCCAAATCAACTAGCAAGCTTTCTTGTTGGAATTGTGCTTTTCCAAATAGATACTGAGATGCAACATTGATGCTGTCAATAATTGGATTTGATGTTACTACTTTTCTAATCTTTATATGTTTGAAAATCAATTTTTAAGTGCTGAGTGTCCTCTTAGTTTCTTGTACCTTTAAGTCTTAGCATTGTAACTAGTGCATGACTGCAAGGATATGGAAAATTAAGGATTGGAAAGTGCTTATTGAGATGTATGAGGTTGATTGCACTATTGTTTTTTGACTGCTCAAAACATAGATGTGAACAGCAATTTGATGGAGGATTGGTTTTTATATAATAATGATTGTTCACATTAAAGTGAAAATTGGATAATTTTGTTACGCCTGGCACATATAATAGATATTTGTAAATGATAGCTAAAAGCTAGGGAAAAAGAAGTCACTCTGGTTTCTTATTCTCTGAGTTTCTGCCTGAATGATGGCAGGATAAGGATGGCGAGGACTCAGATGATGATGATGATGATGATGATGAGCAAGAGGAGGACGACGAAGATGATGATGAAGATGGTGATGCCGAAAATTGAGTACTTTGTTTACATATATTATTATGTCAGTTTTTTGCCTTTTGGTTTAACAGCTTGTGTAAAGTGGTCTTTAAGGTTGCTGAGTATCAACAGGTGATAGGGAGGATTACCAATCTTAACATTTTATAATAGCTTCCTCTAATGTGTAGGTTATGTGACTGGTACCATATTCAGTCTGTTGTTTTCTGATGACTTTTTATTTTCCAGGCAAGGCCTTTGATTTTGTTCATCTATCCCATAGATGCATGTTTTAGATGATGTTATGGTATGATGATGGCGTTAAATCTTTTTATTTTTTAGCAACGGAAGCCAATTTTGTAACTTCAATAACTATTAGCATTCTGTGAAGCTTCTCAAGATAATTAGTTATTTCATTCATATATGGTTTATTGAGGGATTAAGGCGTGGTTGGTTTCGAAAAATTTTTGCACTTTGATATTGTAATTATTTAATGAATGAAATATTCTTTTCTTATTGTTTTATATAACTTATTTTTTATAAATTTAAAAAGATTTCTGACGTATAGTGAATTATTATCTAGTAATACTTATTCACCCAGACATTAATCATTTTATGTTTATTGAGGAGTTAGGATAAGAACGAATATTTTCTGACATTTTTAATCCTCCCGAGAAGTTCGGAATTTGTTTTGACAGTTTTTTACGTTGCCAGCTGTATAAATTTGTCCTGATTTTTTTTATTAAATATTTTTAGATTCCTAAATTATAATAAAATTAATATTTTGATTCCTCAATGTTTGAATAATATATTCCGATTTTGAATTATCTGGATTTTGTTAGTGGAGAAATTTCTCTACTGAATTTTGCTAGACTGTTGCGAATTTTGCTTTATCTTTGATGACAATAGAGATAAATAAAATATTAGGCAACAGTGTAAGTTTTTTTTTTTTTTTTTTGTTCAAGATGATTAATGTTGGTTTTTCCACTCTCAATTCAATTAATAATATATTATTTGATACTATCATTAATATTATTTCAGAGTTTTTTCTAATTTTTTGGTTATTTTCTTACTTCACTTTCTTTTAATTTTGATATTAATAGAGCTAAAATTAATATTAGTATTAACATTAATGGTATGTTGTTTAATTTATTTTTCAATAATTAATTAAATTAGTACATATGAATATGATCTTTAAATTGTTTTCAGCATCGTCTTCATTAGCTGTTTCATTGTTATCCTTCGTTGCAGTGTAAAACAAGCTAATTTTGATCACGCCTTATTACGATACTTCCAAAACAATGACGGAGTCGAGCATTCCCACTATTGACCTTTCACCTTTCTTTAGAGAAGGTGATGAAGAGGACAAGAAAATTGCCATTGATTCTATAACCAAAGCTTGCTCTGATTATGGATTCTTCCAAATTGTGAACCATGGCATTCCCTCTGCTTTGATGAACCAAGCCCTCCAGCTTTCCGAGAAATTTTTCAATTTCCCAGATGAGGAGAAACGCAAGTCCAGTCCTAACACAGCTGCACCCCTCCCTGCCGGTTATAGTCGGCAGCCGGAACACTCACCGGATAAGAACGAATATTTTCTGGTGTTTCCACCAGACTCTACCTTCAACGTCTACCCTCCAAACCCTGCTGGATTCAGGTAAGACTTCAACTAACTAAAACTGCTTTCGGGTAATTAATTAATTATGTTTAACTAACAGCGAGTAATTTGTGATTTGGTAGAGAGGTACTGGAAGAGATATTCAGTTACTTGAGCAAGACAGGTACCCTTATAGAGAGCATAATAAACGAGGGTCTCGGTCTGCCATCAAATTTTCTCAAAGAATTCAACCATGATAGGAGCTGGGATTTCATGTCAGCTCTTCGTTATTTTCCGGCAACTGAAAATGAGAACAATGGAATAACAGAACATGAAGATGGAAACTGTATCACTTTTGTTTTCCAAGACGAAGTTGGTGGTCTACAAGTCCGCAAGAATGGGGAATGGATTCCTATTACCCCTGCAAAGGACACTATAGTTGTCAATGTTGGCGATGTTATTCAGGTAATATTAAACAAGAACTTAATACTATCACTTACCTTCTGTTCTTTTTTTTTTTTTTTCTTCTTCTTCTTAATTATTCAAATTCTTGTGATATGATGAACAAGGTGTTGAGCAACAATAATTTCAAAAGTGCAACCCACAGGGTAGTGAGACCTGAAGGCAAAAGCAGATACTCATATGCATTTTTCTACAACTTGCAAGGAGAGAAGTGGGTTGAACCATTGCCAGAGTTCAGTAAAGAGATTGGAGAGGCACCAAAGTACAGAGGTTTCGTGTTGAAGGAGTATCAGGAGCTGAGAATGAGAAACAAGACCCATCCTCCTTCAAGACCTGAGGATGTTATCCATATAACCCATTATGCCATATGACAATGCATGACCCAGAATATGTAGCAATTAATAAGGTAATCTTGTACCAGCTTGGGAACAATTTTATTGTTTTGAATCCAACTCTAGTTGATTGCATCTCTTGTTTGATGTTTGATGTTATGGTAATTGACCGAGTTGCTACGAAATTATTGTTACTATAAGCACGTGCTGAGAAAACTCTTGAAATTTTATTTTAAAATGAGTAAATTTATTAAATAATACTAATCGGAATGAGAGTAGCTAACGGTGACAAAGATCGCTGGATTGATCATTATAACTTAGATCATCCGTTCGATATTTGCAATACAAATTTTCTTTGTCAACTCTTTCGCTTCCAAAGATAGATGATTGTAGACAGTGAAATAAAAAAAAAAAAAAATCTGTATGGGCCCTGAGGCCTATCAAATCCAACTTTTAAACGAATATTTTTTGGACTGAGGAGTGAGGACTTTGTAAGAAGGAGGGTAGGTTCAGGTTAAAGGGGTACAAAATCTATAGGCCTAGCATATCGAATCAAAAAATTTTGTTGATTTGACATAATTCAGCCATAAAATGCCCTCGCCATTTTTGGTATGGAGAGAGCTTATTTTGGTCTGCTGTGGGATTTGAGAGCGAAGAAGATGAAGATTATGGAAATCTTATGTTTTCTTTAGAATTTAGACAGCAATCTTTCTTTTTCTTTTTAATTTTCAATACATTGGAGGAAAAAAATCCCAAAGAAATTAATAGTTTTAACAAAATTAAAATTATTTGGATTTCAAAATGAATTTTATACTTCATAGTTTAGATATCACACACTAGATTTCATTTTAATTATTAAGAAGGATAATAATATATTAAGGGATTATTAATTTTATTTTGATTTTATTTGATTTGCTGAAATTAATGCTTGAGTTGGGTATCTTTGTTTTAATTGGATTAGATTTGCAGGTACCAAAATGGCAGCAGCTTTTTTACAGGCCATAACAAATTTAGAGTCCAAACCATGGGGATGATGGCCTGACTGTACTTGTTAATGACATCTGCTGCTAAAAAGCATATCTTTAAACATTACATGTGCATTTCTTTCAATTTTATTGCTAGGAAAAGTTAAAGATGCCACCAACAATGCAATTTATATGATTTTCACTATTTTTTTTTTATTTTAAGAAATCAAAATTGATATAATAACTATATAATCCCCCTTTTTTTTTTTTTTTGGAAACAACTATTACATATTTGGCAAAATTACTAATTTATCCTTGATATTTAGCCCTTCTATCAAAAACTGGTATTTTAACTATAGCTGAAATACTAAATAGTTAATGCAAATGATTAAACAGTAATGTTATATTAAATGTAGTACACTAAATATTCAATATTATAAGGTATCTAATGGTAAATAAAACATTTTTCAAAAGAAATGATTAAATAATTCAATGTAACTAAACCTTACAGATGAACTAATAGTAATATCAAACAGTAAGGGATGTGATAGTAATTTTGGCCAAAACTCAGGACTAAATAGTTAATTATATATATAAAAAATTAATTATTTGAGATGAAGGAAAAGCAAGATGATATTTCTTTTTTTTTTTTTTTTTTTTTTTTTAGAAAAATAGGTTTCAGAAAGGAAGACAGCAATTTGCAAAGAACTATTGCATTGGAATGATAATAAAAAAAAGAAAAAAAAAAAAAGGTGAAATCAATTCTTTTATAACGTAAAGAACCAATAAATGAGTTGTAAAAGGAGCCTTTGTCTTTGAATCAAATACTATAGCAATCACTAAAGTACATATAAAAAACATAGAAGAATTTGTGATTCCCTATGGAGTGTGTGTGCTTTTCTTTCTTTTTTCCTCACATTTTTCTTTTAATATTATATATAATATTATGGATTGGAAAGTTGGTGACATGAAGAATGGCTAGACACTGTCTCTTTCACTTTACAATTATGAGGATCATCCAATCCGGATTAAACCTATATTATTTGTACATTTGAGAGAGTGAGATTGAGATTGTTAGGATACATTCTCTCTCGTAATCATATGTTTTAAATTCCAGTTCTGAATATGAAATCCCTTTAAATATTAGAGAAGAAATATTTTACCTTCATTTATCGATCTGTTCGGTATGAATTGGAATCGATAGAGGAAATAGACCTCGTACACTGAATGATTAAAAAAAAGACATTATTTTTTGAATTTGAACACAAGAATCAATTAACCGGCAAAGGTGATAAAATGTCCTATCAAAGATTTTGATAGTCATTTTCAAGCCTAGCTGGTGGGCTTTGATTGGTTTTTTATAAGATAAGATACTCAAATGTCAAATGTGGTTTGTCTTAGTCTGTAGAAGAGGCTCATGATAAAGACATGCCTTTAAAGACTAATGTAAGACGCAAGATGATGCTTCTAACTTGTGGAAGACATCCATCTACCATCTTGTACTTGTTTTATCCATTTCTCTTAATATTAAATTATCCCATTCTACAGACAAAAGTAAATAAATAAATAAATAAATATATATATATAAATAATTTCCTAATTTCTATTGTAATACATTCATTTCTTTAATTATATAGTAATTAATTAATTAAAAGAATCAAGAATGAGGACAAGATATAATTTTGAGGCAATGTTTTTTTAGTAAAGATTCTTGAGAGGACAGAAATTGTTGTTTTGTTCTTTAGATTGAGCAGTCAGTAGCAATGGCACCACTTGCATTGCTTTCATCTAACTATATATCTTTCCTCATTTAAATATGTATATTGATGCATGGCAAATATATTTTTCCCTACCCTCAAAAGGGTAGATTGCCTTTTTGTCATTTTGCTTAAATAAGAGAAAACAACTTATAATATATATAATATATGCAATCTGGCAATTGTCTCACAGTACTAAGAATTAGATCAAAAATTAAGAATTTAAGCTCTTAAATTTATGAATTGTTTCTTTTATTTTTTTTTTTTAGAAAAAAAAAAAAAAAGGAATCATAAGTATATATAGATGTTACCATCAAGAAGATGATGATGTAAATGATTTCATGAAATAGAGGAAAGTGGGTACCTCTTAAACACTTTTTCTCTCTTCATGGACCACTGAAATATATAAATAAAAAGCACTCATCCATGAAAAAAAAAAAAAAAGAATTTTTACAAGGAGAGGAGAGGATGATGCAGTGAAAACGTAGGTGCATATAAATATAATAGGTACAAAATGATAGCAACTACAAATGGCTAGGAATATGCATTTTTATTTCATCATCCTAAATGCCTCCTAACAAGTTGGAGCCCTAATTCCCACATCACGTGTTCCATTGCACACTTGAGAATGACTATGTAAGAATGGGGGCATGCTGTCCACGTGACTGTGGGGGCAATTACCATTTGCAGAGCCAGAATATACATATACCATCCAATTGGGGTTTTTTTTGGGTGGATCACATCACAAATATCTATTTCTTTTCCTTTAAATTTATCAGGGAGGAATTGGATTTTTTTTTTAGCAAATTCTGTGAATTGGTAGCAATAGACTGAGATGAGAGGCATTGATGCGACCCATGCGACTGCCTCTTTCAATTTTTGTTTTCTCTTGTTTTGCAACTTATGTATGTGAAAAACTTACTTTGTGCATGGATTGGAATACTAATTGTTCTATAGTGCATTTAAGTTTTAAGCTTTTTTTTTTAAAAAAAAATTTACAGCATACAACGTGCATAAATGAGTTCTAACCACTGTGTTAAGAAAAATAAGTCAGATTATCAAACCTTCATCGGGACAAGATCCATGTCTATAAATCAAGATATAAAAGTTCTAGTTACTATTTTTATTTGTAATAACTAATATCAACCCTCACACCAAAAAGAGCCAGAGATAAATTCAAACTTTCTTGAAAGCAAATATGGGCTCCCACTGACAAGGTAGCAGTTTCCAACTAAATTTAAGGTTAGAAAATTAGGAAAAGATCCTAAATATTAAAAATGTATGAATATAATTGCTTTTGAATAATTTCAAATAACAATGTCAAACAGATTATAATATTTCCTAATATCGTCAATAATTTAATCATTTCATCATATAAGAAATCAAACTTCAGATTTAAACAATTTTCTTTTTTTTTTATTTAAAAAAAAAATCATGTACTGGAAAAAAGTCAGTACCACGAAAATTGGTTTGATTGGTTCGAGTCTTAATGCATGCATCATATTTCAATTATTTAGAAAATAAAATAACAAAATTTGAATGACTGAATTTCCAGATTTGGCCCTCCCAAACGCAACTAATCCCATGCTGGGCTTTCCTTCACTAGGAAACTTTATTAGTTATGAAAAGAATACTAGTCTTGAACTCAACAAGCCCAATGAAAATTGAAATCTGGCTTTAACCTTAAACCTAAATATTTGAGCCACTGCTTTTTAATTAGTTAATTTAAGTAACTACTAATTAATTTTTGTTTAGTTTCCATAACTAATTTAAGTAACCTAAACATTTCAGACTTTTTATTGAACATTTTTAGTCTTCACAGTGGTACTTATTATTCATGCTATCAAATAAAAAAAAAAAAAAAATCTAATTTTGGTTCTAAACCGAAAATAAAATTAAAACCGATGATTTCAAAACTACCTAAAAACGATTTGATTTAAAAAAAGAAAGAGGAAAAGGTTTATCCCTTACAAGAATATAATTAAGGAGTGTATGTCCAAGAAGTGGCAAATGAGAGTCCAAGAAGAAGAAGAGGAAGAGCAGAAATTAATAAGGGTATAGGCTTATAAAATGAGATTGGTAAAGTGTCATCTTCAATTGCCATAGCCATGCATAAGTGGGAAGGCATGTGGTCTCAAAAAAAGGCAGCATCAGCTAATATCTCATCCACATTTCATGGCTCCCCAGGTCCACTCTGCTGTCATGTAGGACACCCCCAACAGAAATTATGAGTTGGTCCTCCTCACATATCTATATACATATCAACAAACAAAAATCAAAATAATTTCCCAAAAAAAAAAAAAAAAAAAAAAGCCAAAATTTAAATTTCAAGAAACTGTTTAAAAGGGTTAGTCTATTTCTGAATTATTCATGTTTGAAGTAATTTTTATCTATTGATTGATTTGATTAATCTTTTATGTGGGTTATATTGATTTGGTTAATTAATTATTGTAATAATTTATATTCTATGAATGGCTAGTTGAGGGCCAGAATATCTTGGTGAAGGCTACATACATCATGTGAGAGCCTCCTCTCTATCTGCCTTGCCATTTAAACACACGTGCGAATAAAAATACTATTTTAATGAAAATTTAAAAAAATAAAAAATAAAAACAAGAAAAACAAAAGAGGAAAAAGATAAAAAGTGGTGATAAAGTGACAGTGACCTAAGCTTCATTATAATGATCTGTCCTTAACTGTTTTGCTATAGATGGAAATTAATTAGAAGAAAAAGCTTATTAAAAAGCCCTATCAAGGTGCCAATCGATGCTTTCACAATTATTAATTATGAGTAGGTTGAAATTTGATTGCATTATTGAATTAAAAACCTCTTTATGTTGCTTATCTTAAAGCTGCTAAACTCCAACATTTGGGTTTAATGCTCACATTTCATTTTTAAATAAGCATATTTTCAAGCATTTATAGATGGGTTTTCATTAATTAGAAATGAAAGTTGTAATTTTTTTTCATTTATTATATATAAAATACATGAAAAATTAATGGGTTAATTCTAACGAGCTGTATCTCACATACTTTTTAAATATAAGACTAATTAGTAATTTCTTATAGATCGATACGTAAAAATTCAAAACTATCAATGATATTCAATCTTAATTTGCTGCTTTAAGGTAGTTATTATTATCAATGGCATGATTATTTATTTATTTATTTATTTTTTCTCTATTGGTTTAGTAGTTGGCTTTCAATTCCAAAATATATAAGATAGATTGACATGATTTCAAATTGCTTTATTAACTAAACTAGTTGGCAAATGATAGCCATTCATTTTTGTTCATAGCTTATAGTATTGAAAAATAAAAAATATTTTATCTTTTTTTCAATATTCTAATTTATGTGTTTGATTGTTAAATAGAGTAATAATTGATCTCTTTATAATAGATTGTTAGGAAGAATAACCATTTGTGAGCAGTTGATTTTCAGGATACATACATATATATAATTCAGTATTTATATGAAAAGTGGATATTTAGAAAAATATATTTTATAAATAGGAGTGAGTATTATTTTATTTTTTAAAAATATTTTAGTTTTTAACTATAGATAAAAAAAAAAAATTTATTTTCTTAGCCTGCATGGAAAAGTGTGGAAGCCATATATTGAGGAATTAGATTTTCATGGGAATGTAAATACTCTCTTACTAATCAAAAATTAAAATTTTATTTTTACAAATCATTTTTTCATGAGATTTCGGTGATCAAACCCTTCCTAAACGTAATTATTTTTATAATTTATTTCGAAATAAACATGAAAATTATACATTCTACTTCAATTTTATGATGTAGAACTTATCCATAATTAATTATGAGGATGACTCATAATTTTAGAACTTTGTAGGCTAAATATTAAATTATTTGCATAAATACACATATTCCAGAATGTAGGAAATAAATATCACTTGATCAAACCATCTAATCCACATCAACAATAAGTACATAAAGTCAAAATATACAAATCAAAAAAGAAATTAATAGTTTTGTTTAGAAGCAATTTTCAATTTCAATGGGATTTGTTTTCCCTTTTCTTTTATATATGAAGAATTATATTATAAACTCATGAAATTCTTTTTATTATGATCATAAATATAAATTTTAATCATCATGTGGAAAAATACATGCAAAAAATTATTAACATGTGAAATCAATATCCTAATAATAACTTTCTTTTCTTCTGAGGGAAGAAAAGGGAGAAATAAATAAATAAATAAAAAAAGAAGTATATAAATGGTATCAATTAGAGGTCCACCAAGAGTTCAAAATTCTGAGACCCCCAACCCTTCAAAGCCAAAGTGAAGTGCCAGTAGAAAGGGCTAAGAGAGTGACTATAGCCAAACCATGAAGCCTGCTCATTAGAGCATAAGACCATAAATCTCACCATATTTGTCATGGAAATGTTTAGTTAAAGGGTCATCTGGTCCTTGTTCGTAACCAGGGTGGGCTCTCGATCATAAACCTTCAAAATCTTGTCAGTGATAATTTATATAGATTTAGTTATATATATAATTATCTTTAACACAATTAATTAAATTAATGAATAATACAGCTTCTTCCTTCTTCTCATTAATTAAAATATTTCTTTTTATTCTAAACTACACCTAATTAAAGTAAATATATAAATATCCACAGACACACATATATCTATTTCCATTATACTTTGTGCTATAAAATAAAATACTGAATTAATAAGCTGTTAATTAGCTTAATATGAAATATGGTATCCATCAATAATAGCTTTCATATAAATAAATAAATAAATTATTAAATATCCATAATAAGCTTATCTCTACCATTTAAGAGATATGAACATATATATAATTAGTTAGGAACTTAATTAGCACATACAGAAACACAATCATGACATTATGGTTTAAAGAATTGAACAAAATTAAGCCAATTAATACATACTTAGCATTGCAAATTAAATATAAATACCAAATGATGGGATTATGGCCCCCTTCTCCCTTTCTTTTATGCTAATAAAACAATAATAATTAATAAAATTAATAAGTAACAGTAGCTGGCAAAGATAATTAATTATGTATATATATATATATAGAAAGAAAGTTGAAATACATGGAGATGGTCTCCTCCAATTTAATTAATTTTGGTGTAGTCAATATCAATTGATATGTCCTTAAAACAATCCAAAAATGGATGATGCATAGTGTTATTATTAAGTAAGCAGTACAAAATTCCAACATAAATTGCTTAGGGAAACCCTAACGCTAACCCTAACCCTAACCCTAATTTGGTGAACTAGTACCCTAAAAAATAAGGGGTGGGGAAAGGACTAAAAGGCCCAATTAAGAGAGGAATCCCAAAGTTCCCCAACAAAGGTGTAGAACAAAGGCAAAGGCCAAAGGCAAAATGAAATGATTACTTGAATGAGAAGGGACCCACCCGATAATCTTTCCTTTCTAAGTCTCTCAATTTTTTGACTTGGGATTGGGACCCACCTCGGCCACCATTGTCTTTATGGATTGAATGATAAAAAGAGCACCTCACGTGGAGTCTGAACCAAAGGGGCTGTCCAACCACAATAAAAAGGAGCCCTTCATTCCACATAAATATTTCTTTTTTTTTTAAATAAAATTTTTTAAAAAATCCTTTCTTCCTCCAAGATTTTTTTTTTTTTTTTTTAGTTTTAATTCTCTCCTTCAAAAGGAAAATTTTTTAATTTAATTTAATTTTTTTTTTAAAAAGCCCTTAACATCCCATCCCAGCACATCAACAAAGCAATTTCTTTTCTAAAAAAATTTTTGCTTTTTAAAGGTTACCCATATAATTCCCACTCATTATCCTTGTTGCTTAAAGCTTGCCCTCTGCCCTTATCCTCTCTCTAGCTAACATCAATTCTCCAGGGAAAAATTCTTCCAATTTCCAGGCAACCAAACAAAACCCTCTTTCTCTCCATTCAAAGGAGACCCACTAACAGATTAAACTAAAAGTCTCTTTAATAACAGGAAAAACAAATACCAGAAAAGAAAAAAAAGAAGAAAAAAAAAAAAAACTACAACACCAACAAGCCATTAGAGAAACCACATATTTTCATGCCATAATGGAAGGAGGTGATGATCAGCTCCACCACCACCACCACCACCACCATCACCACCGTCCTACCTTCCCATTTCAATTACTTGAGAAAAAAGAAGATGAACCTTGTTCTTCTTCCTCTCCTTACCCTTCTCTTCCCATCTCTAGTACTGAACCAAACAACAATAATAGTAGCACCAATAATAACCTAAACCGTTCTTCTTCTTCGAGTCTCCAGATTGTTCCAGAAACTTCAAAGAAGCCTCCGCCTAAAAGAACATCGACCAAAGATAGACACACAAAAGTCGACGGACGTGGTCGAAGAATTCGCATGCCAGCTCTCTGCGCAGCTAGGGTTTTCCAACTAACTCGTGAACTCGGTCACAAATCCGACGGGGAAACCATCGAATGGTTACTTCAACAAGCCGAACCAGCAGTGATCGCCGCCACCGGCACCGGTACAATCCCTGCAAATTTCACTTCTCTTAATATATCTCTACGTAGCTCAGGTTCAAGTATGTCCGTGCCTTCCCAGTTAAGATCGGCGAGCTTTAATCCAAATTTTTCGATGCAACAACGCCGGAGTTTATTCCCTGGAATAGGTCTAGAAACGTCACCGACGCCGACATTTTTAAATTTCCAGTCTAGTAATTTGAATGCAGTGCTTCAAGCGAAGCAAGAATTGCGAGACACTTCATCTCTTGAATTATCGACTGAAACAGAAGAGAGTTTAGGAAGAAAGCGAAGGCCCGAGCAAGATTTATCATCGCAACAGCATCAGATGGGCAGTTACTTGTTGCAATCTAGTACAGGAGCAATTCCAGCCACCCACAGTCAGATTCCGGCCAATTTTTGGATGCTCGCTAATCCTAATAATCAAGTTATGAGCGGAGACCCAATTTGGACATTTCCATCTGTTAATAATAGTGGTTTGTATAGAAGCACTACCTCTAGCGGATTGCATTTCATGAATTTTCCTACTCCGGTCGCCTTGTTGCCTAGCCAGCAATTAGGCTCTAGTAGTATTAGCGGCGGTGGTGGCAGTGCTGGCGGTGGAAGTGGTGGTAATAGTGGTATTACTGAAGGTCATTTGAATATGCTTGCTGGATTAAATCCATACCGGCATCCTGGTGTGTCGGAATCACAAGCGAGCGGATCACACTCACACCACGGCGGTGGAGGCGGCGGCAACGGAGATGATCGGCACGACACAACAAGTCATCACTCGTAGAGCATCAGTATTATCACCATCATCATCATCATCATCATCCCCACTTGTGTAGTTTGATGTGTAACACACGTGAGGTTTGATTGTTCTTGAATTTGAGTTTTGTTTTGTTTTCTTTCCTTCTTTCTTTCCCTATTTTTGGATTAATTATTATTCCAAATTTTTTTGTGTGATTAATATGGGGTTTTAGGGTTTGATCAAGGGATGACAATATTATTTAACAAGGGTATTGGCTGGATTTTGATTAAAAAGAAAAAAAAAAAGTTCTCATTTGGGTTTTATTAATTATTTTTTTTATTAGTATTTAGTACTACACAATATATATACTCATCATCATCATCATTGTTTGTGCAAAATATTCAAATGCCAAAGCTAAGCTGCTTGCTGCTATATACTCTGTAATGGTGATGAAGAATTAAAACAGGCTTATAAATTAAGGACTATAACTATTAAGTGCCCTACCTAACTACCAATTGAATTCTCTTTCTCTTTCTACATCTATATTTATATATAAGATTGGGACTGTGGACTGGAGGGTAAAAAGGCAATAAAGTTTTCATTTTTTTTATTTTTTATTTTATTTTTGGACGTAGGGAAAGAGATGAAACAGTGTTTCCTTCCTTCCTTACTTACTTACTTACTGCAATGTAGTATTGAATTAAAAACTGAAACTTTTTTTCTTTTTCTTTTTCTTTTTTTTTTTTAAATAGTTTTATAAAATTTTCATGAAAAACCATTCTGATTCTAAAATCTCTGCCATGAATCTCAAGGTTTACTGCATCAATGATTAAGATTATTCAGAGAGATGGGAAGGGGAAGGGGTAATAGGACTGTGGGACCCAGACCTTATCAGTTCCAGGTGTTGGCTCAGGTGGTGGGACCCATATGCTGGTCATTGCCCAAACCAATGTACAATGTCACTGACAAACAGGTGGATCATTCCTCCTCCCTCCCTCTATCTCTCTCTCTTTTCCTTTTTTTTTTTTTTTTTTTTCCATCTTTTTTTCATATATGGAGAGAGAGATGGATCGATAGTAATAGTAAATATATAGAATGGATTTGAGGAGTAGATGTTTTGCTGGCACCATTAGAGAGATCGGTGGTGGGTGTTAATGACCCTACAAAGAGAGGGATGACCCTACTGATTTTTTTTAAAAAAATTAATCTGGACCGTTTATTTATATAATGGGTCCCAGTTTTTTGATGGGTACATTGAATGATTGGGTCTCAGTGAGAAAAATGTGGAATCTGGAGTTTCATTCGAATCATATCCCAACTTGTTACTGTCTCCCTCCAATCTGTTCATTTCCTTCTTTCTTTCTTTCTTTCTTTCGTTCCTTCAACTCGGCAATTTGAGCTTTCCTTCTATTGTAGGTCCTGTCAAGTCCTACCCTATATATGCACTATAAAGTGCTTTCGCAACCAGATTTTACTAAAACTGTAAAACCCTTCAAGTAAAATCTTTTCTATTGTGAAACCCTCCGAAGTAAAACCTCCAGATGACGGTAATTTCAGGCTTCGAAACCCTTATCTCACAGGTAAAGTTTACTTGAAGATAGAGTCCACCTCCACTAACTCAGTCATCTGACTTTTTTCCCTCTTATGAGTCATAGATATTTCTAGTTAATGGATGCAAAAAATGGAGTATATATTCAATTCTTATTGGCTTAATGGAGATTCATAAATAAAAATAATAGTTCTTATAGTACTGTCTTCTATTTTCATAAATGAAAATTGACAAAAGTGTATCTAGAAGAAGAGTTGAATAAAGGGTACTGAAGGTTTATGTAATTAATTAGGGAAGCTGCCATTATTTGATGTGAGGATGGAGAAGAAATATAACTACCAGAAAGGAAATTTAATTATCAACCCTTTTATTCAAAAAAAATATAACTACCAGAAAGGAATGGCAATGGATGTGTTTCGTCATTTCTATTATTGCCTGTTAGGCAATTGCAGAGAAGGTGAGACAAGTTTGGCTTTATTTTATAATTATTTTTTTGAATTATTAAGCAAATATATTTTTATAATACGCTATCGTTGAATATTATATGGATATATAAATATATGAAATTTGAATATAATAAATCATTTTCAAAGAAGAAATATCCGTGCTGGTTTTCAAATAATCAGAAATAGTCGAAGGCACATGACCCTCGAGTGACTTCTAATCTATGCCTAACAAGCATCACACATAGTGGTGAAGGCTTCGTCTCCAACAAATGGAATAGTGACCAAAATTGCATTTAGGTTTGGGAAATTTCAATTCTTAGTGAAAATGAATTAGCTAATGGCATGTTTAGATCCAAATTCAAGTAAAATTGCGTAGTTTTGTTGAGCTATGTCCATACACTAATACTATCTACGCATAAGCATTTATTTGGTCAAAATTTAGGCCTTGTTTGATTCAAAATGTATAATTTGAATGTGTTTGATTTGGATATCAATTTCTTGAAAAGTAAATTGATCTTAAACTATAAATTACAATAATATTCATAATATAAAATCGAGTGTATTTAGATAATTGGATTACTGATAATTCATTGCACTTCTAGTTACTTTTAAATAACTTATTTCCCTTATGTGAGAGAAGTTGAATAATCTATTTTCTGAGGAGTAAAATTGATAATACAAGCTAAACACAAACATTTCATACATTTATCAGCAAATTACACTTTTTTAATCTACTTACTCCCAACCAAACATCATGTAAGATATAATTGCAATCAACATTAAAGTTTTAGGACATAGTTAAGAAAAATTTTTAAACTGGACAAGATTAAGAATTGATCAACCATGTCTACAAACAAAAATTTGGAAATGAAACAATGTTAGATGAAAGGAGTGGACATTAATCCAATTGAATAGCACATGTTTTCTCATTTATTATGATTTGGTATATGCGTGGGAAAATGGTGCCAAACCCATCATAGCTAAAAACGAAAGCACTTCTCCTTCGTACTCATACTGCACATGGATATGAGCCATTTTGCTACAACCAAATGGGCCCTTCAACAACATGTTGTATCCCTAAAATAGAATGATTAGACCCTTCTAATCCCTTTTTTTGTTTATTCAGACTCAACAAACAAGTCGCATCCGTTTAGGAAACAAATTTTTTTTTTTTTTTTTTTTTTTTTTTTTTTTTTTTTTTTTTTTTTTTTTTTTTTTTTGCTTATTAGGTGTTAAGACTGTAATAGATTCTGTAGGTTTTGGCCCATAAAATCTCTTAATTCCATTTTTTTATAAATTTTTTTCACTAATTTGGGCCCATAAAATCTATTAATCCCTCTGTGATTTGATGATTATGTTGTTTCATACACAACCATGTGCTTCCCTTCTGGCATTTAGCCTGCAGGTTGGTTGTTAGCATATAAGAGTGTGGGTCAAGACCCACCAACACAACATTTCTTAACCCCTCCAAAATGTTTTGTGTTTGCAATTTTGGGTGCACCCATATGGTATCACATTACTATTCTTTGGTTTCAAGCTATTGGATATATCAACCGTCCGATAATTGAGTGTCTACTTTATAATGTAGCGAAAATTTCATTTATTATCTCAATATATTTTGAATAAAAAAAAAAAAAAAAGAGTACATAAGATATTTATTATTGGAGCTCAAAAGTGAAAAATGCCGTGAAAAATGAGCTCGATCTTTTCCTATCATGATATGATTGCAACATTTAAACCAAGCAAGAGCTCCTCAAGGCAATTAATTACTGGATTGGTGCCCCCACAATTTAATAATACCTTTGGTCAATAACACCGTACCTACCCAAACAATATATGCAGGGCAATTGAGTAGAGGGTGAAAGAATCTATCACTTTGAAATTGTTAAATTTTATTTTTAACGGTAAATTTCATATACGTTACTCTCCTCGAACCCATGTGGCTGGCTTTCAAATTATAAATAGAGTAATTTTAGTTCGTACATGTATATTAGTTATAAAGTTGCTGGATAAAGTGAGAAAATGAGTAAACAAGGAGACAGAATGTTCACAAAATGGGTAAGAATGGAATTCAAACTTTAAAAATTTGCTTTGGGAAAAATCTGAGACAAGTGAATCACACAGGACATGATGTATGGTATTGGTATTTGGTACTAAATAGAGGAGTAACCAAAGGAAAAAGTGAAGGAGAGAGTCGGTAAAAGTTTAGTAAAGAATGCATGTGTCATGTCGGTACCATTTATTTATTATGTTTCTATATATAACCAATTTAAATTTCTAAAATGCTTTCAAAGGGTATCTATGTCATTATCATTTATTGTTTGAAATTGTAACATATCACTAGTAAGTAGTATCGAATGAAAAGAAAAAATGTCATTACCCAAACGAAAATGTCAAAATTCCACCAGAAGTTGGTATGGATTGAGAATTGAAATTTCACAGTAAAACGGGTAAGCCACCGTTGGAGGTGGCAAATGATGTGGGAGAGAGATTTCGATCTGTTACTTTACATGTGCTTTTGAGTCTACAAAACAACAGCAATAGCATGGATGGTGGTGGTGGTGAGTAAAATTAAGACTATGATATATCATCAATCAATTAATAATGGAATTGAAGATGGCGAGAGTGGTTAAGAATTGGTGGAGCCATTCAAAGACTGTAGTTCTAATTTGGTCTGTTTGCATAATCGTTTCCTTCTCTTTGCTCCAACTGGCTCTCAAAAATTCTTCTTCCCTTAATTACCCCTCTCCTTCGTCTTCTTCAGGTATGTTCCCCGTGATTTCTCTCTCCTTCTTTCTTAATTTTAGTGTTAGTTCCCCGAAATTTGTATCTTGCAGATTTTTTTTTCCTTGGATACGATAGCTTGGGACTGTAATCTAACATATAAAGGGACAGTTAATGATATTTTTCTTTGGTCGATGCTCACTGTTCTAAATCATGTTCATGAGCTCGTTATTGTTAAACCCATATGCTCGATCCATTTGTAATTTATGAATATTTTCCCAGGTCGGATGGGTTAACCATCTGTTTCTGAAATTGAAAATTTGTAATTAATGGTAAAATTTTCATAACGGTATGTTTTTTTTTTGAAGAAAATTAATTGTTGTTATATTATCTTCTGTTCAACAATCTTTAAACGAAATAAAATTTTCTCCATTTTTCTTTTAACTCAGAATTTGGTTGGAACCCAAATTGTGGTGTGAATTTCTAGAAACTCATGTATGTGTGGTAGAGTAGTCGAATTGTACTGACTGCTTAGGGAATACATCTATCAGATTCTCCTACTTCAAATATGGAACAAAGATCAAGATTGTATGATAAAATGGCAAGGGATTTAGATGAGAAAGGACCGACTTTCCTCGAACATGGGGAGACATCTCAGTCATTATCACTTTCTGATCTTTTCATTCTGAAGGATGGATCTTTAACACCTGTATTAAAGGTAAATTGAACTTTAACCGATGAAAATATTACTTCTTGTCTCTGTACCTGAGTATTGCCATCTGTGCAGGCAGCAAACCCCCCTGTCCGGGCTAATGTATTGTATATGAGCCCAGAATACTCTGTGCCCATCTCGTAAGCATTTAGTTCTCATGCTTCTTTTGTTTAGTTCCCATGTTTGACTAACATACTGTTTTCATATAGGTTCTCGGCAGTGATAGGTAAAACAAACATTAGCCACTCCATGGAAAAGAATAGACAATTGAGTTTTTCTAAAGTAGAAATAGAAATGAAAAAGGGGGAAAAGAGAAAAGAAAGGAGAGTCTTCAACATTGCTTGACTTGTTGAGCTTAATGTGCTTTTGGCAATCTATCTTTATGTGCAAAGGAAACTGCTGCGCTCTATTTCAGCAGTATGTTGGAAACATCTAGCACCTGCATTCTCATATGGTTTAGAATGTCCATATCTATCCGCTAATCAGGCCTTCACAATTGATGTAAAAAAAGAAAAAAAGGATGTAATTGGATGAGCTTACTCTTGTTGCTGTTCAAGTGATTGAACATCCTAAACTCAGTTAACTGCACTTTTTCACCTTTCACTCAATTATTTCTCTTTACTAAAATCCATTATATGAATGGTCAGTGTTGATCCCTGTAAAAACCAGGCATGTCATGTAGCAGAGCATGAAATTGCTTTTGAGAACATCTACCTATTTTGGTATAATTGTACCCCCAATGATGTTCATTTTTACAATAAATTGTTTTTATTAGTAATGAAATTACAACTCACACCCATCACCAGCTTTATTAGCATTAAATTACAAATCAGAGACTTGTACACCTCTGCTTGTTGATTTGAATGCATAACTAGTATTGTGATTCTCAGTGCAATGTGTTTGTCGTTATTTGTTGCATATGGATATGTTTTCTGTTTATTTCCTACATAAGGCTAGGCTTTTTCTATTTTATTATCTTTGTTTGATGATTAAAATAATGCATTTTTGCTTGGCTTGCTGCAGGGAGACTGTAAAACATATATTTCACCCATATTTTGATCAAGGTAATAATTGGTAGGCCTACCTACTCATGCTAAGTAGTTTATTGAATTTGTATGAAAGGAAAATTGCAGAGTGTAATGGTTTATTTATTCATTTCAAAATTTTGTATTATTTTATTGTTGTTGCCATGCTTACGTGTATTTTGGTTAGCAATTTGGTTTCAGAACTCTAGTTTATATCATTTCAGCATGTTTCATGCTTCACATCATATTTTACCTGTTCCTGCAACTGAAGATGAAGTAAGTTTCCTATATATTCTGTTTCTTACTTGTTAGGGGATCACTATAAATCTTGAATCCTCTTTTATTTTGTCAGATTGAAGCTGAAGCCACTGCTGTCAGAGCCGTTGCAGAGGGCCTTTGTCCCTTAAAAATTGTCTTGGATAGGGTTGTGTTGACTTCAACTGGTGTCCTTCTGGGATGCTGGCAGGTTGCTTTCTATGACTTTTTGGTTATTGTTTTTCTGTTCCTTCGTCAATGACTTGCGGTCATCTTCATCCTTTCATATGGTTGGATGCCATTTGGATTTTGGAATTGTGTTCTTAAGATTAAAATTATCTTCATCTTCTAAATATTGTCAATCTAGCTGTAGTTCTGTATTCAGAACTCATCAAGGAAGTGGAACTTTTCTCTGCAGTAATTGAGATAGTTATTATGATATTAAAATCACTTGGAATTGCATTTATATCTTTCCTAGTTGCAGAGCTGAAAGGCATTCATCTGGTGCATAGTTGGTTATTATCAGATAAAAAACAATGCCCACAATAGAGAGCGTCTTCTGGAATCTTCACCTTGTTAATGGTTAAGATTTTGACATTTCTTAACACAGGAAGGAGAGAATACATGACAAGAAGAACCTAAAGTATGAGAAATAAACTTTTGACTTCTTTTCATTATCTTAACTGCATAAAGTCTGGTTAAGCTTCAGCCGGTTCAAGCTTAACTTGAAACTTGTACTTCCCCTTTCCATTCCTTGTTGTTTTCTTTAGAAGTTCTTCTTTCAGCAATTGGCATTTACTTTTATTGTATCCTGTAGATGGGAACAAGTCATGGTTTGAGTGCCTATATTTGTGCAACACATACACATGAATGTGCACACACATGTATATGGCATTGGAAAACAATCCTGGAATGTGCTCACTGCAATGCGTTTTTTTTTTCCAGGTGATCTCTGGACCTGATCCCATAACCATTCGTTCTAAATTGAGAACTGCACTTCCACATGCCCCAGAGAAGCAACTTGTAAGAACCATGTGAATTTCTTATTTATGTTGTGAAGTAGGCAAAAGACAGATTACATTTTTTAATCACAGGGAGAGTGCCAATTGCATGAGGTAGTAAGCGAGCTACTGTGCATTGGAATCTTTCTGGTCAGCGACCTTAAGATATGCAAATATGTCAAGAATTGTTGCATTTCTAGCTTTATAGAATCTTTCTTTTCTTCTTTGCATTTTTTGTTTTTTGTTGCCATTGGAACTCCTCCAATATACCTGAAGTGAGCTCTAACCCTAAAATGTCAAGAACCTAAAATTTTTAGGTCCACCTTCATTTGCGCCTGGCAATTCCTGTCTTTCTTTCTTTTATAAAATTCCATGGCTGATGTTAAAATGCACCACATAATGTTGTTATCCAAGATGATCAGGGACAGTGATGCGTCCACTTCAGGAATTTATTGGTGCAGTATGGTGACACCTCCATAAATGCCTTGGCCTCTTAGATGCCTCCTTGAATGTTCTTGCTTAGATCTATATGAATGGCTTATCCTTCTTTAGTTCAATTGCAATATCGATAAGGAGCACTCGATTTCCTGTCAACTGCCTTGAAACTCTAATTTCTGGCACTTGCTAATTTGCTGTAATTGCTGTTGCAGTATGATGCTGCTATTCTCCATACATCCTTTGCTAGGCTTCTGGGTCATCCCAAAGCTTCACACTTGGTAAGTATCTGACAAGTTTTACTTCATCACTGCAAATTGCTAGTGTAGCTATGTGGAAAATTGTATTTGCAATTGTAATTAGGAATTCTACAGAAGCCTATGAAGCAAATGTCTCACTACCTCCAGGCCAATAAAAGCAAACTTATATTTATCAGTATAAGCACACTTGTATAAGATCTGAGATCACTGAGTCTGAGGATGATTAATGGAGATTCTGGTTACAGCGTGATTTGCTTTCCTTGTGTTCAAGTGTACTTTCACGATCGTGGAAAATAAATTTGTTTCATATAAGAATGCACCAAGTTTACATCTCAGGCTCAAGTAACGTCGTTGATTCAATCTCCTCATTAAGTACGCATGTTTAAGAAAGATTTTGCAGTTAATGTCCTTGGACCCCTTTAAACAAATGTTAAGACTGTAGCATAGCCTGATTTTGCATTCTTGATTTTAACTTTAATCGATTGTTGTTTACACAGGAGGCTTCAAATGAACTCCAGTTTTTCCACGAACTAGTTGCTCGTCTAAACAATAGAATAAAGGGATCTGAGGTGGGTTATTATATATGAGTTTTGAGATATTTATTATCTTGTAGATGTAGAAATAATTGGTATTTGGCTTTTGAATATCATTCAGGCAGTTATTTCAGAGCTCTGGTATGTGGAGGAATATGATGTACTGGCTCTTGCATTGAATGGAAGAATGAACATCCGCAAGTTCCAACTTGGCTGCAAAACAACTTGAACTATTGAAGGTTTCATACCCACATATGCATAGTGTAATTAGAATCATGATCGGAAAAAGTTTTTATGGTTGAAGCAGAATCAATGACTCGCGTGGAGAAATTTATAGCTATACATTTGTTTAGATTACGTGAAGATTATGTGCCTTTTTTTTAATCTTTTGACTAATAAAACTAAGAATCAAACAAGAAACATCGGTTGTCGGTTTAAATTGAAGTTCAGAAATTTTCTTTGGCTTGGCGTGATTTTGCAAAAGCCAATCAGTTTGATTTAAAATCGAATTGATCTAGTTCGATATGAGTTGATTTAATTTGAGATCAATTTTCATTTAATTCAGTTTCATCTTCGATTTGCTTTTTTAATCTTGGTTCAATTCGGAACCGAACCAACTATTTCTCGATATTCACTCCTTTTATTATTAAATTACTATTTACTCCTCACTTAATAGGAAAGATGACAGATTATATTTTAATAAATTTAAACCTTAAGAACTAAACAGCGTATTTGTCAGATAAAAAGACGAAATTATAATTATAATCAAATATTTATTACAAAATAATTATTAACCCAAATAATAATTTCACATGCCAACAAATTTCGTTTTCCTTATTTTTGAACTTGATAGAGTCGCGTCATTAGCTGACGTGGCCGGGAAGTGTGGAAACCAAATGGCATGCGCATTGACAAGTTAAAAGACCTAAAGCGACAAGCAACCAGCAAGAGAGCACGTGTCCGACTCGCGCGTCCGGATTCAATGCATCAATAAGGCACCTTCTCACCACGCGCTCTAACCCGTGCTGAACTCTCCCGCCACACACGCCAACTCGTCGTCTCTGGTTTTTTATGGACTCGTTACAACATTAACAAATCGTATTAACCCTAATTTCCATATCCATTACAAATTTCTCATGTTTCTCCTCCTTTAAACTTCTTTTTCATACTGTTATCTGCTAATTAAATCTTTCTTTTTCAGTGTTTGGCCTACTTTGCTGTGCCTTTCGTTTTTTCGGTACTTTTTCAATTTTTTTAATTAAAGATTCTCTCTGTTCAAACTTTTCTTTCTTGATTTGATAATTTCTCTGTTTTCAGCCTTTATTGTGATCTTTTGTTTCCCTGTAACTGTTTGGCTGCTAAGAAATTGGGGGGGAAATTGGAAATTTTGAGTGAAAATTGATTTTTTTTTTCTCTTTATTATGTCTGAAATCTTACTGTCATTTTTGTTAACATCAAATTTTGTTTCTAATGCAAAATGAACTAAAGCATTTGTGTTATTTGTTTCCTTTCATTTGCCTTATAGTTGTTGGTTTTTTTTTTTTTTTTTTTTTTTTTTTGGATTTTGAGAAGGAAATTGATGTGTTTTGGTTTTGGCTATTTAATTTTTAGGTGAGTTTCTGCATTGGTTGATTCAATTCGTCGGAACAAACATGAGTTCTGAGACTCCTTCTTTGGCGGCTGATGAGGTCAATGTAACAGCAGAGGCTAATGAAAACGGGTAAGTGATTAAGGAATCTGAAATTTTTAGTTTGGGTTGTTTTGGCTCATTTTGAATTAATGATTGATGACAGAGATTTATATTGGCATGAGATTCGCAGTCACAATTGGTATATTCTTTAGGCGCTTTATATTAAATATGGCATGGGATTGATAAACCGGAAGTGTACGCTTTGAAATATTAATGTCATCCTCAATTGATGGGGATTGGGGTGTTTTTAGAATTTTAAGGTGGCTGAGATTATCTCCTGTTGAATGTGCTTATCATGTTGGGCCACAGCCTGCGCTGCAAAAGCTGAGAATTAGAGTCTTGAGAACAATTTGACCACTTAATTCCAAAATGCTAAAGTCTAGGTCCGCTTCCAAGATTCAAATTCTTTTTTCTGGAATTTACTTCTTCCGTAATTGTCCAAAATTTGTTCAATCTTGTTTGGATTATTGACCTTAAATCACATGTATGAAGTTCGTGAATTTCATATGGATTGCCTGCAAAATCTAATTTGTAACTGTCAACGACTCGACGCCAATTTACTTATGACTTCTACTTGGGTCTGTTTGGAATTAAGTTTAGTTTGCCCTTTTATTACGTAGCATTAGGCCACCTATAGTCTTGGCTTTTGAATGAAAAAGTCAAAAGGGGATTTGTTTGAGTTTTGATGAACTGTTACAGTTTTTATTGTTTGACATAAATTTGTCTGCGTCTGTGATGCAGCTGTTGTCATGGCAAAAGTAAAGGGAAAGTACCAAAAGGAATTCACAAGGCTGAGAGGGAAAAACTGAAGCGCGAGCAATTGAATGAGCTCTTCTTGGAGCTAGCCAGTGCTCTTGGTAACTTTTATTCTCTACTGTTATTTTGTTTCCACCTTCCTCATTTTAGCTTTATGTGAAGGTCCATAGTCTTTCAGCTTGATAGAGTAGACCATGTGATTTTTTAGATTGCAACGTTGTTTCTCATTTTGAGAATTTCTTTCACAGAACTGACTCAGCCAAATAATGGAAAGGCCTCAATTTTGTCTGAAGCGACTAAATTGTTGAAGGATTTTCTTGTCCAGATTGAGTGCCTCAAAAAGGAGAATGCATCTCTGTTATCTGAATCTCACTATGTAAGGCTCCTCCTACACCCTGACAAGGACAAAATCTCCTGTGATGGAGTATTGAATGTAAAATTGGCCTATTAAAAAAAGGCCATGTATGAAAATTGTGAAGAAAGCTTTTTAGTGTCTGATGCATTTTGCTTGTCAATAATAAATAACAATAACAAAGTTGTGTGAATTGTTTCCTAGGTAACTACAGAGAAGAATGAGCTGAAAGAAGAAAACTCAGTACTACAAACTCAGATTGAAGGACTTCAAAGTGAGCTGGAAGCAAGGATGGTCCAATCAAAACCTGATCTGAATGCCCCTCCTCCCGAGTTTGAGCAGCCTGAATTGACATCACATTTTCCAGGAGACTCTCTCAGGTTGCCTACAGCAGATGCTTCATTACAGCAAACCTCAGCTGTCTTTGTAATCCCCTTCCATCACGATCTCCAAACATATTCAGTGACCGCCTCAAATGTGAGTAAACCACATGCTAGGTATCCAAACCCCGCAGATTCGTGGCCATCCCAACTTCTTGGAGAGCAAGTAACAGCTAGGAAAGAAGTTCAATAGCAATATCTGTAGCAGTTGGGACTTAAGGGCCCTTGATAATTTATAGTAGCCTTATTTGAGTAATACCCTTTTGTAGATTTTGTATATTTTGCACGGTTGGGAGTAGATGTGGATGGTGGCGGCAATGATTGGCGAATTGTGAATTTTAGTCTGAGGTTGGTGATGGTGGTTCAAGCTTGTTAGTAGGTGGGTAGGATCATGACAATCAAGATATTCAAGTGAAACTTTGTTAGTAATTGGAATTATAAATACCGAGTTTTTAACATAAAATTTTTATTAATCAGGTTCTGCAGCTTACTTGTTTATCACATTAAAATAGAAATAAAAGATTTGCTCAAACATAACAGTAATGATTTTATCACTAAGAGAAACTAAATTTGAAACATGTTAAACAATGAGAAAAAGGAAAATGACTCTCCTACATTTTTTACCGACGGCCTCAGCCTCACTATTCCCTGGAAGTAGAACTTAGAACACACCAGAGCGTGGCAATTCTGTAATTACATAAAGGAAAGTCTCTTTCAATTTTCATAGGATTGTTATACTGAGTCCTCTACTTCGAGGAAAAAAAAAACAATTTGGACCCATAAAGATCAACCGTTGAAACATAGAAAAAGAAAAGAGATAAGAAAGATCGATGGTTAAATATAATTAACCAGGTAACCGACACTTGGTATGCAATTTAATTGGATTGATGCGACAGACTAATAGAGTCCGCGATGCACTGAAAAATTGCCTATCAACCACCCTTTGGCTGCTTCTGCGCTTCTTTTTCTTTCGTTTTTTTTGCTTTTTTCTTTTGTACTTTTTAGGTTCTCTCTTCTGTCTCAGCTTTTAACACATAGATACACAGTTGTCAGTGATAAACGAGAATCTGAACTAGATAAAAGTTGAAAACTCTAGCCGTGTAATCGATTATTAGAGACCAGAACAGGTAAGCAAACAACAAATTTAAAGAGGGATATGGGATCTGGAGCTGGAAGCTTCTTGAAGGTGCTTCTTAAGAACTTCGATGTTCTTGCTGGGTTCGTTTCTCTCACTCTTCTCTTCCATATTCTTCTCATTCTTGAGTTCAATATTGTTAAAAGCTTGGATTTTATTAAGACATTGGTAAAAAAAAAAAAAAAAAAGGATTTTTCTGGGAATTTAACGTTTTTTTTTTTTTTTGAAGCTTTTACTCTGTTCATGTAATTTTGCCATTCTGATTTGATTAATTTGCTATAACTTGCAGGCCTGTGGTTAGTCTTGTTTATCCTCTGTAAGTGGCTTTTTCTGTTTATTATTATTGTTGTTGTTATTATTATTTTGGTGTTTGGTTTGGAGGGAGTTTTGTTGTAAAATATGATGGCATTGAGAATATATTTTTGTCATGTGTACTTAATTTGTGTTTTGTCCTTTCTTGGGGTAGATATGCCTCAATTAGGGCAATTGAAACCAAGTCTCCCATTGATGATCAGCAATGGCTTACTTACTGGGTCCTCTATTCAATGATTACGCTCTTTGAGCTCACTTTTGCTAAAGTTATTGAATGGTAAGGTTTTGATTTACTCTTGCTGAAGTTATGTGTGCTCTTTACCTATATAGAGACTCTGGAAGTAGGAGCTGCATTGAATTTGCTTTTTTTTTGATGTAATTTGTAACTGATATCTCCCTAATTATAAATTCAATTTCTTCCTCTCCTTATGTGAACAAGGATTTACAGCACGAATAGATGCATGTGTTTGTATTGCATTCTACTTACCAGTCATATTGAGTAATAAGTTTGTTTTGGTAATCTGAACTGTTTTATTCTGGTAGTTCACTGATTTTGTATTGCTGAGATGTTCTACATCGATGATGGCAGGATACCAATCTGGTCATATGCAAAGCTTATCATGACATGCTGGTTAGTGATCCCATACTTCAGTGGCGCTGCTTATGTTTATGAGCACTTTGTGAGACCTCTCTTTGTTAACCCAAAACAAACCGTTAATATCTGGTACGTCCCAAGGAAGAAGGATGTCTTCAGCAAACCAGATGACATTCTGACTGCTGCAGAGAGATACATTGAAGAGAATGGAACTGAAGCGTTCGAGAAGCTCATTCACAGGGTAAGCGATGAAGCATTAACACTAGGTTTTTCTCATTTACTACTGATCTGGGAGCTAATTAATCCTAAAAGTGAGTGATGGTGAGCGGATAGTTGATCGTAGCTATTTATCAACTAATCTAATTTGTAATTTTTTTTTTTCTTTGTTGGTGTTTTGCAGGCTGATAAGTACCAGAGCAGCAGTTACGCAAACACAATCTTTGAGGATGACTACAGACATTAAGGCTTCTACTCTGTTTGCTAGGACTAGAGTTCTCTACTTCTCATGCTGTAGTATGTAATTTGAAGTTAAAATATGTAATTATCATGCTCTGCCTCCTTGTCTCTTTCTCCCTTCTCTTTTTGTAAAGCATGCACTAAACTAAACTCTCATGGATATAGGTGATGAGAAAAGCGTTTGTTATCTAAAGATCTCATACACCAACTTTGTTTTTGGCCCCTTTAACCAATGTGTGAAAGAGAGATGCTTTTGCGTTTTTGCTCATGTACATGATAAACCAACAAAACATGTAAAATACATGAGCTTAATATATAAATTCACGCTTTTTATAGGAAATCTTTTGGCATTATTGAACATTTTAATTTATAAAATTGCATTTATTAAACAATTTAATTGACCTATATAGTTTGATTTATATCGATTAAATATTTGTCAGATAGTTGAAAAATGTGAAAACTATTGTTTTAAAAGTTATATTAACTATATAGTAAATCAATATTTTGGATATAGAGTTAAAAAAATGAAAATTTTATTATTAATTTGTTATTAACGTGATGAAGTGTGAGATTATTAAAAAAAAAAAAAAAAAAAGAGAAAATTGAAAATGCCACAAGATAGATTTTAAAATTCAGGTGCCATAATTTTTTTTTTTTAGACTTTAAAAGTTAAATTATGTACTCAACTTATCAGCAGTGATCATGACTTGCTGACCATGACTTGTGACTAGTAATTGGATGAAATAAAGATAGTATTCAGCTTGAGCAAGAAATTAAACGGTGTTTTAAGGGTCTAGAGGACAGTAAAAACATCACCACAAAATGGCGGTCGATACAACCACAAGCTTGTGTGAAGTATCTTCCATTTTCGGGGCAACATTATTCGTTGCTAATCAAAATTCAGGCCTCATTTTCATCCTCAACCTCACCATTCAAAGCTTGATTCAAATATTCTTGAGCTTCTTCAAGTGCGGATTCCTTAGCATCTGCAGCATACAGTATCTTCTTGATTGCAACTGCCATCTGCATGGGTATAAACGAAGGCATTAATAGAACACAAAACCCAATTAACATCAGTAATTTTGTCTTGCCTCATCTATGCAAATGAATATTCAACATTCATGTCGCCAAAAATCTTACTGGGATATCCTCCAATTCAGGAGTTTGACAAAGTATTTCAATATCCCGTAGCTTTGCGAAGTAAAAATCTCTCTCTTTTTCCAAATGGTCTACTGAAAGCTTGAGATCAGTTATCTATATCAGACAACAAATGCTTTAGTACAAAAAAAATCAAAACAAAAACGAACCATTAAGAAAAAATTATATAAGACCTAATGCCAGATACCTCCTTTGATAAAGTCTCAATCTCCGCCGAAGAATTAGCCCCACCTGCCACAGCAGATCCCCTTCCAGGCTTTGGCCCTGTAACAATGTACATCAAGCAACGAGGAGCAGAACTGAAAGGGAATAGAAAGAAAATTTAGGCAAAACAAAGAAGATATTTTGCTGCACAGGCTAACCAGAAGTTTTACTCAGGCCAACTGGTTCGCCAGAAGCAGAATTGTGCATAATGTTTGATTGCAGTGATTTTGAGGTCTTAGGACAACCCTTGCTGTTACGGTCCTTTCCACCCTTAATTCTCCGTTCCACAGGGTTATAATTCCTGTGAGAGACATTGATAAACAATTTAATGTTCAAGGTTAAGATAATACAGAAAGAGTTATGGTCTAAGAGTAACACACTAATAAAGGATGATCAAAGAGAAAGCAACACACTCATTCATGATGCCACCATTGATGGAATCACAGTATCGCTTCAACCATTGTAAGAACTCCAAGTTGTCTAAAGGTCGGCCTTTAACAAGCCTGTTAACTTCAATATGCTGCCACATAAACCAGAAGAAAAGGAACGTCAATGCAAATAATAATGTTTACCATAATACTAAAACGGACCCTGGTAAACATATTTCCAAAGCAAAAAAGTGTTAATGTAAAAAGCATAGAAATAATCATTTTCATGTTGACACAAACAATTATCTCAATTTTTTCCTCAATCATAGTGGATATTACACAAGTACCTCCACATGAATTAAGTGTTAACATTAGCATTTGATATTACACCAAAGGAAAAAATATCTAGCAATATTTTGGTTTTAATGGTGAGAAGCCAACTGGTTGAGTCAGCTGAACTTCAGAAATTTTCAGGCTGAACTCCAACACACATCCTATTTAAATCGTCCCCCTCGGACCCAATTACACAGGCTGAGGACAATTGTGCCAGCTGAATTTTTAATCCTCCAGGGAATCAGTGGCCCAGCTGAAAGGCGGGGCTGGAAAGTTTAACATTACAAAAATCATCGAACTTTGCAGAGAAACTAAACCATGTCTATGGATAGAAATTATATTCTCAGCTTTGACCTGTTGTAAACTTCTTGATGTTCATTCACCTATGAGTCCAAGGATTTGGATGAGAAATTAAAGAACATTAAAAAGTTCCTGCATGAAATTATGCAGAACAAATGCAGCTCAAAATTGAAAATAATTACCTTTTCAATTTTCAACTTGTTGAACACCTCCTGTAAAACCTTGTAATTTTGGATCATATCATATTCTGTCTTCGCATCAAAATTCACCTACAAAAAACCACATTGAGATCAAGTAGACACTATGCCGTAATTACAATAATTGACCAAAGAGACAAAGGTGGATAGGAGTAATAAAGATAGGACAACATATTGTCACCTTGTGCATGGGAACAACTCCTGGATAGGTCATGTCCATCATCTGACATTGCACGGCACCGGATGCAGCCTAGCCAAGTGATTCATAAAAGAAAAGTTGAAGAGATTAATATTTTAGAGGAGTTATGTTAGAACCACAATGCATAATTCACAGTTAAAGACTCTAAGAGCTAAAACACTAACGTTCATTTTCTGTAAAAATAATATTGATAGAGAGCATAGCTACAACTCAAATCAACTAAGCCTAAATTTCAAACTAGTAGGGGAGAAGAGCATATGAACAACTGAAGGGAAATTAGGTGCCCAAACACTTCTGAAATTCAAGCTACCTAGAAAGCCAAATGTTAAAACAGACATTTAGATACTGCTGTTTCAAAGCCAGTAATAAATGTACTGAAGTTGAATACAAATCAGCAACGATCATAAAGAAAAAATTGAAGGAACATCAATCTTTATGAATGATGGCATCGTCAACCTCTTTTCCCCTAAATGAGACTGCAAGATGAGGACAGCACAAAACTTTGACTATAAAATCCAACTCATAAGCTTGAAAAAACAGGATAATCAATTAATGATTAACAAATCTAGAAAATTGAAGATAAAAATTTATATTCACTTGCATACACTAACACTTTCAGGGTATCAGGTTTATGAAACAACCACAGTTACACAAGTCACATGAATATTTATTCCTAACCCTCTTCGGTGTGTAGCAAAAATGAAGCCTTTATCAGACCATGAGGAGGAAACATAATCTGAAACTGTTGGTTTCATCATCACAGCAAAGAAGAATTTGTTACTCATTGCACTTTTTAAGTTCCCTTGAAAGGATGAATTAAGTAAATAATAAGGTACCCCTCTGTGATCTTACCCAAAAAGTTCAAGTAAACTTGTAATATCAGTGTTAAAAGATACTGAATGAACATTAATTGGGGCTTTTCTTCAAGCAAAACGATCTACACATAAATCCCATAGCAATAAATGTGTTATTGTCAATAGCTAACTTATCTCAGCCATGGAAAATGCACCTCAAGCCATCATTCTTCAAATTAGGCAAAAACAAGAAGGCACAGAACAACTTTAACAACAATTTGTGCTTCTGCCACAAAAACTCATTTCTGGAATTTGAAAGATAAATATAAATTCATTTTTTAATAATTTGACTGTTAGATGCAGCATTCTTGCATTGCTTTGATCTTTGTGTTTCAACCATAAGCAAGTAGACATAAGGTTGAGTGGTTGACAAAGCTGCAAGAACTCTTTCTGGTTAGGGAGAAAAATGGAAAACTACATGAAAATTAATTGCTGCCATAATGTCAATAAGCAGAATACAAATATAATAGTAAATATAAAATATTAAAATTCAGTTTAAAAATAAACTGCAACCCAGGACTAATTTATCCTTGGAGAACGAAAAATTCAAGCTCACATAAAGAAAGCACCTCATGTTGAAGTAAATTATATATATTGCTTGGAAAAGCTTATAACTCCAATGCATGTCAAACACAGAACACCATTTTAGAGCATATCATATACAATTGTTCAAAAGCGCGTTTTCTGAAAAAACAAAACCCATTTGAATTAACTTGCAAGTGATTGCTTGAAAATTCTTATTAAAAAGCCCTCCAAAGCGAGTACATAATCCAAGAACTACATAACATTCAATCTAGAGAAAGATTCAAAATTTAACAACCAACAAGACCAATTACACGACATAATAACTACTGAAAACCAAGTACATAATTAAAAGGAAAAAAGAAAAACCTCTTCGATGCGAGTGAGGTTGAGCTGAAGCCTATTGTTGATCCAGGTTAAAATCTCATTCCTTCCAACAAAATATGCACTATCCATCATCCCTATATTCGATGCCATTTCTTCTTTTTCTCTAACTGAAAAAAATTAAAAAAAAAAAAAAAAAGACCCAAATTCAAAAAGGAAAAAACTTGAACACAGAGAAACAGAAGGGAAAAAGGGATGAAAATATAGGATATTTTGATTCAGTGCAAAGGAAGGATCAGAGACGAGAGCATGAGCATGAAATTAGGGATTCTTACGTTTTTTAAAATTGAATTTAAAAATGTTTGGTTATATAAACTGAAAACTTACTGAGAAATGAATGGCGATAGAGAAAGAAGGCGACAAATGGGAGCAATGGTTTTCAGTTGTCTGGTATCGATAACAACCAGCCCATTTAATGTGCGTTATTCACCATTTCCCCCCTTTTTTCTTCTATCCTAACGTACAATTTTTAATTAATTTTAACCAATCCAACTCTACTTCCCATTTTTGTTAAAAAATTAAACTACAATTCCCATTTTAGTAAAAACATAAATTTGTTTTATTTTTTTAAACAAAATTATAAAATTTTGCCAATTATATGTGGGCTGATTCATCTTTCCTCACTGACGTGAGCAGTGGAATGTTTTGAGTTCGAATCTTATCGATTATAAATAATAGCAAACTTACTGATTATACCCAGAAAATTAAATTGATATCGTATCGATTTTCATGGTTCTATATACAAAAATATATATTACCAGGAGATTGGAATTTTCCTTTCTGTTCTTTAATGTTCTTGTAAGGGATGATTTATAAATGGTAAGTGAGCAGGCGAGATGGACATGGTTGCTTGTCCAATTTAGACTATAATTGATTTGATTTTTAATCAGAATAAAATTGATTGACAGTATTAGATTTTGAACTGGATCAAAATCGAATAGGGGTGGATCCAATTCATTTTTTAATTTTGAAAAAGGAAACTGACTTAAAATGGTTAAAATTGGAATTGGCAAAAAATTATGCCCATTTTGATAATGATTTTAATAACTTTCAATAAAAGGAAAAAAAAAGTTTCAAAATTATATTGAAACCGAAAATAGAAGGACTAAAGTCGATATTTTGATTTTGATTCTCATAAATCTAAAATTATTGATTCGGTGAACCGGTGACCTTCAAGATGAGATGACAATTTTGATATTTTCTACTATTTGCTTTATTTTTATAACTTTATAAAATATTTATTTTTGTAAATCTTTACTATTGTAAGACATCATTATGTTATATAAGCAGTTTTTTAAAATAAAATGAATTAATGAAAAGGGGTAGTTATGAATCTCAAAATAAAATTATAATTAACATCCAAAAAAATTATTTAAATTTTTTCTAATAATAAATGCATATGAAAAGAATGAAAACTTTCTCTCCTTAGATATTAAAAAGAAAATATTTGTATAAAAAAAATAATAGTGGTTTGATATTCAAACATTATAATTAATAATAATTATAAAGAGTGGTTCAAGTGTTAAGACACGTTTTATTATAATGAATAATTTAGTCTTATTTAAAAAAAAAGTGGATTATTATTACATTGAGAGGATGATCTATCTCAATAATAATAATTCTTAAAAAAAAAAAAAAGAAGATTATTTTGATAAATCAGTACTTACCTAGAGGGGTGTCATGTAAAAGATTACCTTTTTCCATATTAAAAAATATATATATATATATATATATATAGCAATTGAAACATTTCTTTTGCATTTTTATACAATAAATGTAGAATATACACAAAAATTTTCGTGTAGAATTCATTATATTATATGCAAAATACCCTGTGCTTTCTTTCTTCCTTTCCTTCTTTTTTTTTTTTTTTTTTTTTTTTTTTTTTTTTTTTTGAGTTTGTATGATCTAGATCAAAGGACCCATATTAATTAATGTTTTGTAGGACAAAATATTAATTGATGAATTAATCTAAATATTATAAATTATTTTTATCACCATGTCAAATAAAAAGCATTGAATGCAGCTAATTATACGTAGTTTGATTGGTTTTTCATTAATATGAGAAATAGAATATTAAATGCAATGAAACAAAAATTTACAAAAAAAGTATTAAATGCAATGAAACAAAACTTGTATCTTTCCATGTGTACCTTTTAATTTGATTTCTATCGCATAGGCATGGAGAAGGGACCTTTATGTATTATGGTTAGGATGTCTAAGTGGGGACAAGAAAAGCCTACCTCAAAATATATATTAGGTTGTCTAATTTCTACATGTGAAATGAGTCAATATCATGAGAATAACACAACCGGCTGATTTAGAGAACAGAAATGAAAGAAAATAAAAGGAAAAAGAAATCCAAACTTAAACACCACAAGAGATAATAATTAGAGGGAGCTGATGAAGACAAGAAGCACTTAGTCTTTGTCCATATCTCATATCAGAAATTGATTTATTTCTTCTAATGGCCACTAAGTCTATTTCATTGGCCAAACTAAATAAACAACCTTCATGTTTTTGCATGTGATTATGTTTTTAGAACTATTGCTTCCACTTTTATTTCTTTGTTTTTCCTTATAAAACAATTCTTGAAAGGAAGAGCCTACTACTCATAATTTCAAAATTTTTTATGTAAATTTTTTTAAAGAAATAATAGAATTATCAAATTTTTAAAAGCCATGTATTATGGGGATTGGTACTTATTTAATAATAATAAGAAGAAGAAGGATGTCTTGATTTCATATTTATATATATACTCTCGAAAAATTTTAAAATAATTATGATAAAATTTCAAAAAGGCAAAAGCTAGACTCAAGGGATGTTTGGTTATTTATGGATAAGATGTAGATTATGCCAATTCTTCTTAAAGCCTTGAAGCTAAAGCTTGCAAAAAAGGTATTGAGCTTCAATGTGAAGAGAAGAAGTTGCACCAATTGATGTTGATATGTACAAAGATTCCTCCTGTCTTCAGTGTGCCTCTCAACATCTCACTCTCTTTCTTTTTTCCATTGTTATAAAATACAAGTTAGTTGTTAATCACTTGTTAATATGTTATTGCGTTCGAGGGATTATAGGACTCGAACCAGAGCCCCTTCACCGCTCCCGTCAAGATTTCTCAAATATTTATTTCAAAAATAATATGATTTTTAAAAAAATATTTCTTAAAATAATGTGCCTGTCCCATAAATGAAAAAAAAAAAAAAATTTTGCATTGAAATCTTCTTGATAGAAGATTTCAATGTGTTTATTGTATCCCACGCATTGGCTTAAAATTTATTTCTTGATTGACATTTTTGTGCACTTCTTTTTGTTTTCTTTTTCTTTTTCTTTTTTTTTTTTTTTTGCCCAAGATTTCTATTTGATTTGAGAGTTGATAAAAATTATTTATTTTAAAAATATTAATTTTATTTTTTTAAATTTTATGGAGATAATAATTAAATAATAATGGGGCAGTGTATTATATTTTGCTCAGGGCACAGGTACAGAACTAGTTATAAATTGAAAAGCATTAAACAAGAAATGCTAACCAATTCAAGTAGATATGCAAACTTTTGTTTTCTAATTTGTGAAAAACATATCTCTATTATTAGCATATGCCAAATCAAAATTATGATGGATGTCTCAATTTAATCTTTTGTCAGTATACATCACAACCCCAAAGCCATGGGCTATTGTCAACCTCCAAAATGGGCTTCGTTAAAACACTCATTCATACTCATAATAATCCAACTCCAGGCCCATGGCCCAGTCTTTGTAATTGAATTTTTTTTCAAATCTTAATGGGCTGGGATATAGACGAAGCCCTCATATAACAAAAAGTTGACTGTTTGGCAACAAGTATATTAGCAATCTAGAGAGGCATAGGGTTTTAGGGTTTCATTCCTTTATAAGCGCTCATTTTCAAGAGCAGAAACCTAGAGAGACATCAAGCGCCTGTGACTGTGAGAGAAACGGCCCCGTCACAGCAGAGCCATGGTGCACGTCTCCTTCTATCGCAACTGTAATCTTTCTCCTTCCTCTCCCTCTATTCTTCTATACATTTTGTTAGAGATTCATAGCTATATTACTTTATAGCGGTTGTTATTGCGATTTGCCGGTTAAGTAAAAGGTTTGATGTGGAAATCTTCCATTCGATGTTTCTTTGTTGTAAAGTTCTGTTTTTTTTTTTTAATTATTTCTGATGTGTGATCCGCACATATCTACCTGATTTTTTATTACGCCGTTTATTGCTGAGGAAATCGTGCTTAGGTTTAGTATCTCTTGTTCTTGTCTTGTGCGCTTTTGGTGAATAAGGTTTACGTTATGCTCTGTTGAGGTTTTTCTGTTACTTCTCATTGCCAAAAAATGCATGATAACAGAAGGGTATTTGGTTGTGAAGCTGTGAATATTTGTACCTTGAAATTTTGGTCTAATGAAATGGAAAGTTCTACCTTGTCAGAATTAAGCATTTTGGTTTGTAACCTTGCTAATTTTCGAACAGTTTCTACTCATAGTATATCTCCTTTTTTGTTTGTTTGATAAATGTTTTTTGTTTGATTTCTGATTTGCACTTCAATTTTGTATTAATTAGATGGGAAGACATTTAAGAAGCCCCGTCGTCCCTATGAGAAGGAGCGATTAGATGCAGAGCTGAAGTTGGTGGGTGAGTATGGCTTGAGGTGCAAGAGAGAGCTGTGGAGGGTTCAGTATGCATTGAGCCGTATTCGTAATGCTGCTAGAATGCTTTTGACTCTGGATGAGAAGAACCCACGCCGGATCTTTGAGGGTGAGGCTCTTCTCCGCAGGATGAATAGATATGGTCTTTTGGATGAGAGTCAAAACAAGCTTGATTATGTGTTGGCTTTGACTGTGGAGAACTTTCTTGAGCGTCGCCTGCAGACACTTGTTTTCAAGTCTGGTATGGCTAAGTCTATCCACCATGCTCGAGTGCTTATTAGGCAGAGGCATATTAGGTGAGCAATACAACCTAAAAGTTTGTCATGTTTGCTTTACACTGAAATATTCGTAGATTATGCTGCTGTTTTGGTTATTAGCCTTAAATATGTAAAATTTCCGGTTATTTGCTGAATTAGGTCAATTTTTTTTTTGACAGAATTACAGTTCTATACTTTGACATTGACAAAATAGGTTCTGGCCAGTGTAGAATAAAGTGTTTGTGTTAGGTTTACATGTTTGTTTATGTCTGATAGATCTTGTGGTGGTGACCCAATGTCATGTGTACATCCTTGTGTGTCAATGGCTTAGGAAGGGAAATCTTCTATGATTGAGAGAATTGTACGTGGCAATGGTTTCTATATTTTTTCCATTGCTGAGACTCGAATTACAGTGTTTCTGGTGATAAAGAGCAGAAGTATGCTATGTGAAGAAGGCAATTTGTGAATAAGTTGCTACTGCTTGCTGTTCAATCTTTGTGCTATGGTAGTGGTGGTCATTTTTTGGAATGTTGTTTCTCTTGGTGGTTGTTTGAAATACAACTGAAAGTTCTTCTCTTTGTCCGAATTTCATGGGGAATTAGCTTTATGTTTTGGCTCCAATCCTAATTCAAATAGCTTCACTAATTATCAAAACCTGATAATAATGTTTTTCTTGAACAGCAATTCCTCTGTTGGAACATCAAGATCCAATGTTCCAAATATTCCTTGAAACTCTTGTTCCCATTAGACCAGATGTATCTATATGCATTAGGATCCCCATTCATGGATCTCTCGGTCATAGAAAAAAATCTGGGAACAACTAGAATTTCATATTTTGATGAGATACTGAATCATAAGCTTATGTATAATTCAGGAAGTTGATGTCTATGAGCGTGCTGAAATCATTATTTGGTTAGTTGGTGCTTGTGATTCAGTTTATGCTGGCACTTTTACCCCATATTAAAAAGATACTCTTTCCTTGGAGCACTCCCAAAAGTGCTGATGTTTTTGCTCAGTTCTGAAGACTCATTTTTTTTTTTAACAACAGATTCCAGAAAATTTTGAAATACAGTTATTATATGATCAGTTGTATTCTTAAAGATTGATAGGGTCACTTTCATAAATATGCTCTACATGCTATAATTGGTTTTTGGTTGGCAGGGTTGGAAGGCAGGTGGTGAATATCCCATCTTTTATGGTGAGGGTTGATTCACAAAAGCACATTGATTTCTCTTTGACAAGTCCATTCGGTGGCGGTCGCCCAGGAAGAGTGAAGAGAAAGAACCAGAGGGCAGCTAGCAAGAAGGCTTCTGGTGGAGATGGAGACGAAGAGGATGAGGAGTGAGCCATACTTTTAGGACGGATGCTAGTAGAACTCTCTGTTTACTCAGCTAGTTTTGTTGTTACCCCTAATGAGGCTAGTCTGTTAAAAAAATATTACCGCTCTAAATGTTTTTGGTTTCTGAACTTTGATATTGGCTTTGTTTTGTGATGCATTAAGTTGTGTACCTAAAGACCTTTGTTGAGGATTTATTTTTTGGCATCAAATGACAGCGAATCTTTCTGGTTATTGAAATATTGTGTTTTCTTAGGTCCAATTGTCAAAAGTGTTGGGAACTCTGGAGCCTAACATCCATTTTATCCTTTATGGATTTGTAGGTCATTGGATTATTGCCCTTGAACCATAATCTACTCTACCGTAGGTTGGTGTCTTTAATCTTTGAAGCCTATATTTATGTTTTACTTTTACTTGCGGAGAAGTTGTGTTCTCTTGCTTTGTAATTCACTCCATCGTACATTGAACCGACTTCTTTTTCTTTACCTTTCAGTGATTTCACTTCTAATCACATAAAAATGGATAAATGGTTCCTTGACCTTTTTTTTTTCTTTTAAACGAGTCAAATAAAATGGGTAAGGTTTAATTTTATTTGACTCATTTTAAAGAAAAAAAAAAGGGTCAAGTCTTTTGTAATATGTAACCATTTGGTCATTCTGGTTTAAGATTAAATGATTTAAAGGAGCTTAAATCTTGGGGTTAATTAGTGTATTTATTGAACAAGAAAATTCATTTGTAATTATAACTAAATTTAAAGGACTAAAAAGTTATTTACCACGAATTGTTCACAATGTTTCTCGATCTCAGACTCCTACAGACTTCTTTTTTAAATCAGTTTTGACAGGTTCTTGTAGATGACTAGTGCGCCTCTGGTTTGGCTGAATCAAAACCCACTACAAGTCTAGAAACCTGGACTTAATCATTATATTACACAAAAACCCTTTCTTTTCTTCTTGTCCGAACTTCTTCTGCTTTGCTAGACCCATTCAAACAGCCATGGAATCCATTAATGTTCTCAAAGGATATGGCAAAGTAAACTCCAATCTTGAAAATCAAAACCCTAACCACCATCATACCCATACCAGAACCATCAGAAAAACCCTACTCAGCATCTCGGCCATTCTTCTCTTAACCCTAGTCCTTTCTCTAATGCTTGCAGCTTTAATCCATGAGTCCAACACCGAGTCTGACGATTCCCCATCTCTTTCCTCTTCCAACTCCGCCGACTCGATTAAAACTGTCTGTAACGTGACTCGTTATCCAGTTTCTTGCTTCACCAGCATATCCTCTCTTAATGCCTCGATAAAACCTGATCCACAAGCCATCTTCAATCTCTCTCTTCAAGTCTCCATTAAAGAAGTCAAAAATGTCTCTTCGCTATTGAGATCCCTTAACGACGTTAACTCTCAGGCTGCTATAAACGACTGTTTGAGTCAGTTTGACGAATCGATGAGTCTACTCAACGATTCGATGTCGGCAATGGAGGTTGGCACAGGGGAAAAGGCGTTGACTTTGAAGAAGATCAGTGATATTCAGACATGGATCAGTGCTGCCATGACTAACCAACAGACTTGCTTGGATGGTTTGGAGGAGATGGGATCAACGGTTCTTGATGAGGTCAAAGTCAAAATGGAGAATTCGAAGGAATTCTTAAGCAATAACTTAGCTATTCTTGCTAATATGCAGAATCTTCTTGAAAAGTTTGATCTCAAAATGCATTGATTCTTTTTTCCTCTTCTGTTGGTGTTAAAATTTGTAATTTTTTTTACCATAGTTCTGTACTGTGCATTTGTAAAAGATGTCATATGTGTAAATAAATTTTTGTTGTTGGAGTTCCTTAATAGTCTCAAAGTTGCAACGTAAGCCCTATTGATGTAATAAGAAATTGAATTTGATGTAATTTTGATTTCTGGGTTTGGTGGTGGTTGTTGATTAACACAGCGGAATGGAAATAAATGATTGTAATTTTGTTGTGTGCTTTGTATGCCTCATATTTCCCTTGAGCAAGAACGTGAAAGATTGAAACTTGTTGACCAAATATGTACTCAGAAGCATCCAAATGGCAGAATCTTCCAAAACTGTCGGCTTTAGTTTGTAGGTGTTGAAATTTTTTGTGGAAGTACTCTGTGAATACCCTTGATTAGGTTCTGAGAGCAGCATTTTCCACTGCAAATGTTCTAATTATAGTTTGATCTCTTATCAATCATCCATTACTTGGTTAACTTTGTTCGTACATGAGTAATTCTTTAAGGAAGAGATGGTCTAGTTGCTATTGAGCCAGTAGAACACTAGATGATAATATCTTAAAGATAATCCCTATTGTGCACATTCAAAATCTAAATGATCTCAGGGTCTAAAAGATTTTGAAATAGCAAAATGTGAGACTACTAACCAAGGTGGAGATAAGATCATAGGGCAAAACAAATATTATTATTGTAATCCTATGATATGGCAGCCACAGTTATATTTCTCGTCAGTAGGTAAACAAATATAAAAAAAAGATTAAGATGAGGGACCCAATACTAATAATTAGTTGAGGAATGCAAGCTATATTTGATATTTAAGGCAGAGCAGGACAAAAATTGAGACAGATAAACTAGAAAAAGAAACTCCATAATATTATGAAATTAAAACATAGCAGAATACTAGGTGGAAGCATGAAGGATTCCCAATCAGCAAATAGATAGAAAAGAAAAGAAAAGAAAAGCAGGGTATTGGGTAAGCTTGCATTACTGTTGTAGTAGAATACTTATAAGGGATTCTACATCAACATTAGATATGTCCATAGAATCCAGCATTTGAGATAGTTTTTCGCTCAAGTCATCCACCTCTCTTTGTAGCTTCCCGATATAGCTGCACGTTTCCTTCAAAATTTTCGATGCCGATACCTGTAACAAAAAACAGATTAAAGCCTTAAACTTAGCATTAAAAACAATTACAATATCTTAGTACATTTAGTATTTTTCACTTGAATATATATTTTTAAACAAGTTTATCTTAATACATCCTTGCAATTTTTTTCTTGATTAAAGGTTATTTTACCTTTTTTTTTTTTTTTTATATATATTGGAAGGCCATGAATTCAAATCATGAAATCAAACAGAGAGTTTCGAGTACTGGGGTGCAGTTTAGTGTATTATTAGCATAGCTCGTCGAGGCATTGACATGCTTGAAACTTGCATGATATGATTAATGTTGATAATAATAAAAAAAACTAATCTTAGTTCAGACTATTTTTAATGTAGTGCAAAGGTCAACAAAACAACATTCATTAGCAGCAATCTTACATTAGTCCTAAAAGAAATGGATGAGAAAATTACTAAGGCAAGAAAGAAAAAAAGAACGAAAGAAAAAAGAATCTAGCCTATACCCTTGAGTCCTGCCTTTGATTAATGTGAGGTAGCAAAGCTTGTAGCTTCAAAATGAGATCAATGATCTCATTTTTAGTGATTTTTGAGGCTTCTGATGATGATGAACTTTGGCTTGACATAGCTGAAACGAAACTTTCTGTTTGGTTGTTGCTTTCTTTAGATTCATAACATTTATAGTGGGGGAAGCTGCAATGACAGGCAATAGTGGCTTAAAAGAGTTTGAGAAATGAATCTTAAACAAAAGTTAGTTTGGACAAAGGCAGAAACTTGGACATTAGTGATTTAGATAAACATAATTAGGTCCCATTTGTCTCACATTTCTGCAGTACATGGGTCCATTAATCAATTATTTTTTTGTTGCAAATTAAGTCAGCTAAAGGACAACTAGCTTTTTTTAGTTTTCTATTTAGTGCAGAATTATTCCAATTTTGTATACTAATTGCACACGTGTCAATCTTAGCTGTTTTTCATTTTTTCATTTTCTAAAATTCTAATTATAGATATCTACTTAATACCAAAATTGATTGTCTTGTCTTGCTTAATGTGAGGGCACAGTCCTGTACTTTTTTTTTTTTTTTTTTTTTAAATTTGCCTTCGGCCTGTCTCTTAAAGGTCCTGTTTAGGGTCCAGTCCCTTTCTATTTTTATTATTGGTTTTTGGCCTGTCTATTGCACAATCTTGTTCTGGGTTCACTCCCCTTTTACACTAGTTTAATCTTTGACGCCATTTTTAGTTGAACCATCAAAATCTAAATCACATTACAAAAAACCTAGAGAAGCTTTGATGATTGATCTTCAATTATATTCTTAACATCATAAATCCACTCCATAGAATACGATGAGCCTCACTGCCTTGTGTTATCTTCAGTTAATTACAAATGAAATGGACATATTTATAACTTGAAGAAAATAGATTTTTTTTTTTTTTTTTGGTATAATACCTTTAGACCGTAGAACATCAATGTTTTTATGGGAATTAAGTTCGTTTACCACCTTTATCAAGACCTTGTTGGTAACGGCAATAAGTAGGTCCTGAGGGGCTACCATAGATGCCATAATTAAAGAGAGAAAGATAAAAGTTTTACGCAGTAGTTCCTTTAATTCCTTTAACTGGAAGATGAGAAGACTACCAACTTAATCTTACAGTTACTTAGAGAATCACTTTAGGTACCAACACCCAACAGGCCTGCAAAGTCTGCAACTACTACTTGGCTCCAACATGCTATAGTAACAAACAAACAAGAAGACTACACTAAGAGCAATTCCAATTAGAATCCTCATTTTTTACAGTAATTACCAAGTGGGCTTTTGTCTATTGGATCAAAGAAAAGAAGCTCAAATTCTGATGCGACTCTCCATCATCATACACAACAAGATAGAGAGGCAATAATTGGATGGGCGTTTGGCCTTATTTACCAACCTCTCAATCTAAGCCCCTAAATTTCCGGTTGCCGACCACATATGTTGTTTCGCATAAGAGGCATACATAAAACGTCATGCTACTGCTTCGTGATATTGACGCTCTACGAAGAATTGAATGTCCAGTGTCAATTACTGTCCTCATCTTTAGGACCCTAACTCTAATCTCCTGTTCTCGATAGTTTAGCTAATTGGTACTACCTATTACTAGATCTCTTTTTTTCTGGTTTCCTTCAACTTAACCATCTTCTTACCTTCTTCTCTATCAAAATAGATGTCTAATACATTAAATAAAACCTATACTATACACACCAAGCTAACGCCGAGTGGGCAGAAATGTTTGACAAAAAAAAAAATTGTACATTATTTCTTATAGCGACACTTCGACATACTATGCACATGCAAATTTCTGAATACAGCAACCGTTAAATCATTCACATAAGCATGTGCATGCAGTACACTGACAATTTAAACTTTCACTGTCACAGCTAAATAATTAGGGCTGTGATTTGCACATTCAAAACAACGAAAACTGAAATATTTACCATTTCTTGTTTTCCCGTAGCTTTTGATGCTGTGATTTGCATTTCCAGTTCAGGAAGGTGAAAAGATTTTGAACATACTGCAAATGAAGGATGACCTATGAAATGAAAGCCAGCGCCCAGAAAACATCATTCAGGAAAAGATTAACCTGCTCTCATCTCATGGACTTTTCAGCAATACCACATGCAGGTTCACATATGCATCTTAAAACCTAATTCCGAAGTGATTACCCATTCAAAGCTAATGCTATGTTGGTTGGATGGCTACTTCTCGCACCATGAACTAAATATGGCTATTCCCCCGCATCATGAACTAAATACTCAACTATCAGACTGCTAAACCAATATTCATCAAGTTCCAACCTAAAGAATAAAGTAATAAATGTGTGTCTCACTACTTCAACCCTCTCACAGTATGAATGCCTTGAGAATGTATGCAATTAGGTTATTCATATTGAGGTTCACGGTAAAATAGCATATGGATTTATAACGAGAGATGTAAGTTTGAGAGGAAAATGGGGGTGGGTGTAACAAGATAAAGAGCGATTTATACCAGGGCCTAGTATTAATAAAGCATCAGAGAATAGACCAAAGACAAATAAATATGTTCAAAGCATAAAGTATTCTGATAATGAACATGGTAAAACATGTTTAGTCCTCTAACAATGCACCAGAAAATTTCTTCACAATGAATAAAAATATTTTTTATCTTTATTGTATTATTTTGAAAAACAAATTTGTCAGCTCATGAGACCCTCAGTCATGCACATGAAAAAGAATTTCTACAATTGCATCAATTGTCCGTACTAACCTCCCTGTTTTACTTCCAAGTTTGCTAATCCTCCGGGTAGACAAGGCTAAGAAACAGGGTTTTAATTTGGAAAGCCCCTTAACTCATGAATACTCTACTGTTTATTATCTTTTCAGCCTCAGCTGCACCCAAATTTCTTATTCCATTCTCCTTCAACCATTTCTCTCCTCCTGCCAAATTATCACGAAGCTGCTCTTCCCCCATCTTTAGCAACTTCATGCCATCACTTACTTTGGGGAAAAAGCCTTCTGGTCTCAAGCACCAAGCTCCAAATACCCCAAACAAAACCTCCATGTCATTATTAAACCTTTCAATGCCACAATCATGAAACTTCACATTGCTCATAAGAACACCATTGAAAAGCAATCGATCAACTCCAGCAGCCAAACTTCTCCATACACCAACAAAATCCATGGCATTCAAATTTTCTTCCATTATTGCCATCTTTCCTTGTAAATGATCTAAAGCCCCAACTAAATTTTTGGACACCGTCCAACCTTCTTCACCCTTCTCTTGCCACTGCCTCCTGTTTTTCACATAATCCCGGCACCTAGCATCAAATCCCCTCAAAATAACAACTGATATCTTCTCAACCCACTCTTTTCTAAATTCCTCCAATTTTCTTATCTCCTCGTCAAAAATGCCACTAACAGGCTCCTCCCTGGCTTCATTGTTAGTAATTGATATTCCCAGTTGATCACCATGATCAAATCCCATTTCAAGGAAGAAAATGTCCTCACACCATTCCTTTAAAACAGACTCAAAGTAGCGAGCAGCATTTATGGAATTCGCAACTTTGATTAGAGCATCATCATCTGTTAGTGCAGTCAAACCTTCAGCCTCTTGGCACCTCAGAAGAGCAAAATCCAAAAATCTCCGTATAACGGGGGCGCCAGCCAATCTGAGAAACCTAGACCTCAGAGAGATGGTAGGCAGTGATCGACATCGATCAACCAGCAATGATATACGCCGAAGGAAGGCAACAGAAACCACTGGAGATTTATAGTTTTCAGGACCAGATAAAAGAGCAGTTCCTTCAATTTTCATTGTCCAATTTCTATCATCATCTACCTCAGGTTTTAGCTTCTCAACTATGTCACTGAGCTCTATTTCTGCCCATAGATCAAGCCAGTCAGGTCGGTCACAGAAAATGGATAGTGAAGAAATCTTCTGCAAGTTTTCATCTTCCTGAAGGGAAGCCATGATTCCAGAATGTGACATCAGAGACTGAATTCGTTTATCAAAAGCAATCATCAAGTCAATAAGATGGAGCCATGATATTCCCTGTGATTGAACACCAGCAACACTCTCTTCATCCAGTTGACCAACATAAATAGTGAATACCTCTTTTGCTAAGTATGTTGATAAAGATGTTACCATTGCTGAAATCCATTCCTCTCTGCAACTGTACCCTACTAACCTTGCTTCATCAACTAATGGTTGCAATAATTCATCCATGGTGTCAACATAATCGCTCGTAATCTTATATACAAGAGCAAAAATGAATTCCAACTTATTAATCCACTTTGAAAAATGACGTTGGCATGCAACTGATATAGGGTTCACAAGTTCTTCGATTGCCCAAAGTGGCTGGTGAAGAGCAACTTCTGTATTATGACCCTCTAGTTGCCGAGATTTTCTTCGCCTCTGCAATTCTTGCAAATGGCACAAGGCAAGAAAGTTTTCACAATACTGATTTTTGAGGTCCCCTTGCATAGTGAAAAGAGGACTTGGAACTTCAGTCGATTTCCCAGTATCAAGATTTGAGGAAGTCAAGGTGGAAAGTGGCGGTGGCCATCCAAGAGAAGTAAGAAGGGCCCTATGATCTGCAATTGCCTGGGGTCTTAAAATGGCCAAAGCTCTATCTACTCTGTGATCAACTGCCAATACAAGATGTGTCCACTGAGGGTGTGCCTTTGTGATTGAAGTTAAAAAGCTTTCTGTTTTCCGAAGTGTTTCAATAGCAAGCAGACGCATTTCCTGCAAATAAAATTTGTAATAACTGGAGCAAGAAAGAATGTTTACTACAGCATTTAAGTTGATAATAAATAAATTAAGCTCACTTCTGAATTCTGTGTAGAGGAAGGCTTCCTTAGCTTTTTGCTCATAGCAGAAGATACAGCATCTTCAATGTCACCAACTAAATTGTCAAGCTTCAATGCTGTCTCTGAAAGATGCAAGAAAATGGATTTGAGAAAGCTAGGAAATCTTGATCACACACAGGTAAACAATAGAGAGCACTCTGATGACCAGTACTTGGAATACTAAAAGCAGAAAGCAGCTGAGACATTAGAAAGAAGGCAGAGACACCAATCAAATGGCAGCAACCACAATCTGAACAAAAGAAGGTGTCAATTATCAATTCACCAGTGAAACATGACTGCTAACTTCTGAACCTCCTCACATTCCATATTTAAACCACCTCAATAAATAAATGAAGTAGGATCCCGCTAACTTATTCTGATCATCCCATGATTAGGCTAATTGAATTCTTTCATCATTTAAATCCAAACCTAAAAAAACTACGCAATTTATCCACCATGTGCTATCTCACACAAGAGAAGCAAGAGTTACATCATTTCAACTGGTAAGTAGCATAAGTGCAATAGTTTTCAATAGCATTCTATATTTACTTTATCAATAACAAAATGACACCATATCATGAAACAATAACACAGCATGTAACCTGTAAACCTTACCAATGAACCATCAATTAAACGGAAGAAAGTTCTTTTGTATCTCTTTTACCAAAATTTCAAATCCAAGAATATCCAATAAACAATTCAAGCTATCTTTCTAGCATATAAAGATTTTGTCCATGCAAAAACCAGGTTCAAGATTGGGTAGCACAAAAATTTACACAGCAAATGGCATAAGCTGAGAGGGCATGGATTGATTAATAAGTTTCGATTGACTAAAAGATATGCTATGCATGAGAGCGTTACCAAACTGGGTTGCCTCAAAAATGATGTGTATAAAAAGTATGACCTAGATAAAGATGTTGACATGCACAGAAAGACTTGACTACTGGCCGATCAGTAGACTGACCGGCAGTGGTATCATCTTTTAAAGCAAGGTTCACAGACATTATATTGTAATTTGCGTGATAGAGGGAATATCCATCAGCTCTAATTGATAGAGGAAATATTGTCATACAACAAAACCACCAGCAAATGTTATCAACCACTTGGTGATATAATTTATCAAATGTCAATTATGAGAGCAACTGGCACAATACTTTCAACTTTGAGGAAAAACTCCAATTAGAGCAGTCATTATGCAAACATCACCAAATTGCAATATTTCGTGCCTCTAACAGCTACATCTATAGCACAAACAACAACTAAGTCAGCACTATCAGGTGACATAACGTGTCTTGGCTATCTAAAACAATCTCAAATTAGGAGAACATTCTATTTCTTTCTGCAATCTCCCCCTTTGAACGATCCAAATGACCACGCAAAATGTGCCTCCTCTTTTTATATGTGAAAAGCAGCTATTCAAACTAGAAAGCCTATCTAAGCCTATCTAATCTATCTTTGCACTTAAGGTGTGGCCATCTTAATCTCTCACTTTATGGGCCTACTTCAAGGTATAGATTAATATAATGATGTCCAAGCGTCATTGTGATGGTTAAAACTACATGCTTTATATTTCTCAAATTTCAAGAATATGTCTCAAAACAACCATATATCAACTCAATGAACATAAGATGCAGTGCAATACATTGAGGAAAAAAAAAGAACATGAAGTAACAAAAATAATCAATGGTAATATGATATTTTCAAATTTCATTTCATAGTTCTCCCTTTTTTTCTTTTATTTTTTTAACAAATGCATTTCAAGTTCCCAAAACCAAACACTACCACCCATTATATATATCTAGAAACTAAATCAAATCTCAAAACAATCCCACCTCAAACACTGAAAACACTACAACCAAAGTTCACACAGTTCAATCATGTCGAAGTCTTAATATTCTTGATATTCTCAATACATTTCAATATTTAAAAAAAAAAAAAAAATCCAGAAATTCTCGCGTGCTATTCAACTCGCATTCCCGCGTTTAAAACAAGCATGTATAAAACCTCACCAGCATATGTTCGGACAGTTTCCACTCTCGCTACCTCCTTAGCTAGTGCTGGCAGTTCCTCGCCCAATATCTTCCCTTTCTTCCCTTCTCCTTCTACACCATCTATACACGGACAAATGCCAAGTAATTTCAACAAAAAAAATAGCAAACAACAGGAATTTACAAACACATTAATGAGTTTGCAAATACATGGGTAAGCACAAAAGACAGCTGGACCTGATAGAGAAGTAGAATCGCGCGTCAACGAGGCGAGTTCGGTCAACTTGGAACTGGCATCGGTAAATACGCCATGAATTCGATCGGAGAAGGAAGAGTAAGCGAGAAGACTTGATTCAAGCCTGGAGTTGAGGCTGAGTAGGGTTTGGTCCAAATTCAAACACTGTGATTGTAGCTCGGAAACAAGGCGGGGCACCGTCGTGAGATCTCGTTGAGTGTGGAGTCTGTCATTGAGAAATGAGACAACTGATGAAGAGAGACTTGAGGACGGAGGCAGAATTTGGATGGTTGAGTCCATAATTAAAGCTTAATTAAGCCATTGAATAGGTAAATATGATCGGAGAGTGAGGGTAGTTCGGGTATTTGGTTTGATTTTTGTATCAGCGAGCGAGCCAAGAAGATGAATGCTTGGTTAGTTTAGTTTGTTTTTTGCTTCCAGAGAAAGAGAGGTACTGTGTCTGCGTCCGTCTTGCAGCCAAACTCCAAAATCGACGAATCGGGTACGGGTTGGTAAATGCTGTTGCCTATCCGCTATTCAAGTCGACCAACCCGGCCCAAAAGAAATGGCTATAAAGCCATTAAAATTACATCAAATTAATTTAGTTTTAAAAAATTGACAATTTTTTAGGAGTAAAAAATTGATACTAATTTAATTTGATTTAGTAAATTTAAAAAAATAAATTATTTTTTGAGTTTTTTATTTCAAAAAATCACCAATATCGAATCAAATTTTTATGTATTTATAATACTTTATGAACTTTAATATTTTCTTTTTTATTTTTTCAATTATCTTGTATTAAAGAACGACACTTGAAATTTTTTTTTGTCAGGTATCTTAAAATTAAGTTGAACTAAATTGTCTACAAAATTATTTACAGATTGAGCTCAGTTAATAATACAGGCTGAACATTTAGAAAAAGCTATCAGCTTTGATAATCAGACAGAAACTAAATTTGAAAAAAAAAAAAACTAATCAAAATTTTTTGAAACAAAATAATCAATTTGATTATTTTGTTTTGATGAAAATTTTAAAAATATAAAATTATATTACTGACATAACACGTAGGGTCTATTCCGCAATACTAATTGTCTTAATAACTATTCTGCAATCCTAATTGTCTTAATAGCTACTGGTTGTTGCTTGTTTATATAATTGATTGATTAGTTATTAAATTTAAAATGACAAAAAAAAAAAATTCATATCACAAGTAAAACTTGTTAATTTGTATAGAAAATAATGGATATAAGTGTAAAAAATTTATTATTTAATTATTGTTAAAATATTTCGCTCTCTTAATCTATCTTGTAAATACTGTTAAATAGATTACCTTACTCAAGTTATAATTAATAAAAAATACTCTCTTCATCTCAAAAAAATGATTCATCTTTCTTTTTTGGTTTGTTTCAAAATATAGTCCACTTTTCTTTTTTATATTATAGTTAATCATTGAATTGTCTATTATATCCTTATTAAATTGCCTTATTTTTAATAACCTTCATTAAAAATTAATTATTATTTTAATACTCATGTGTTATATAAATAAAATTATTTATTAACAATATTTCTTCATTTACGCGAAAATAAAAAATAATTATATTTTTTGGATGTTGCAGTAACATCTTGACTTAGAAGCCGTTGCCCGTAGTTTAATAAATATAAATATATAAAAAAAAAATTAAATATTGATATAAAATGGACGTGCGACATCCTTTATCGATGTAGATAGTACAACGAAACTGAACCAGAAAGTTCCAAAAAACCATACATTTTTGTCTTGTGATTTATGCTCCTCAATGAATGCGGGGTTTAAAAAAAATTAAAAAAGAAACCTTTCATCAAGTGCTGGTTGATGTCAGTTATATTTTAAATTACATTTTTTTAAAATGCATCTTATTTTAGATTTTTTTTTTGAAAGGTTATTATTTTAGATATTTTTATAAAGATAAAAGAAATATTTAATTACTTCCATTAATCTGATGACAAAAATATAAATTTACTTCTGAATTTTTTTAAGAAAAATTGTGAAATATTAAATTTTACGAGAAATTTGAAGTGTCAATTCATACATTTTACCTGTAACACGTAAATTGGCATATCAGGAAGAGAGCAAGAGAAATCGTAGGTAAAATTTTAATAATTGGGATTGGCTACCAATAGCAATAAAGTTTACTTTCCTACAATTGCGGTGTAATAAAAGGATTGGACCTGAGAGGGCCAACTGTTTGCTGCAGAGGGAAACAGGTATAAATATTGGTTATTTTCCTGTTTGGATTTTCTCTTTTATTTAAAAATAATTACACATATTTTATTTGGAAGAGAGATACATTAAATGAAATAATGCAAATCTTAAACAATTCAACCATAATAATATGGTTCGGTTTCTGTAGCAAAAATGATTTGAGTTTAATTTTATATAAAAAAAATTGTTTTAAATCAAAATACATTAGTTTGGTTATTAATGGATCGTCCAATTATTACTATAATTGATGGTCTGTTCGGCAAAATTAGTTATTTTGACAGTTATTAGTTATATTTTAGTTGTTTGTTATTTGTGTAGCTTTTCGTGAAAAGCTATAAACTAAACAGTTATATGAGTTCGTTAACTTATGATAAAAAGTTACCTTAAAAATAAAATGATATCTTAAAATTATGTTACCGAACATTATAAAAAATAACCGTTAGTATTTTAACTGGTCAAAAAATTCAAAACTACTTAAAAAAAACTATTGCCGAATACAGCCTTAAGCTCGATATTTAAGTTCGAATTTTATATAAATGGAGGCTCAACTTAGACCGAGTTATTATAGAAAATTAAAAAAAATTTCTATTTTTTAGGTTTTATTTGCAATATCAGCATTTTCCAATACCATCTGATTGAGATTGTACAAGTAACTTCATGAAATTTTACTAAAAGAGGGTAGCCATGACCCTGAGTACTAAAATGCAACTTTTGATGGGAAAAAACTACTCAACCATAACGAGGACAACAAGAAAGAGGGGCAAAAAGAAAAGGGAATAAAAATAAGAAGAGCATAGGAAATCACAAATATGAGCAAGACAACTACCTTTTTTGGTCCTTTGTCCTCTGGTGTTGTGCATCTGATGTCATAGCTGAAGTACACAAATCCAAGAGTTAGAAATATCCAATATTGATGACATACAAGACAGTCAATAATAAGAAGAATCAATATTTGGGACATTCTTGGCTATGTTTTCCTATTTTCACCATCTTTTTCTGATTACAGATACCTGTCACAGCCAGACATGGAGGGGGATGGGGAATTGGGGTATGCCTATTCAACTTCTAGCCTTCTAGCCTTCAAATCTCTTTTGACTTTTATTTATTTTATTTATTTCTTTTTCTATGACAAGAACTGTCCTTATTTCAATTTCACTTTCAAGAAAAACAGAGGAAAGTAAAATCTACAATTCCAATAATCTCAGCTTCTTTCTGCATACCATCATTTTTCCAATTCATTAAAGGAGAAAATGGAAGCAGACTCAATTTAATAAACCAGTAAATTGGCATATCTGGTACTTGATTATCATTAGCTTCCATTTTTGGTTCAAGAAATAGCACAAGCCAAAATAATGATGATGATAATAATAATAATAGATGCCAAGAAACATAGTAAATTCATTATGTTTTATCATTTTATACAATCCATAATCATCCAGAAATATCAGTATCAGTTTTAAATCGCCTCTCTCTTACTCACTGACTAAGACTAACAGATCAGATTTGGTTTTAACCTCTCTTCTATAGAGGGAAAGGGGGTATTGGACAAGAATTTCAGCATTTATGACAGAAACTAATGCTAATAATCAGCTGTTAAATCTACATTCCAAAAACTGAAATTATTATATTAACAGTAATCTGAATAAGTTATGACAGAGCATTCAGCGCAAAAGAGTGAAAATTATAGTCAGCTGAAATCTTTTATCTAATTGTTCCTGAGAAACCATGTAAAATTTCCCCCAGGTTGAAAACAAATTATAGCCACACAAATGGTCATAAAGACTTGAACAGTCAGTTCAATGAAGACCGGATATGGTAGAGGCAAATCTAAGGAAGAGCAGACAACAAGGCTTCCAAATTCCGATGAATTACATTAAAAAGACTAAATTATATTAATGCATGTAATATGAACACGAATTAAATAAAAATGCAAACTTTGGGAAATAGGTTCACCAGGATAGCAATTAATTGCTGCACGATGTACCTGAAAGCAGACCAGACAAGGCATAATCATAAAAAGGTCGACATGTAAACTTGGAGCTTGAAGCTCCCGGCTCAAACTTATTGCCATGGCTGTATTTTAAGCCAGGTAATTCCAGGCTTGTACCAATGCCAGGCAATTTTAAACACCTTGAAGCTTTTCAATTATTAAAAGGACTTTGTTGGATACACAACATAAGCTGGCCCAGGAATGGACAGAGGTGACTTCACTGTCCCACAGTTGTTGAGGTGAACTACTCAGGTAGACAAATCCTTAACGCCATCACCTGAAAAACTAAAGCTGCATAATTTATATCTTGAAAGTTTACTTATTCCATGAGATTCAGCAAGAAAACAAAGAAACCAAAATGCCTCACCAACTCAAAAGATAGAATAAAATATTAACATTTCAATCATTACCAAACATATCTAGAAATAAAGACAGTGCAATATCAAGTAGACTAGCATCCAAATAGTTGTATGCATTGTCAATTAACTTCACTTAGAGCTTTGTCCTTGAAACATATACACATTCCAACATAAAACTAATAGTGCCAGCTCTTGTTTCGAAAAGAAACGTGTTGGAATTAGCATTTCCTCAAATGGAAAAAGCATCGAGGATTATGGAGACCAGAAACAAACAAAGTGATGGATGACATTTGGCAAAAATTTGAAACAACCTAAAACTGTAAAATTAATTTTTATTCATCTGTGCAAAGTTCTACACTGTGCAAACTTTTGAAAAGCCCTTATGGTAACTGAACAGACTCTCTGACTGGAAAGTAAAAAGAAAAAGAAAGGTACATGAAATAGAACAATTGAAAGTAAGAGGCAAAGTTATCTCCAGACCTCCTTCTAAAATTATATCTGTAGATCTAAATTAAACCTGAAATTACCCCAAAAAGGAAAGCAGAGATTACCCACTGTCCAGATTACCATCTCCTTGAAAACCTATGGTCCAACAGAATGGACACAATCCACTAAATCTGTGCTGCTAAAACTGCACATTTCAGCATCCCATAACAGCACAATTATAAACAAAGCTGCCCGAGGGTTTCTTCGCAAGCAGATCCCACTGTGGGGGCCCTTCACTTGGAACCCAAGAATTAAGCTCAATCATTCCCCCACCTAAAGTCCTAGGTCCACCTATAACAATTAGTCGATCCCCACATGCCCTAAATGCCAGTCCCCAACCATTCATTGAAACAGCCTGTTCAGGCAGTCCCCCCAGCGTGATCCACACATTCTTTTCTTTATCATACTTTCTCACTTCCTTTAGTGCATAATCAGCCGCATAAAGCTCATTATTTACAACAGCAACCAAAGGAGGTGCTTCTGCTGCAGCAGATGTTTCATTCCCTCCGGTTCCTCCGTTTCGTGCGGGGAACATCTGAGGTATCAGGCGCCATGTTTTTTTGTCCAAATCATACACCTCCCCACAGGTAAGCATTTTTGTATTGCCTGTTCCAATCCCACCAATGACATAAAATTTCCTATCCATAAATACTCCAGAACACATTTTTCTGGCTTTATTCATGCTTGGAATGGTAGTCCATGTGCCAGTTTCTGAATTATAAAGCTCTGCAGAGCTCAATATGTTGCCACTTGGATCACAACCGCCGGCCAGAATTGCAATTTCCCCCAGACTGGCGGACCCAAACAAGCAACGGGGCATGTTCATCTTCATGCCGGATGTCCACATGTTAGTTAAAATGCTATATTTATAAATAACATGGGATTCTATTTCCTTTCCAAAAACAAGCAGTTCTGTACCAACTGCCAAAGATTCCTTGTCTGAACACATGAAGCATTCATTTGAATTCATTCTTGGCAAATGCATCCATCGGCATCGAATAGGATCAAAAGCCTCCCATTCAAGAAGATTGCAGGAGAAGTAAACCCAATGCTCAATGATGCCCATTTCCCGCCTCAGTTTATACAACAGACCACTCCGGACTAGCGACTGAAAGCTTTTATTCAATGAAGCAATTGTGCCATAATCAGACCTTGAGCAGTGAAGGAAACAACTTATTGACACTTCGCGACCAAGTTGATTAATAAGTGAACTAGTATCTGATTTATCCTCTACCTGATCCTGATCCTCCGGAGGATTAGCTGGCATAGGAGAAAAAACCTGCATATCCACCACTTGGTGCTGTTTATTTGGCTGATCAGTTTGCGTAACAGAAAGACCACTCAGACCTGTTGCTTGGCACTGGTCTGATTGATCAGATTGCCCAACAGAAAGAACAAGCAGACCCTGTGCTTGATGCTGATCATCTGGTAGATCAGTTCCCACAAAAGAACAACCACTCAGACCAGCTGCTTGATTCTGCTCTGGTTGATCGGACTGCACAAAAGAAAGAACGTGCGAACCCTCCCCTGCCTGATGATGGTTTTCTGGTTGACCAATTTGCAACATAGGAAGGATATGTAGGTCCATCTTTTCCTCTCTCTCCTGGGTGTCTAATGGCTTGGCTGCCTTTCTTGACGCAACATCTTCTCCACCTTCCAAATGGCGCTTGCTAGATCGTTCAACAACATGAAGAGCATTGTAAATCCACTGGGTTTCTTGCTCACATGAGGCTGGTAATTCCCTTGAGACAAGATAAGATCCCTCCAACATGTTCCTCGAGCTAAAACTTTCCTTTCTTTTTTTGATAATAAGACACAAAAACAATGAATCAGTAGTTGAAAATGATATCCTTCAATTAATTCATATATTTAATCATCTAAATTTATCCAGCTACATAGTATGATCTTTAAAGGAAACAATTAAACATTAACATCCTTTTACCAATAGCACATACAACCAAGATAAGATCATTCTAACTGAAATAAGAAAGGATAAAAGAGGAATTACAAACAAAAACCAGACGTTTACAACATCTAAATTTCGCAAAAACCACAAACACATAAATAGAGAAGTTCTCAGTGGAATAATTTATGACACAACAGATAGGAAACCTTTTCTAGCAGCATTGAATTCGTGCTCAACAAGAACAATCTATAACCATGACCAAAAGTTTACATTCAAATTTTTCTTTTAAAAAAAAAAAGCTACAAGATACAGAAATGAATAAGATAGTGAGAACAGCAAGAAATGAGAAATGACAAGTAACCAAATCAGATCTCTGAGCTCAAAAGAGCAAACTGATTAAGGAAAAAACAAAAGTTACAACACATGCCAGACTTGCAACCATAATTGCAACAGTTAAAGAGAAATTCAATTTTCTCCAAATAAAATTTTCTCCCTCTAGACAAGAAACTAACCAAAAAAAAGATCCGCCAACTGAAAAACCAACACCAACAGCAATGAACTCTATCCTTATAAGCAATGATAAAAAGAAGGCACTTCAAAAACAATTAGCAACGATAAAAAAAAATAGGAAAAAAAAAAAAAAACGAACCCAGCATCAACATTGATAGCATGGCACTATGTAACATTTAAAAAGGAAAAGCGAAAAGAAGAGAGAACTCACAAATTGGGCAACAAAGGCTCGAACTTTCGCTGTTCTTCCTCTTCGATTCTCTACGGGAATCAAAACCCAATTGCTATTTCTCTCTCTAGATTCCCTCTCTCTCTCTCTCTCTCTCTCTCTCTCTCTCCCTCTCACTCTCACGCACACACTCTTGTTTTCTGGTTATATTCGCTGAGAGAGTAATATAATGGATTAATGGTAATGCGGGGTTTATATAATGGGGGCCTTTTGTAGACTCAAATTAATAAAAAATATATTTATTTATTTGTTTCGTTTTGTTTTTTAACAGAAAGAGAAGAGGGGGGGCGGTGTGGGGTCTACAACGGTAGAAAGAGAGAGGGTATGTGTGTGCGCGCGCGCGAGAGAGTATAGAGAAAGTATTGGTGGAGTCGCCGTCTGGGATTGCGGCCCCAATTGGAGAAACCGAAACCGCCAACGGCCGTTTTTGCACGTGTTAGTATTTAAAAGCAATCTACGCTTTGTGTGTTGTTTTGGATAGATAGTGTGTGCGCTTGTGGGGTATGAGTTGGCCTTTCCTTTTTTTTTTTTTTTTTTTTTATTTTATTTTAATTTCCTCCTTGCTATTTTCCCTTTTTTAGGTAATAAAATTAATGGCTTTGGAAATAATTGACTCAATTTGAACTTATCCCTAACAAATTTACATCTTTCTTCCTAATTTTTTCACAAAATTTTTTGATTTTTTTTAATAAAAATGGCAAGAATTTATAAGAAAAAACTCGAATGTTAAGCCAAATTTGGGTTTAACATACTTTTTATAAAACAAAAGATTTACATGGAAATAAATCACGAAATAAAATTAATTTAGATTTATTCATAGGTAAGCTTAAAAAGAGAATGATAAAATACATATATCTTTTATTATTTTGATATTATTATTATTCTACTTCTAGAGTTGCTTTAAATTTAAAATGAATAAAATGAGAGTTTCTTTGAATAAGAAAGCATAATATTTCTTATCAACAGAGAATAATTGCTTAAATTATTTAAATATTCTCAAAATTTAGCATATTTTTCGACATTATGGTATAATCTTTATTTTTATTTAAAAATATTAAATTTGATAAACATAAAATTAATACAAGTGTTTGACTCAATTATAGTCAATAAAAAATCAGAAATTGCGGGAATGAAATTATTTTTTATTTAATAAAAAGAATTCAGCATTGTTTTCAATCCTGTGAGTCTATCAAAGGCTGCTAAAAGCATCATTTAGCCGCAAAATTCTACTTATTTTCCTACAGTAATGATCCTTTCAGCGTACTTTGTCGGGTCGATAAAATTGAAATCTTTACTAATTTTGTATTAAAAAAAAAATACTACTTTTGACATAGTAATTAATTAATTTAGATAAATTATTTTCATATATATATATATATATATATGATTTGTTATATATATAGTGGGGAAAATTTCAAAAAGATTTGGGAAAATTTACATTTTCAACTCTCTCTTTCTTTTGCTTCCTCTTCTTTAGTTATATATATAGCTGTATTTTTATTATTTCCTTCCATTTTTTAAGGAATGCATATTGTTTGATCCAGTTAGTACAAATTACCTTTTAAATATATCATTTCAATTTATTTTTAATTAAAATTACAAGTTTTGATCAATTAAGGGGAAGTAAATTGAATTATTGAAGTGGTTGTCACGCAATGATTTTTTAATATTAGCTTAATGATAAATATGAGACTAAATATTTCTTATTTTTCTATCTACGCATGTGTGTTTTTACGGTTTTGAACGTCTTATTTTATGAATTATTTTATTTAAAATTGTAATTCATTTCTGCTTAACAAACCATTGATTTAGCAAAATTTTTTTTTCTAAAATTATAATTTTTTCAAAATAATTGGTTTTAAAATATTATTTTCCACTTTTCTTTCTTTCTTAACCTTTAATTGTCCTCTTTTCACCAAATTCTTTGTTTGTTTATCATTACAAAATCCAATGAAACCGTCAGCTTGACCTTTTCTTAAAATGAAATACAAAACCACATGCGTGTGATGTTTATTTATTTGGAGTTTTGTATTCATTTTGTCTCTTTCTTTTCATTTTCATACCCAATTTAGCTTCTCCTTTTCACTTTAATCCGGTGCAAAATCACATAAATCATTAATTAACTTATACAAATTTTACTTTTTCATTTCTATTATTATGCAAAATGTAAAAATATAAATTTTTATATACTATAATATAGCTTAAAATGTTATATGCTACATATTATTAAGCAAATTAAAATACAACATTTATAAAATTATATAATAATTATTTTTAATCTTCTACGTCCTTCTATTTCAGGTCATACATATACATACCATTATAATATGTTTTGGTATACCAACTTTTTAAATGTTCATTTGCGAACATTTGCATATCTGAGTGTTAATAAATACGTAATCTACTAGGATTTTCTCTGCTTAATGTAGATATTGGCAATAATTGTATAGATTCATTTGACTTTGGAGGTCTTAAATGACAATGATTTACTACCATTTCTGCAGATTTTACAGGTAAAATTCACCTGAAAATACCCATAAAATCCTTGTTGATGATTTAAATATTAAGCTTTCTGTTTCACAAAATCAATGGGCTGTATGCCAAAAAGAAGAAGAAGAGGTAATTAAGAACCAAAGGGCAATCTCTTACTTACAAGCACCAAATGGCTATAAAGAAGGTGTAGTTGACAGGCAAAAAGATTGCTCTTCTGCTTCTGAAACAGTGCCATTTGACAACTACTGGTAAGAAAAACCATTGCCATCTGTACTTACAGACACACACCATTTCATCATCTCTTCTTTAATGGAGAAGATTGGAGTTAAGACAAACTCACGTGCATTCCTTTTGGGTATAATTAATATTATACTTGAAGAAAACGTGTATGGCTTTCGAGCTTTTAACTAATTACTTATTCAGAATATAGAATAATACGTGCCTCTCATTTGATACACTTTTTTTTTTTTTTTTTTTTCCTTTCGATTATAACCAAAAAATTAAATTAAAAATATAAAAATAAATATATCTGTATTTTATATCTGTATATAAAAAGTTAAAATTGAATATATACGTGCCATTATTAAAGGATTGTGATAGATAGCTAAAATGGGCAAAGGGCAGGAATGGTAGAATAGGGTTGGAGAATTAATGGAGAGTGCTCCGAGAAAAGCCTAAATAGACTCCTTTTCAGGACTTCAATTTTATAGGGACAAAGCTATTCTCTGTATGCAATCATTTTTAAGACACATCTACCAAGATTCTATGGGATGTGAAAGTGGATCAGATGCCTTATTATAATCTAATATTTTCCATTTTTTTTTTGTCAACTGGAATATATTTCTATCCTTCAATCTATTTCTTTTCTACATGAATATAAGTCATTATTAATATTTTTTTTTGTCTATAAATATAAGTTTATTTTAAATATTATAGACTAATTAATGAATTTTTTTAAATATTATCCTTGTATATATATATATATATATTTATTAAGCACATTAGTTATTAATAATATAAATTAAACCATTTCAAAAAAATAATGTAAACCAAATGATAATTTAATTAAATTGATGAAATTTTATAATTTAAAGAAATTAATTTTTTTTAATCACCGTAAAAAAATTTATATTTTTGGATGGTGGGACTAACAATTAAATTTTGAATTATAAAAAAATGAAATAAATAAGATGTATGAAAGATATAATATAACTATATAATGTAATTCAAAGAGGAGAATTATTTCTGATGTGTAGTTCACAATACACAATGTTATTCCAGCTCATTTGATCTTTTGTATATAAAATGCTAGTTGATTGAATATAAACTAAAAAAATAAAATACAAAATTAGTGGATGATACTTAAAAATTTCCTGTATTAAGTTCAAAAAAAAAAAGAAAAGAAAAAAAGAAGTGTGGATCTGCTATGAAGCTTTTATCTCCATAACTAATAATAATACGATACAAAAGGTCTAACATGAAGAGCCCAGATGCATATACTGTTTGAACCCAAAAAGGCAAGAAAGGACTTCAATTAACTTATCTATAGCCCTCAGCTTTGGCGTTTTCAACTATCAAATTTTAACTTTCAGCTTTGCCCTGTTGGGATGGTTAATACCAAAATATTGAGCCGGCGACTCATAGGCAGTGGCTTGGTTAAGGGAACCCACCGGAGCCGTAGTGAAAGCGAGTCTTTATAGGGCAATTGTCACTGCTTATAGACCCGAACCTGGATGATCTATCCATGACCAGGATGAAGCTTGGGTGAAACTAAGTGGAGGTCCGAACCGACTGATGTTGAAGAATCAGCGGATGAGTTGTGATTAGGAGTGAAATGCCACTCGAACCCAGAGCTAGCCGGTTCTCTCCGAAATGCGTTGAGGCGCAGCAGTTGACTGTACATCTAGGGATAAAGTACTGTTTCGGTGTGAGCCGCGAGAGCGGTACCAAATTGAGATTTTCTGCCTATTGAGTCTCTCAATAAATAATAAAAAATTAACATTTTATAACTAAACACTGGATTATAAAAAACCGATTAAAATATAATTCCGGAATAAAAAAGCAAAATATATAGGTGTAACTCCTTATAATGTTCATAGATCGAACTAAAAGCCAAATGATAATGCACGTGAACATGCCGAATTTATTTCACATATGCATTATTACAGCATTTTCTTATTTGAAAATATATTTTTACACTCAGACCACCGGAATATATTTAAATAAATTCTTCTTAACAACAGCGATTTTAAGTTTCAACTAGGTGAAAAAAATATATTTTATTAATTATCTTTTTTTATTTTTTACATGAAATATTGAATTAAGTATAAATGTCAATTTTTGTAGTCTTTTTCCATCACTTTCAGATATATAAATATAATAAAAATTAAAATTAAGGATTTGCTGGGTTTAGCAAATATCATTTTCTTCAAGTGAGAAGCCACGACCCATAAAATTTCTTGCCGACTAATATCTACATACTTGATGTTGATGGCTTGAATACAAAATCATCGTTAGTGGCTGGCCAATGTGGTGATTTAGCCGTCTATACTTACGGTCGCGTGGATCGTCCGTAGTGACATAGTACCAAGTCTTGATTCTAACGACTGTGCGTGTGTAATATCGTATGTTATTTTTATATCGGATAAGAATAAATGAAATTTCTCTATTCATATTATTAATAATAATATATATTAGAGAATAAAAAAATTAACTCTATATAGAAAAAATAAAATTACCTATAATTTAGAAAAAGTAAAAAAAGGAAAGAAAAGCATAGTAGAGGTAACAAATTGTGACAATTTTTCTTAAAATTAATAGTTAGTTATTAGTTTGCATATGAATAAACCTGTAAAATAGAAATAAATAAGTTTATTCACATATGGTTTATTTACTTTTTACAATAAATTTATAATATTTTTAATTTTTACTCTGATTTATTAAATATTTCAATTTATAAAAACAATTATAAAAATTAGATTATTAAATATTTATTAAATAGTTAAAAAAATATAAAAATTATTATTCCACAAGTTATACTGACTACATATTAAATTAACATTTTACATAAAAGAAAATCAAAAACTCTAAAATTTATTATTACAAATATAGAAAACTATGTAGTGTTTTTAATTTTAAAAATATGATAGATGTTGGAAATTTTTGGGATGGTAGAATGTTTTTTTTTTTTTTTTTTTTTATCCACATTTGGCACATGCATGATGGAGGCTTTAGATGATTGAGTTTCATTTTCATATATAAAGTTTGACAAGCCAACACCACTAATACTATTGGATTTCAGTCAATCAACTATTCAATTTTTCACAAAAAAAAAAAAAAAAAAAAAAAAAAAAAAAAAAATCTTTCAATAACTTAAAATTCAAAATGCCAATTATCGTTTTAATATCTTGAAAATGACATTTTCCCATTTTTCTATATATGTTTAATGTATGCATATTTTCACAGCTTTTAGTTATGGACGAGAAAATAGTCTTCTAAGTAAAAAAAAAAAAAAAAGTTTTTAAAAAGTTTTATTATAAAAATTACATTTTAACCATTTAAAATATAGAAAAATTATATTTAATCCCCCTAAAAGTTTTAAAAAATTTCGTTTGGCTTCTCTAAAATAACTGTCCTAGCTCCCCATCGAATGTCTTTAACAATAAAGAGTAAAATTGTGCTTTTCACAAAACGAATCTCAACCAACCCATCTATAAGTTGTTTACCATCAAAGCTACCATTTTTGGTATAAATTCTTTAATTGACGTCGACTTGATATTAAATATAGATAAATGAATTGTAAAAAAAAAATAAAAGCATGGATAAAAGAAAACTAGGTAAAGAGTTATATTATCTTATTTGATTTTTTTTTCTTATGAAATATAGAATGATATATAATTCATATGCTCAAATGGAATTTGGATTCAAAAGTTCCTTTCTGTACTTTTTTAAAGTGAGAGAGAAAAGTGATTCCAATTATGTGTTGGAGCAGCCTGCATATATAAGCCTCTAGAGAATTTTGGGTATCCATGTCATCATGCCATTAATTACTTTGCTAATCTTTTTTTTTTTTTCCTATTAAATTCCCTAATAGGAACAGACAAAATGAGATAATATACACTTTACATTGATTCTACTGGCGCTAATTAAAAACAAAATCCTAATTAACCTATTTGATTATTACCATCCCCAGCTTGCTAAATCATACACTTGAACTGAACATTTTTGGGCCTATGCTTTGGATTCTTGAATTGGCTCATGAGGATGGTTTCAAATGCCTGGCCACTGTTTAAATCAACAAGGCCTGTTTGCCTACTTCAACTCCAGTTCTAAAGTTATCAACAAGTTGTGGTCTTCATTACACTAAAAGAAGCCCAATTTCAATTATGTGAGCCCATTAAACTTTCCTTTTCCTTTTGCCCTTTCTGATCGTGCGTATCGAGAATTAAACAGCGCACATAAAAACGGACGTCGTTTCATGAGCCACGTTGGCAGTGCGTGAGAGTTGCGGTAGACACCAAGATTTGTCTTCTGCTCACCCAACGATGAGTCGTTGCATACGCGAACACCTCGTAAATGTCAGCATAAATAAATTTTACGGTGGTGAAAATAAGGACCTTTCTTGATGCTCTTCCTCTTTTGTTTCGTACACGAGGGAGAAAAGAAAATTGAATGTTTCCATAAGTGAGTCATTCCAATTGTTAGTTACAAAGTTTGGAGACTTCCACTGAATACCAAAGTCAGGACCACCACTAGTCGCATTTTACTGCCTGTTGGCTGTTGCCAATTTGCAATATCTAGTGAAAAAAAAAAAAAAAAAAAAAATCCTGCAACTTGTATTCAACTTGTAATAAATTTCTTTTTCTTTTGGTGGAATTAAAATCGTCATTGTCATCGTTAAAATAATTTTTATCTGAATATTATTTCCATTTGAATATAAAAATTATATTTTTAAATGTATCAACTGCATGTGAAAAAATGTATTTTAATGAAAAAAAAAATCAAAATAAATGTCAATATACAATTCGAAATAGTCTGAACATTTCCCCTTAGTTTATGCATTTTGATGGATCATCGATGGAATCATGTCAAATTGTCTAAGGCAAATAAATTTGAATTTTTTTAATCCCAAATCTGTGCTAATTAAATATAATTAATTAACGTGGATCTTTTCCCTTCCCTCCATGCATGGAAGGAAGAGAAGATGCTACTTCTATGTCCTACACGTGCACTGCTTTTCGTAACACTTGCTTTTCAAGTTCCTTTTAACTTCTTCAACGGCCAAACCGATATATATATATATATATATATATATAAGAGCTAGCTAGGACTTCTAGCTCCATGTATAAAAATATTACTACATTAATTAAATATTCAAGCATAAATAATTAATATGAAAGCTAAGTATATGGATCAAAACCTAATTAAGTAGTATCTTATCCTAAGAACAATAGTTCTTGGTCTTCTGTCTTGCCTAAAAATTACTAATTAATCACCATGTGAAGGAGTAGTTTTTCAAACTCACTCTTTTCAACACCAAAAATGAAATATGGATGCATGCATAAGGAAAATAAATAAAAATCATATTGTAATATCAATTATCTATCTATTTATAATAATTAATTATATTTAATTAATTTTATCCGATGGTTAAAACATTTATAACAACAACTCAGACACTTAAGTATTAAATAAATAATGTATAGAAATTAACATATATAAGAAAAAGAAAAACACAAGATAGAGGATATGCTAAGAAGATGATTATATATATCTTTCTTGGAGTCTCAAAATAAAAAAATAAAAAAAATAAATAAATGATCATTGATCATCTTCTAATTAATCTCCTTCAATCCCTATATATACAGAGAGAGATAAAAAGAAAAATAAAAAAATAAAAAAAGCCCACTGGATTTGGAAAAAAAAATTAAAGAAATAAGAGTTCCTCGTGACTTTGAGTACAGTATTCGCTGTCCATTGGATCCAAAGATCATGTGCCCCGAGATGCACGCTGCTCCTCTCCATCTCTGATTAATATTTTTTTATATATAAAATAAATAAATAAATTTCTGATGAGAATCGATCTTCTTGTTTTTTGTTTGCTAATTAATATTTAAAATATATAAATTAATTTTGCTAATCTTGTTCTTGCATCATGCATACGTTTACGTATATATATGGATGAACTTAATTATTATTATTATTTTTAATCAGTATTGATGTTTTCAAGAATTAAAACTTACCCAGTTGCTAATTGTGGTTTAAGAGGTCTCTCAAATCAAGATTATTTTTTTTCTTTAAGTAATACAGGCACTGCTTGTAATGAATCAAAGCGGAGAGTTTTAAGAATTTTGCATGGCTAACTTAAAAACAGATCTACACTAATTACTATTATAATTATGTAATTTGCCTCTAATGAATCAAAAGACACCATTAATTAAGTAATTAAAGTTTTATCCCAAAATGTATAGTACATGAAAACTTAGCTAGCTGCCAACAGAAGGTGGTGGAAAATGGAAACAATTCCACCTGAAGTCTTAAATTATGAATAATTTAATTTCTTGATATTATTCAAACTATATACATTATTAGTAAAATGTATATAAAACTAGAATCTTGAATGACTCCCTGTAATTCTTTGCAAAAAGGAAAATACTTGTAATTAACTAATTAATTAAATTAGTAATATTTACGATAATTATATTATTTGCATATCGATCTCTTCTGTCAGGTTTTCAACCAATGGATGGATCAAAAGCAGCTACCGCGTGTTTATGAAAAAATCTTGCTTAGGACCTTTCATGAAAACAAAATTAAGGAATCATTATGACTAGGGTTTTCATTAAATGAGTGAGGAAACTATCACGTGTTTCCTTAAAAGCCTGTTTTAATGCAGCAGACATCTATATATATATATATAATTAAACTGGTATATTTCTTAATAGAATATGTTGCTGCCAATCTAAACTTATTCCAGCAGCAAGATTCCTATTTATATATATATATATATATATATATGATAGATGATCTTAGCCTTTTCAATCCTAAAAGCTAGCTCAGGAGGTGAGATTTTCTCTCACACTTATAACTTGATCATCAGCCCCTTCCACAATCGATGTGGGATAACCCAACAATATATATATATATATATATATATATATATATATATATATATATATATATATATATATATATATATATATATATCTTTCATTTCATTGTTATTAATTACATTATTTTTCCAAATTTTTCTGAAAGGATACCCATAATAATATTCATTCCACCGAATTTGATGGCACTCTTCAAATCTTATTGGATCTCATGTAATTGACTAAGCATGGTACTATGGTAGGATAGTAAATATGGTGACCTGCTCTGGTCTAGTAGACCTACTGCTGTACTAATAAATTAAATCACAAATGGAGCTAATAAGGAACTAAATATTTTCTTGTTTTTTTGATATTTCTTTTAATTTCAAGAACACAAAAAACTGTTATTATATGCAAAATAATGTCATCTTAATTAAATAAGATAATTTCAATTTTTTTATATTATAATGATTGTAATTAAATATAAATTTTTAATTATAAGATTAGAGTATAAAATATAAAATTCGGCATATTTAGAGAATTTTAACTAAATATTATCCTGACCACGGAACTCATAGGAAAAAAAAAAAAACCTTCACTTTAACCGCCAATGACCTCAGTGCAATCTTAATATAGCATATATATTGGTAACAAAAAGGGGAAAGTGCTCACTAAGAATATTTATTTATATGTATAAAAAATATAAAAAGGAGAGAAGAATATTATAATTATAAAAAAGAAATGGATCTTTGCCGCGGAACCGGGTCGGTGTAACGGTTGGACGTCCGAGATAGCACGTGCGGTAGTGTGCATCCTGCTCGGAACAAGAACATGGTGTGTTGTTTATTTTGCTTTTGGCCTTTGACCAGTCAACAACTGCTATCGCCCTTGTAATGATCTCAAGTGCCTCTCATTTGGCTGTTACTTATAAAATACATCACTTCCACTAATTGAAAATTTTGTTTTTGGTTACCTTGTAATTGTGATTTTTGAATTTTTCTTAAAAAAAGTAAATAAATAATAAAAGTAACTCAGTTAATTCTGTTTTTCTGGCTTCAGCAATTAAAATCTTATCCTTCACATTATATATGTATAAAATAGATTGTGGTTATGTTTATTTGCTATTATATTTTTTTCTTTTTATTTGCATGATACTTAGTTTGATATTTAGTTAAAGCTCTTCAACAGTAATGACTCCTCATATTATAGATAAAATTTACTTAAAAATACAATTGATTTTGTAGTTTTTCAAACTGTCAAACGATTGGTTTGCAGTAATATAACCTAATATAAGATAATCAAAATTATTTTAATTTATTTTTATATGAAAGTTATTTAATTACATTATATTTTATGTGATTCTATCATTTTCCATCAAAACTAACATACAAAATAGGAAAAATGTGGTTACACAATATGATAATTTTTTATTTGACTCATTAAATTAGTGAAAACTAATCGAAAGGATTAGAACTTGATAATTCCTGCTAAGTGTGACGTGCCATTACCAGCATGTTGATTAACATTAACGCCAACATCAAATAATTATAATTATATCATTAATAACGTTTAATTGCAGATAATAAACTAACATGGTATTGCGTGTAGAGACTGACACACACTTGCTAGCTCAAAACCAAGCAAACACACACCTTCTCTCTCTCTCTCTCTCTCTCTCTCTATCGAAAGAAGAAAGAAAGGAAGAGTGAGTTTGATGCGATCAAACCCTCTCCTGCTTACAAACAGAGACAGACAGTATGGCGTATCTCTAGAAATCTCTTTCTTTCACACAAACTGTCTCTGTCTCTCCAAAAACCCTATTTAAATACGCTCTTCGCCCACTTCTTTTTCCCATGCAACTATCTCTTTTCTCCACTGCTACTCTTTCCTCTTCTTCAAACCCACTAATCATCACTTCTTCCATAATAACGTGTCTCTCTTTTTAATTAACCCTTCCTTTTTCACTTTCTTTTCTTGATATACATACATATCGATCAATCCATAGTTGTATTATTATTATTATTATTATTATTATTATTATTATTATTATTATTATTATTATTATATATTTATACGAAGAAGATGTCTAGCCGAAGATCAAGATCAAGAACATCATCAGGAAGTTCAAGAATTACAGATGATCAGATTCTTGATCTTGTTACTAAGTTGCAACAGCTTCTTCCTGAGATTGGCAATAGGCGTTCTGACAAGGTAATACCCATTTTCTATTTCTTTTCCTCTTCTTTATTATATATTAGGTTTTCGTTTGGATCTCTAAATACGGCGACATATATTATTTATAGCCTTAACAAAGTAATTAAAGAAAGTGGATTTTTGTTTAGTTACATTTTGTTAAGTAACTTCTCACTCAATCTATTGAAAGAATCTTTCTCCGTTTGTCTATCAATAAGGACCAAAAAGAAACTTAGAACTCAGAAATGGAAAAAGTAAGATGTGTTCAGAAAGCAGGAGGTGCAATTTTGTTATCCTCAAGTTTCAAGGAGTTGTCCCCAATGGGACAATCCATGAGAAAAGATTTGATGCCTCTGCGGAGAGGTGTCAGGTTCAAACCTTGTTAAATTAAGTGAAGATTATTTTAGAGATTATTTTCTTGGCATTAGTAAAAAATATTATCTCCCAAATCGTAAGGTTGTGAATTTGGTCCTAAAGCTAAATTAACCATAAAAAAAAAAAAAAAAAATTGAAGATGCAAACTTTTTTTTTTTTAATCGGCAAAATGAATTTATTTTATTATTTTAAATCTATAAAAAAACTCAACTTATTCAAGAAAAGTTATATCCGAACCATCAGACTCTCCTCTTACATTACACCCAAGAAAAACCATAACCAAGATGCAAATATATTGTGAATAATTTTGTCCAAAGTAATTTTTGTGTTTGAGAAGTGTCTAAATAAGAACTTGTTTGTTATTGAATTGATGATCATTTACAGGTTTCAGCAGCCAAGGTGTTGCAGGAGACATGCAACTACATCAGAAACTTGCACAGAGAAGTCGATGATCTTAGTGAGAGGCTATCTGAGTTATTGGCAACTACTGACACTGCTCAAGCTGCCATAATTAGGAATTTACTAATGCAATAATAAAGCTTAATGATTAATTAATTAATAATTGCTAGTTAATTTTCAGTACTTATGTAATAGAACTTATCTTTCTTAATTAATTTCTTTCTATTTCTCTACCTTAATCAATTTCTACGTTTTTATCATCATTAGCAGTACTATACTTATGATGATGGTCATGAACATGTAGTAGTGCTTTTTCTTCATGATTAGGAAAATCCCCTTTTTTTTTGCAAGCTTTGTCAGGCTAAGGAATATATAATAAAAGGGTTCCATTTTTGCTGACATATGAACTTGCCAATTTCTAACTTATGGATTGGATCTACTACAATTAGGATTGAAAGGATGGGAGGGAGGGATTTTATATATACACACAAACATACTCTTTTGAGATGCTATTTTATGTAAGACCAACATGATTTAAAAGAAAAAAAAAATGTTGATTGTGATTTAATCATTTGTGATTCCATCCCTTCTCACTATATCTAATTTAGGGCAAATACTGAAGTACAGGACCTAATTAAATTGATTTTTAAATATTTTTTTGAGAAATAAGCATAATTGGACAATTAAAAACTGCATAATCTTATTATTTAAAGAATGTTCAATTATCCGATTACATGCAAATAAATTGTTGCATATGTAGGGTTAAGCTTGAGAATTAGCTTTTTTTTTTTTTTTTTTCTTTTTATAAGTTAATTAAAGAAAAAGGATGGAACAGTAAAATGAGAAACAGTATGGTAACAGAAATAACCTGAGAGAGTGAGGAACAATTAACTAGAGAAGAACTGAAACAAACACAACTCCCAATCCTAAAAATGAAGCAGCTGTAAAGGGGCATATGGTACAGAAGATGAGAGAATGACCAAAGCAAGCTTCAAGAATCAATGAATCTAGAACTTAAAACAGAAGAGACAAGCACAGCAAGATTAGCAATATACCTTGCTTTGCGAGAGAATGAACTAGAAATTTAAATTCTTTTCTCTTGGAATATGGCAAAAAAAGAAAACTGTACACTGAATTAAAATTTATCTTTGTTAGGCAAATATATATTGGAGTATCTTGTGTAATTTCAGAGGTGATCTGAATTCTGAAACCCAAATCACTAACCAACGTTTCACTGTCACTGTTGCTCCCCACTGAAGTATAGTGAACTTACATAGTTTCAAAAAAAGAATAAAAGTCCATTAAGAACTTATATTATACATGGAGAAAAGTACAGAGGGATGTACTCCTCGTCTCTCCATTTTTGCTGGGGTATGGGTTCATATATATATAGGTTCTATATATACATATATCTTTTCTTCTTTATTGGGAGTATGGGTGTTTCTGCCTCATGCACTCAGAAACAACCACAAAAGCTGCAAGGAGATAAGTTGCATTGACTTTGTCCTCCACTATACCTTTGTCTCTATATATATAGAGAGGGAGAGCATCATGTCTGTTTTATAATGTAAAAGATGGTGTTTTTACATATAATATATATTATCCTTCATTTTAAGAATTTTGCTTATCATTATACACATATATAAATATTCACTTGACTATTTATATATGTCAACCACCAAATCAACATAAATTTTGTTTCGTGAGACATAAATTTTAATAAGCATCATATTATTGAATTTAAGAATATATATATTTTTATATATTTGATTAGCTAATTAATCTAAAGCTTTTACGATTAGAGAGAATTATTGAATTCATTCTAAACCTAATCAAATATATTTGATATACTATGTTTTTGAGTGTTAGAAAAGAGAATTATAAATCTTATTTTAGATGTTTAGACGTTTAGGGAGAGAATAAATTTTTAATTTTTTGAATTTTCACTAGATGTTCAAACTAATCTTTTAAAGTTGTTGAGTGCAAACGATTTGCATTATCTTTTTCGGCCATTAATAAATATTTTTGAAGTCGGAAGGCAGTGGTTTCCTTCAGCCCTCATGTTCTTTTTCATCGTTGGATGTAGGCAAATTCTTAATTTTATATCCAAAAGAGTCTGAGATAGTATTAGAAAACAAAAAAAAAAAAAAAAAAAAAAAAAAAGCTCTTCGAAATATATACAATTAAGATGATCTCTCTGAAAAAAGCAATTAAAATAAAAAGGCCCAAGCCCATTCTTCTAGCAATCATGCTTAAACAGCTCTGCCTGCGAAGACAATTTTAGTGAACATTTTCAATTTAATGAATTTTAGTGAACATTTCAATTTTCTTTTAGGAGCTCAAATAAGAATTTTAGCTAGACAATTTACTTCTTCATGTTGAGAGAGTTAGAGAGATACAAACAATTAAAAGCAATTTAATATGATTAATATATAGTAAAATATTATTTATTGTTTTAATTATTTAATAACAAAATATAATTTAGTTGTTCTTCTATATACATAAATATAATAGATATGTAGATACTATTAAAATTTTAAGAGTGATAATAAGTATCACTAAATATTAATTTTTAAATTAAAAAATGTTGAATGGAAATATAAGAAAAAGAAATAAAAGGAAAAGTAGAATATTAAATAAAATTAGTGACACTTTCTCTTTGTTTTAATTTTTTACTAATTGTGATTATTGTTATTGAATTATGTTGCTAGTTTAAAAAGTTTTTTATTTATAATTTCATTCTGAAAGTAAAAATAAAATTAATGTGGAAGTATGGAACAATAAATTAACTCTCACAAGTTTCTTGAAATAGATTATGAAACAATAAATATCAATATTTAAATTTAAAAATCCGTTGAACTAAAATATGAAAAATAAATATTAAATTTAAAAATTATAAAAATAGAAAATAGAATAAACCAAAATTTTAACATTCCATGTTATAGTCTATAGATGGATATTGATTCGGTGAAAGTTAATTTTTTGATATTGAACACTTGAACAGTATCGATAGTTCCCGCTAGATTGGGACTGGTCGACACGTTTGTTATATTGTTTGTATGTGTACAGTTCTCCAACTAAAACCGTCTCTGTTTCCTAAATTGTATCAAACCACATCGTTTTCTTTGTCTTGGTGTTCTTCTCCCGCTCCACTGCGAAGAAGAACAAGAAGAAGCAGGGCCTATAATGTAAACCTAACATACCTTTCTTTCTCATTTCTTTATAATCTATACATTCAAAACCCGCATTTGGGTTCTTTTTGTTTCTTTCTTTTATTAGCTTTGGAGACAGGGACAAAAAAAAAAAAAAGTTTCGAACTTTCTATGGGGAATTGTTGTGGTTTGCGTAGGAATAAAGTGGAGAACGCCTTGACCTATCAGAAGTCCCCTTCTGGTAACATTTCTTTGTCATTGGTTTTCTTGTTTTTCCTTTTCTGGTAACATGAAACTAAATTTCTTTGCATTTTTTGGCGATTCATCCTTTTGTTTGGGGTTAGGAACTTGGTTTGCACGCTAATGGATTCTTCTTCAGTTGCATTTTAACGCAATGGGGCTGTTTCGGCAATTCTCCTTTTTGTTTGATTGGACTTTTTAAGGATTTTATTAAATCTGATAATTGCAATTTAGTCATTTTTGCTTGGTCTCTTTTGGGTTTAGAACCAAAAGTTTTACTAATATAGCCTCTGCCTTTCTTGTTCGAGTATAGTACTAATGGTACTAAGAAGTTTTCAATGTTATGGTTATGTATCATGAAGGATGAGAAACTGTTGATTATCATTGACAGTATACCATAAATCAGCATTTATTTGGATGCGTTGTTTATTCTTGTGGCTCCTTCGACATGAATCTTCATCACGAGGATATACTGAGGCCATTAAATTTCTTATCTATTCATTGTTAGAAGATAATATTCCTGCCAGTTTTGATGGATTTGATTCCCTGTACTTGTTTATTAAGGTATTACATTGATGGAATTACACTGTTAATGTTGGTTGTAAGTAGTCACATATAGCGCTTTTTTGCTAACTTTATATAGGATGAAATTTAAAATATTTGAGTAAGCTCTGTTCTACTTCTGTGGGTAATCTTATATAGGATACTAAGTTATCTTAACTTGAGGACTGAGGATACTAGCTTAATGGAGCCTTTCCACTCATCATTAATTCATTAATCAACCATTTAAAGCGTTTCAAAAAAATTTCTAATGATTAGTGATTTGATCTATGAAGTTGGATTTTCTTGCAGAAATTGTTAAATAACTAGATAATAATGAAGAATCATACTTCATTTTCTTTCCATCATGTCATATGTGTTGGGCTAAAATGATTTTGCTTAAAGGTGCCAATCATTATATGGAGAATTTGATCTGGTCTTTTGACAAGCTTTTCTTTTAAACAGTTGAACATGAGCATATGTGCTTAATCTTTTTTGGCCTTGATTCTTTCATGCATCTATCTTCAGTTAGCACTTACTATTTTCAGTCTCTTACTGAACTCTTTCTATTAAGCAGTTACACTTACAAGTGTTTATGGGGGGAACACAGATTATGCAGCTCTTCCAAGTCCGAAAATTCTTGCTAACTTCGAAGAGAAAATAATTAGACACCTCTCTCCAAGATCCGAAGAGGACATATTGTCATCCCTAAATTTGAAAGCCTTCACGCTTAACAGCCTTAGAAATGCCACCGTAAATTTCCATCCTGATAATTGCATTGGAGAAGGTGGATTTGGTGATGTGTACAAGGGGTGGATTAATGAACAAACACTTGGTGCTGCAAGGTCTGGGCATGGGATGGTGGTTGCTGTCAAGAAACTTAAACCAGATGGTTTTCAGGGTCACAAGGAGTGGCTGGTTAGCTTTCGTTTTTATCAGCAAGTGCTTCTTATTCATTAAATATTTGTCTAGGCCTATTTATTTATTGTTTTCTGTTGGTTGCAGTCTGAGGTCAATTATCTCGGACAACTTCATCATCCCAATCTTGTCAAACTCGTTGGATACTGCCTAGATGGGAAAAACCGGCTTTTAGTCTATGAATATATGCCTAAAGGCAGCCTTGAGAATCATCTGTTTAAAAGTAAAACTTAATGGCATTCTTTCCATGTTTCATATTTTATATCCCCATTTGAAATTGATTAACACTCACTGAAATGAATAAACAAGTTCGCACACAATTGATATGGCATGTTCTAACCCTGCAACAAATTTATGGATGTACTAAACATGAAACTATGTTATTTTCAGGTGAGGCTCAACCATTGTCCTGGGCTTTAAGGATAAAAGTTGCAATAGGTGCTGCTCGAGGGCTCTCCTTCATGCATGACTCTGAGCAGAAAATTATATACCGTGATTTTAAAGCAGCCAATATCCTATTAGATTCGGTATGTTGGCTAAAATAAATATCATTTCACTACCAATTCCTTAGTACATTACGCAGATGGTGCTACCTGGGTCTTACATAAGCTTCTTTTGATCAATTTCATGATATTAGTTCTACAGCTAATCCTTTTCTATTATGCCTGTATTTTAATAATTTAGCCTGCATTCTCACACATGTAGGAATTCAATGCTAAACTTTCAGACTTTGGCTTGGCAAAAGCAGGCCCCACCGGTGATCATTCTCATGTTTCGACTCAGGTTCTGGGTACTCAAGGCTATGCTGCTCCTGAATATATTGCTACAGGTTGGTTTGTCTGTTCTGTCATATATATTCTTTACCATCCTTTCAAGTTTTCAGCATCAGTTTTCTTGGAATCCATGAATGCGCTTTGCAATGGTATAGTGATTAAACGCCTCTGCTTGCAAGCAGGTAGGCTAACTACTAAGTGTGATGTCTATAGCTTCGGGGTTGTGTTACTGGAGTTGCTGACAGGACGCCGTGCCCTCGACAAAACAAAAGTTGGGATAGAACAGAATCTGGTGGAGTGGGCGAAGCCTTATTTGGGTGATAGGCGCAAGTTGTTCCGAATTATGGATATCAAGTTGGAGGGCCAGTACTCCCACAGAGGAGCTTTCATGGTTGCACTTCTTGCTTTACATTGTATAAGTGAAGCTAAACTCCGGCCACCAATGTCCGAGGTTTTAACTACTTTAGAAGAGCTGCCGACTACCAAACCCGGAGCCAGCCCATCCCCATCAGAGCAACTGAATATATCTAGTCCTGCTTCTTGCACTCCATTAAGAGACAACTTACCTTCACCTGGATATGTGACACCTAGAGGGCTTTCATTTCCCACATGTATAAATTCCCCTACAAGTATGAACGCCGGAGGACATTCACTGCCAACAAATTCGAATTCGCCTGAAAAAATGGAACACAAAGAATCTCCATTGCCATCATTTCTGAAATCTCCGCATCCGAATTCATTAAGAAGGGGATGATGGGCAGGATTACTTCTTGTTCTGGTATTTCTTTTTCTTTGGTAGTTTGTACGAGCAAGCTGTACGGCAACTTTACTTTTAGATAAAGTCCATAGGCATAGAAACTTTTCATTACATAGTCAGAATAGCACCATTGTTGTACCTCAAGTTAGTTGCAAATATATGAAACTGACTGCAATTATTGGCGTAGAAAAATTTTGGCTTGCGATTAAGCACCTGCTGTGCTAAATCAAGTATCTTCTTCTTTAAAAATTCAGTATGCTAAATTGAAAATATTTCAAAATATATATTGAAGAAGGAATTCCATTGCTTTTGGAAGCACATCCACAAGAACCTGAGGATCTATCTGAAGCTCAGTGGTGCGCCAACCCCATCCCCAAGCAAGAGACAGCCCCTGATATACTCCCCAAAATTCAGCTTCAAAAGCATTACAGTAGCCTATGTTCATGCCAACACCCAGAAGCCACCTTCCTTCAGAATTTCGAAACACGCCACCACATGATAATTCTGTGCATATAATATTATAAGATATAATAATTATATATAACCACTAAATGCTACAAATTTATATTTTTTGTTTTTGAAAATATTACAAGCTAATGTTATAATCGTTTGTTAAATTGTAATACATATTATTTTGGTCTTATGTTTAATTCCACTAAACTATTCAATTTTTTACCGATGTTAGTTGAAATGGAGTGGTTGAGACTCTTCCTCTCTATCCAAAAATTTTGATTTGAGATCTTGGTACGAAAATTTTCACCCACGAGAATTCACTCATTACATATATATACTTTTTGAATAATAGAAGAACTAAATAACAAAACTAAATCACAAAACAAAAATTCGCTGGGTTTCCAGCAGTATCCTCAATATCTACAAAAATTCAGGGACTAAATAGTTAATTAGCTAAATTGTTTAAACAAATCTATGTCAAACGACGTCGTAACGATTTCCACCTGCCATTCAAAATCGACAGATTGTAGAGGGTGCCTAAAAATTTATGATCTCAGCTTCTCTTTGTTTGTAATCTCTCGTAGCCTCAATTTTTGCATAAATTAATCAAATCTCGGAGGTATAATCTCTTACTGTCATTATATTATATTGATCCTCATATTATGTATTTTCAATTCGCGTTTTTATGAACTTGATGAAAAATTTTTCTTTTCATGATTTGATCAATTTAAAACTTCGTTTTGACCAGATTTTAACTGGGATTTGATTTTGGAAGCTGAGGATATGGTGTTGGTGTTAGCTCTAGGGGATTTACACATACCCCATAGAGCACCTGATCTGCCTGCCAAGTTCAAGTCAATGCTCGTTCCTGGCAAGATCCAGCACATCATTTGCACAGGCAATCTTTGTATCAAAGTATGTCTTTATTTGAGGTTAACTGGTTAGTGGGTTTGCCTTGTTTCCAGTGTTTATGTCTTTTTGGGTTAAGTTTTTCTATTGGGTTATTTTTAATCAATATGGAAATTTGTGGGAGAAGGGAAGTGTTGTGATTTGGGCTTTGTTTTGTTTAGAAGGATTCTTATTCTGACATGAAAAGACACCATATTTTGCTTCTTAACTTATGGAGTTCAATTTGAGAATCTCTTTGTTTTTTTTCACCATCCCAGTTAGAGGCAGTTAATAGAGGCAATTTTTTTTTTAGCATTTCAGTCCATCAACTTGAATGTCTTGAAATCTTCTTATTATACCGCTCTCAGAATTTTGAACTGTCCTTACCTCTTTGTTAATCTTTGCTTAATTTGTAATCTGCAAGCAAGGGCTTTTAGATAACCAAAGCCCACCATGGGAACTAATTTTTTTGTGCTCGAGCATATTGATACTTTTTTGTTATTTAAGCAGAGGTTCTGGCATCTGATGATTGACGCTGAAGTTGAACTTATTCCTTTTAAGTTTTTTAGGCAGTATCACTCATTCATGTTATGTATAAGGGCTTTGTGATCTACTATTAATGTTGCTCTCCAACTGAGTGTAAATATCCATAACTTTCTCCAAAGTTTGAACTTGTATTCTATGTTAGTTGTGGGATTATCTGGTTTCTCTTGGTTGGTTACTTTTTGAGATCTGTATTCTGTACTTTTACTTTTGCTCTTTTATGTTATTTTCAGTCAATTGTAACCCAATAGTTATCTGGAAGTCGAACTTATCCCTCATGTTGTGTCAGCAAAGAAAATAGAGATGGAATCCTATGAATGTGCTCATAACATATGAAAGTGATACTCATTGGGTTAATGCACTTAGATTAGGGGACACAGCCTAACAGCTGAACGGAAACCTGTGTTTGGTTCAGTTAAAGAGTCCCATTGTCATCTATGGATCATAGGTGCTATCTATTGTATATATGATTATTCTGCCTTATTTTTCCAATCCCTCCTTAACAGATCAAGAGATATGACAGACACAAGGTCTTTCTGTTTAACTGGTTTAGGGTTCATGGCTAGTTTACGTGATGTTTTAACTTACTAGTAATATGATTTTCTGGGTGGTTATCCATATATATATTCCTATCTCTGAGATTAGGCAATTTTTAGGCAGCTACGTTCAATCAATCAGGAGACAGCAGGTATCTATCCTCACATGCGATCTGAATTGACCATTTCTTACAGTTTGACACTTTGGTGATGCCTGGCTGATGTACTTTCTTGGTTTTCTAAGATTTGAATATTTTGGTTTAATATTTCTTTGTTTATTCAATATACTATTTTTCTCATATTTTTTATTTAATAAGGGATATTGATTTAAATGGTTATCCAGGCTGCACAGCTGGTAGTTGTCCCATCTTTGGTGTTAAAATTTGCATGTTGAGCCAAGCATTAATGATATATGTGTTTTGGAAGGAGAGGAATGCTACCCGATAACCATGCTAAGATTATGTTTACATTTATTAAATGATCTTTTGAGATAAACCAAATCCATGGTGGTCATTTAAGGATAGCTTATGTTTAACTGATTAAAATGCAATGCTTTGACTCAAGAATTTTCTAATGCGTGCAGGAAGTTCATGACTATTTGAAGACTCTATGTCCCGACTTGCATATTACTCGAGGTGAATATGACGAAGAGATGCGATATCCAGAAACCAAAACTCTTACTATTGGTCAATTCAAATTGGGACTGTGTCATGGGCATCAGGTTGGATTTCTGTCTTTTTTTCATCTTTAACCACAAATCCTTACATATTCATTGGCTGAGTCTAGAGCTCTTGTGAGGTTAAGAGTGGTTGCTCATGATAATCTAAATATCTGGCTTTCTGTATGACACTACAATTATAACACCTTTTTCTCCTTTGTCGAGCGGAACATTTTCATTGCAATCATTTTCTTTATATAAAAGTGGCGTTTTCTTTCCACTACAATGAAACCATTTTTTCCTTGTCCTTTTATTTTCCTTTTTTAATTAGATTTTTAAATTGATCTCGTGTTTTAATTAGTCAATCTTGCCACTATGTTTTTATAATCATTCTTCATTGTTGATCCTGCTATTTCTTTTTTGTTTGTTTGTTTGTCTATAACAAAAATGTATCAATTATCTATAACATGAATTTGTTTTTCTTTTTCAAGTTTCACATCTGCCACGTACAACATGAACTGGGCTATATGTATAATGTATATGTTTCTTACCAAACTTCTTCAAGAAGATTTATGTGATTTACGTTCATTTTACTACTAACAACTTCTTTTGTTGGTTAATAATTTATCTTTATGAATAATTTATTAAGTGAGATTAAAGTAATATATAGATAGAAGAGATTGCCATTCTTTTCTTTTTTTAATGTTAATTCCCTCCACACCTTCCTTTCAGCATTTCAATAGTTGTTCCTGATTTATAATCCTTATTGGATCATAGAACTTCTTTTAATAAAAACCATATTTGAATTGTCCCTTTTTTCTATAATGACACATCATAAAGCAATTTGTGAGGCTTTGGATAAACAAGAGGTCCCAAGTTCGACTCCAATGCTTTTAATGTGTACATGCATGGCAAACTAAAAATAAATGTTTTTGCTTTGTTCATTATAATTGAATGCAGATCAGATTAGAGTTAGTTACATTTTATGTTGAAAGAAATTGTAAACTAAGATCTTGCGAATGATTAGCTCTTCAAATTGACTGTTAGCCGAGTTAGTTACATTTTATCTGTTTCTTATCAGCTTTAACTCGGGTTTGATGCTTTAAAGGTTATTCCATGGGGTGATCTAGACTCGCTAGCCATGCTCCAGAGACAGTTGGATGTAGACATACTTGTGACAGGTCATACCCATCAATTCACAGCTTACAAGCATGAAGGAGGAGTTGTTATAAACCCAGGATCTGCCACGGGTGCTTACAGCAGCATTACCTATGATGTTAATCCTAGCTTTGTTCTTATGGACATCGATGGCCTCCGCGTTGTGGTGTACGTATATGAGCTCATTGACGGAGAGGTTAAAGTTGACAAGATTGATTTTAAGAAGACAAGTACCACGCCTCATGCCGCTCATTGAAGGTGATCTTTGCTGGATTTTAGCTGAATTTCTTCAGAACCTAATGAGCTTGTAATTTATATGATCCACCAGGCATGTATGTTTGAGTGGTGGAAGCTGTTGGTTTTACTTGTGATTACTGATTGACCATAGGAATTTCTAGATATATTTTTTTTTTGGCTTGGTTTTCATAGAATTTAATGTGGCTCCAAAGCAGACATGATCCAATGTTTTTTTTTTCTCCACCTTTTCCCCAGTTTCTTGATGGCAAAGAATTTGGTTTTTCCTGTTAAATTCAACTGTATATATATGCATGTATATCAGGAAAGCACACTATTGTTCGATGTTAATAAAACATTACGTTAGGTCTCTCACAAAAAAATAAAGCATTACGTTTTCACCAGCCAAATCATCGTAATCCTATTGAACTAATTAACTAATTAGATAATCCTCGTACAACCTAACCAATAAATAGTCAATTACTAAACTATTGTTAAACTATGAAAAATATACCCTCTAGTTTTAAAATTTTCCTAAAGTTTACCTTATAAAATATAAACAATTTTACATTTTACTGATAACATATTGAAATTAAAGAAATTTTTTTAATTTCACCCCTCTAAATTTTGAAATTTTTTTTGTCCCCCAAACATTTTTCCTTGTTCCACCGTTCCGAACCGCTTTTAACCCAATCAAAATCTCCTCTAAACAATCCCATAACGTTGTTCTTTTTCAATCTGAATAATCTCTAAAGCTTCATTGATGAGTTTGATACGAGCATTAAATTATCAGCATAACCATTGTTAATGGGAGGAACATCAATGTCTACCCTCATGTGCAAAACCTTTCGACCTAAATAAAGTTTAATGCCTGCCATTTGACGAGCAAAGGCTAGAATCCGGTCAATCATGAATGGCTGAATTGGGATGTCCATGTCAAGAGGATTTGACGTATAGTTGACATGGATGTTTCTTGATCATGCAATAATAATCTCTCCCGTTCGATTAAGAACTTGTCTTAGATTATGTCACAGGATCATACAGCTCTGATTCATCTTCTTCTTCTAAATCATGATGATAATGATAAAAAAAACTTCGATGGAGAACATATATTGCAAGAAAAAGAATCGCGTTCAGCTTCTATTTTGTCTAGTGGTGTCACATGGCACAAATTTCTAGATCATCGGTTGACATCTCTAATTAAGTGAACCAAGAATCAAGAAATCAAGAAAATCAAGAATCTGCGAAAAGGAATTGTTGAAGAAGGAAAGAGATTTTAGGTTTTTTGTTCTTGTCACGAGAGCTTAAAATTTTTTGAGAGGGGTTATGTTATCGAGCTTTTAATTTGTTGGGGGTTTGTAAGAAGGTTTTGGAGCGGGCGGTACGTGTTCTTGCCTAGTTGTATTCATTTTTTTTTTTTTTTTTTTTTGGAAAACCAAAATTTAGAAGGGTTCCTAATTGAAATTGGGATTATGTTTATAACAGTTTTGAAAGCAACAATATTATTTAGCTTAGAAGTCACTCCTTTACTAATAATTATGATTGTACTTACAAATCCAGATCCCATTAGTTTAATTTAATGCCCTCTTTCATACATATAAATATTTTAGCTTGTTCTTCTCTGAACATTAAATCAAAGAAAAAAAGAACTCTCTCTAGAAACTCTTATCTTCTTTCTTGTTCTTGTTAATTAATTTCAAGAATATGCCAATCAATGGAATATCATATCAATGCAACGCTTGGCTGATTGAAGATGAACACATGGATGCATCCCCAGATCAAGAAGAGTTCTTAATCCAAATATTTTCTCAGATTATACCATTCGATTTAAACGAAGAACGTTATATTGCTTCACCTACAATCTTCAAGCAATTTCTAGTGAAAAGGAAGTGTCTAACACATCAAACAACTTTCTGGTCTATAATAGTAAGTATTCTTACAGCTATGGACATACCCTTGTATGTTCATCCCATGATGATACATAAAATATCAGAATGTGCACAACAAAGCATAGGCATTGAGGGAAAAAAAAGTGCTACTTCTATGGTTGTGGAGGTTAAAACTGTTATAGATTCAGTTGCCAATGATCATGATGATCCTGTAATGGAGTCCGAGTACTTCGACTCACAGGATTCGAGGTTTCTTGGGGCAAGTAAGTATGCTATTCAGGCGTTGGAGAAGGTGAAAGTTATGGAAGAAGATAAAGATTTTTGGGAGCAATGTATAATTTGCTTGGAAGATTTATGTATTGGGATGGAAGGTACTAAAATGCCTTGTTTGCATGTGTATCATGAAAGTTGCATTGCAAATTGGTTGCAGAAAAGTAATACTTGCCCACTTTGCAGATTTCAGTTACCCAGTTTTGATTAATTGTGGTGTTTGTTTTTGGTTTTGGATTGTACTTTGTAATAGAATAATAAATCAACTTTTTTACTCCTTTTAATTTTCAAGGTGAATCTATTATTTTTATTGGATTAATAAAGTTCATATATATATATATATATATATATATTTATATTTATATAAAGTTCTATCAATTGTTACGAACAAATTACATAAATTAACTGAACCAAAACATTTTTTAAATCTCTTTTTTTTTTTTTTTTTTTTTTTTTTTTTTTTTTTTTTAAAATCATGTTGGTTTGGTACTGATATCTACCGTTTGGTGATCACAATTTTACATCAGTTATAGTAGTTAATATGCAGTTGGTATGATAAGGATTCCTCAACAAGATTTTGGTACATTATATTTTTATTCAAGAAAAGCAAGTATATTTGATATATGTTTTTGAGTATTAGAAGATAAAATTATAAATCTTATTTTAAATATTTAATGAGAGGATAAATTTTTAATTTTTGAATTTTCACTAGATAGTCAATTCAAAATTAATTTTTATAGATTTGTTCTATGTTTGATTTTCAGAAGGAGGTTATTTATAAAATCCTAACATATTAATAAAAGAAAATATATACTCAAGTAAAACTTTCTAAAGTGCATAAAAAATCTTGAATTGTTATTCATTAGCTACAGGCTGAAAAGACAAAAGCTAATTAATAATCAAAAACATTTGTCAGTTCCTGAAGAAAACTCTATACTAACTAGCTGTAAACCTATAAACCATAATATGCATATAAGTCTCTCCTGGATTAACAATCTGAGAAGGAAAATTAGGATGATTAACAGAATCAGGAAACCCTTGAGTCTCCAAGCAAAATCCTGCAAATTTTTGATAAATAAATCCGTCTTTACCCTTAACATCATGTAGCATGTTACTTGTATAAAACTGAACTCCAGGTTGATTAGTCCACAGCTCCAGTTTTCTACCTGAAACATCTTCTTTAACAATTGCTGCTCTTTTCAGGTGACCTGATTTCAAATCCTCTAAAACATAGTTAATGTCATATCCAGGCACTTCTTTGATCCTGCTTCCGATTTCGCGGGGTTCTAGGAAATCGAAGGGTGTGCCTTTTACAGGAGTGATTTTTCCTGTCGGAATTAGTTCACTGTCAACTGGAGTGATTTCAGGGGCAAAGAGTTGGATTTTGTGAGACAAAATGTCTCCACTGTTGTGTCCAGCTAGGTTAAAGTATGTATGTAAGGCTAGGTTTACTGGAGTAGCCTTGTTAAGTGGCTTAGCTACCATTTTTACTGCTATTTTATTTGTTCCAATTACAAAATATGTCACTGATACTGAAAGATCACCAGGATAACCTGCAAGAATTAAAAATGGATTAATTAAAGAAAAAAACAAATTAAAGAAGATTGAAAGAAAAAAATAGATTAAGAATATACCTTCCTCTCCATCAAAGCTGTCATAGGTGAAGGTTATGTGGCTATCTTTGTTGTAACTATAGACTTTCCATAGAACTTCACTGAAACCCTTTGGCCCACCTTATAACAAAATCAAGAAATACATATTATAAATATATAATCTGCAGAGGAAAAATGAAAATTACTATGGAGGGTAAAATTATTATTACCATGGAGTGAATTCTTGCCATTGTTAGGAACCAATTTGTAAACAGTTCCATTCAAAGTAAATTGAGATTTTCCAATTCTATTAGCAACACGTCCAACAATACTTCCAAAGTAGGTTGTATCATTCTGCAAAAATAAACCTTGTCAATGGAAATCGAAAAGGGTTCAAAATTGATATTTCATGTTTTTTTGAAGAGACTCGCCTTATATTCTTCAATTGACTCAAACCCAAGAACAATATCAGCATAATTACCTGAAATGAAAGGAGAAATTAAGATTCTTTAATACTGAAAATGTAATAATAATAATAATATAAAGAACAAAGCCAAGAGAGAGAGAGAAATGTAGACCATTTTTATCAGGAAGAACAATAGAAAGCATAGTGGCACCAAAATTAGTGAACTTGACTGAGAAATTTCCTCTCTTCAATTCATATATTTCAGCTTTATTTTCTGATGAGTCTGCTGCTTCACAGCCATTGTTATTAGAAAACAACAAAGCCACCAAAAGAAAACAACAAAAAGAAGATCTCCATGCCATTTTTTCTTCTGATGAAGGTATTAAACTGATACGAATGATCAGAGATACTCACAACTTAGCATATATATATAGGGAGAGAACTGAAAGGATAAGGATTCTGGTAAGATTATAATTTTGGATAAGGACTTGAAAAGTATGTAAAAAAACCTATTTTTAGCTATGACTCTGTTTTTCTGTTATGATTTTATTTCTTTTTAAATGCTAAGTAACAGTCTGTCATAGGTTAATTGAAATTTCCATAACTATAAACTCGAAAGAAAATAATGAAAAGATTAATTCATAGATTATTATTATTATTTAAATTGGTTGAGTTTATTGCTGAAATTAGAAAAAAATTTTCATTTTACATTGCCAAATCAGAACTTATCTGATCATCGTACGTGAGTCAACTCGAGCTTAATGTTCTGGATTTTTTACCTGACTAGTTAAGATTTTTTTTTATTTACCAAATATGGCCGTTATCATAAAATAAATGTGAACCAAATTTTCAGGGTTGATTTTGTCATTATAACAATTGATCATTGCTGTTCTTGATATTAGATTTCCTTTTATGTTTGGATTAGAAGGGAAATATATATATATATATATATATATATATATATATATATATATATATATATATATATATATATATATATATATATATATATATAATAGAAAGCCAAATATAAGTCTCTGAAATTTTTAAAGAATACGACCATTTTTTAAAAAGATAGGACATTCATACATTCAGAATATAGTACACTAAATAAGTAATATATTAATATTTCAAATAAATAAACAATAATTTATAATAAATCATAAACATAAAATAAAAAATACTTAATTTTTTTATTTCAATAACACAAAAGCAAATTCAAAAACAAAAAAAAACTTCATTCTTATTAGTAATAAAAAAAAAATAGTGGTTGATTAGTTTGGTGTAAGGAGTAGTCTCATATACCAGGAGCTAGTTTGCACGGACATTGGACACGAGATACAGGAATATAGGGATACGACAATTTTTAAAAAGTAGGAGATCCATATGTTTAAGACACACTACATTAAAGAAGTAATACATTAATATTTCAAATAAATAAATCATAAGCATAAAATAAAAAAAAATACTTAATTTATTATTTCAATATAATTAGTTAAATTCTCAAAATTATTATCATTATTGAAAAATATATTAATAGTGTGTATACTTTTTTTATGTAAGTCATACCATACATAACTTTTGTTATTTCATATCTTATGAAAAATTCGCATGGTACTTGAAAAAACATATCTTGCATCGCAACTTTTCAGTATATCTTACCATCGCAACTTTTCAACATATCTCAATAAGATACAATTTATCATTTTATTATATAATTTTACTATTTTTTATTAATGTTATAAAATATTATTTCATCTTTTAATATTACCCTACGCATCGTACGGATTATAAGGGAAAAAAATAATTATATTTTCAGATAATATCATATAGGAGGAAAAAAAACTAAATTAATATTAATAAGTAAAAACTTTTTTTTTTTTTTGAATAAGAAAGAAATATAAGGGAAAAGAATTCCCATAATTTTCTCTTCAAATTAAAAGAAAAATAAAAAACTAAAAAATAAATTTGTAGAGAAAAATTGATTTTATTTTTCTTTTATATTAAAAAAATAAGTAACAAAATTTTTCCCAAAAAAAAACGTAGTCCCTTCTTATTTTTTCTGATTATTTATTAATAAAAAAGATACAAAAATAAATTAAAAAACACTTCATAACGCGATACGGGAATGTACGCGATTCGATACTTTTTTTAAAAATAGGAGATTAAAAATAAGTATAATAGAATAATATTTCAAATAAATAAATAATCATTTATAATAAATCATAAACATAAAATAAAAAAATCCTTAATTTATTATTTCAATATAATTAGTTCAATTCTCAAAATTATTATCATTATTGAAAAATATATTAACAGTGTGTGTGCATTTTTTGATACAAGTCATACTAGGGGTGTCAAAATGGATCACGACACGCAAACACGATTCGCCTAACACTCAAAATAAATGGGTTGGAGTTGAGGTTAAATGAATTCGTGTCATAAACGAGTCACCCATTTACAACACGAATATAAATGTGTTGTGTCCCGGGTTGACACACAGGTTAAGTAAGTGACCCGTTTATTTAAGAGTAAAGAGGTAATTTTAGTGTTAGATATAAATACTTCAACTAAACCTTATCTAAATTTTATTGTTGTATTACTTTTTTATTTTAATTATGAATCTTGAAGAATTTATGCATTTTACGTGCGAAAATTTATTTTCAAATATGATAGGAGTTAAATAGGTTAAAAGTTAAAAATACTATAAGCAAATTAAGTGAATCATATATAGATCAACACATCCACTTAATCTATTTATGATATTAAGCGGGTTACACAAGTTGTATATGGGTCAACACGACCCATTTAACTTATTTATAGTATTAAGCGGGTTAAATATGTCGTGTTAGTGTCAATTGTCTAATTTTCGTGTTGTGTTTGTATCGAAGTTATAAGAAATTATTTCATTTTTTAATATTACTACGCGCATCGCGTGGGTTCTGACACTAGTAAAATAAAAGGAGAAAATAGTAAAAAAAAAAAATTTTTCTCTTGATATTTTCCTTTTTCTTTTTTGGATGGGAGAAAAATAGTTATATTTTTCCTTATGTTGGAAGCTATAAATTTACAATTTAATTTTATTATTCTATATTTGTAGACGTATAATAAGGAAGGGTACTACTAGATATTATATATGAATATTTAGAGAGATTACATATCTCTAATATTTCGATACATATTTTCTTTTCATAATTATTTTCTTTTTTATTCCCAAAATGGGGAAATCACTCTCCCTCTTTATTTTTCTCAACTATTTGTTATTGTTAGGGATGTAATTATAAATATATTTCACTTTTGTTGGAGTCAATTGTGATTTAATTGTTAAGTTTCAGATTAAGCAGTAATTTGTCATTTTGAGCTGTAACTTGTAAATGGTTGCTGATGAGCTGCTGAGTATTGCTGAATTGTTATTCATGCACAACAGTTGACTTTTGACTAATCAATAAATTTGAACTTTTTTTTTTTTTAGAGAAGACCCTCTTATTGTAAAACCTGTAATTAATATCAATGTCACATATCTTGGTTATACTTATTTTAAAATATAAATAATTATTAAATATTATTAAAAAATATAATTTATTTATATAATATAGTTATGGTCATTTTACATTTTATCAACTAACATTCGTTAATTAACAACTATTAGCCATTACCTACGTGTCAAAACCAACTAACTACCAACAGCTACCAGATACCATAAGTAGCTAAGTCAAAAAGGATTTACACTGAAACTGATATCAACTTCAATGGTAATTAAAAAAAGAAAAATACAGTATCTACAGTCATTAGATATATACAACAAACATATTCATATAAGATAAAGAAAAAATTATTCTGGTACTTACATAAAACTCTATTGAATGTATTGTAAATGACCTATTGAAATTTACAGAAGGCGCAAGCGTTTCAGATACCTCCATGAAAGTAATGCTGAATGGCTAGGCTCCATGAGCAACCTTGATGAAGACATCCTCTAACGTGGTATCGGAGAGACCCCAAGCGAAAACTGGGAATCTGCTTTTTGCAATCTCAACTGCATGAAATACCTCTGCAATTTTGACTTCATGTTTTGCAATCTCAAACTTCTGTGTTCCAGAAGTGTGATATGTCCTTTCGGCATTAGGGGAGAGTTTCTGCACCATGTTCACCACCTCTTCCTCGTGTTCCGAAGATGTTGTCATTGTGAACACATAAGAACCACCATATCTACCTTTCAGCTGTTCATAAACAGAAAATTGTAATAAGACACCCGAAGGCACTTGGGTTGCTCAAGTTTTAGTCAGCATCGAACAGAAGAAGGCAGTTCATGCCATGGACTAACGAATGTCATAAAAGTTAAAACAGAATTTAGTTTGACTCCAAAGAGAATCTTATATTAAGTTTCTGGAAATTAGTTTGAATATGGAAAACAATACATAGTGAAAAAACGAGGGCAGAGGAAAACATGTCATATGTGCACAATGCATGCATGTGTGTTTACATATAAAAGCTTATGTAAACAGCACCAGAACCACAAATTGGAAACAAATGGAATATATAGGTACTTTGCCATTTAGCTTATAGCACGCTGCTATCTTTGCACCGTCCTTGCGATATACCAGTAAGTAACTCAAGCAACTTACTTTTTCATATCTTATGTAAAAGGAAAAAGAATTCAGATTTAACAAAATAAGGGAATGAAGTTTAATAATAAAGAATTTAAAGAAGTGAAAAACATGCCCATTGTGGCAATCCATATACAAATAGTAAACAGAATTACTAAGTAAAAACATTACTTCAACATTAACTTATTACTTACCTCTTTTGGATTTCCTATGCACCGCAAGCTGCCATCAACAAAAATCCCTAATCGATCACACAAGGCCTCTGCCTCTTCCATTGAATGTGCTGGAAAACATGAAACAAATATAATTAATGACAAGGGCCGAAATTCTTTCTGCCACTAACAGAGTACCAAAACTTGAGATTGGGAAAGAATGAGTACTGGTGAGAATAATTGCCGAGTGTTGCTTTGCATGCTTCACTACATTCCACAAATTGCTTCTCGAAGCTGGATCTAATCCAGTACTGGGTTCATCCATGTAGACAACCTTGCAAATTTGCAGTTATTGTGGCATAAGATGCATTAAGGAATTTTGTTATCCAAAGCCAAAGGATTCTAGTGGAAAAGAATTTTTAAAAGAGATTGCAACTTACCTTAGGTTCCCCAATCAATGATATTGCAACACTAAGCCTCCTTTTCATGCCTCCACTATATTTCCCAGCTTGTTTGTCAGCAACCCCACCATTACACAAGTTGACACTCCTGAGAGATTCTTCTACAGCCTATAGCAAGCAGAATGTGAACAGAAAAGTGAAACTCAAAGATCCGATCCCCTTAGCTTAGCTAGTCAGCAGTGTGAGTATGAGTATGATCAACCTCAGTGCTGATTATATCATTCTCTCTCTCCAACCCAAAGTTAATATATTGCACAATTCACCCATACGATCCATAGATTTCCTTAAAATTGCATCCTATGTTTGTCTAGAATCTAGTTATGGCCTTCTGCTTCATCTCTGTCTATCCAGGCATCCATGTGTGCTTTAGCTTCTTTGTATGTCAAAATTTCTAACCTTGCCTATCAGATTTTCTGCATAACTTTTGTACAATTCATATATACCAGAGCAATTTTTATGCTTTGAGATTAGGAGGAAGCACAAGGACTATAAACTTCCCAATTTTCCAATTGAAATCCTGTTGGTCTCTTGCAGCTACTAATTGGTTAAAGAAAGCACTGCTTTTAAATCAAAATCTAAGAGCAAAAAGGAAATGCCTTACTTGTTTCAAGGCAGAACCTTTTAGGTTCTTAAGTCTTCCATAAAACAGTAAGTGCTCCCTTGCCGTCAAAGTTTCCCAGAGCAGGCTAAAATTTGTCAAGAAGCACCGAAAATATATTACAAATCGGCCGGTTTTGAAGTTCAGGGTGAAAATGAATTGTCTGAAGATTTTAACAAGGATTTTAGCTTACTCGTGCTGAGGGCATACACCCATACTGGTATAAATCCATTCCATATGAGTCTGTATGTCCAAACCCTGAACACATGCTGTTCCCGAGGTTGGCTTAGTGAGCCCAATCATCTGAACAGCAGAACAAAAGAACAAATGTTATACAAGCATTTTAAAATTAATGAATCTAATTTTGAAAGAAAATTATCAAGCCGAAAATTATATCTGCATCAGTCGGATAGAAACTCAGGACTATGGAGAAGCAACGTGAAGTACAAAGGAGAGGTCAAATGTAAATATCTGTGTCCACTTTATGTGAAAAAAGGCTTGGAAAGAGTGACCGTAACCCAGGTCACTCACCCCGAAATTCTTCTTTTGCGAGATCAACAATTTACAAAGTGACGCTTAGTACCATCTCTTGAACATTTGTCAGTTCCAGTACAGAACAAGAAAGTATAAAATATTGGAAAACCTATCATATTTTGGCCTGTCCTAACCAGTTCCACAGTAATCCATACTTCTAAAAAAACTAGCGAGACATTTTTGCTATTAGGGAACTGGTATAATTTAGATGCTAGAAAACCAAAAAGAACTTTATACCCACCATACTAATGAAAGAGGTCTTCCCAGCACCATTAGGACCGAGCATACCAAAACACTCCCCTGGAGACAATGCAAGAGATAATCCTCTCACGGCCAGTTTCGCAGGGTTTCCATCCCTTCCAGGGTACACTTTTTTCAGGTTGTCACAGATGATTGCATGACTTGTGCTTGGCTCCAGCAATAACTGCTCGACCTTCTCCCTCTGTTTAGAAAAAAAAGTATAGTTTTTAATAAATATATTGTCAGATTAACATTTAAATATGACTGACACTGCAGAACTGGTGGCAAAATTTTCTTGAAAAAAAGAAAGAAAAAAAATAGTAAATTTTGAAAAAGTCAGAAGTAAGATTAATGCTACAGCTCTGTTGCGATTAAAGGCAGAGATAGAATCAAAGTAGTTTGGTATACAATTACTGATGCAACCACATTAATCATTATGCATTTCAAAACTGAAACAGAAAAAAAAGTTAAGCATCCAGTACTGTAAGAAAAAAAATTATGAATGCAAAAGAACTTATGGAAGTATTGTTAATAGCCTGATAACATATATACAAGCGCATAGTTAATAATGAAACCAGATATAAGAAAAATGTTACCTCCTGAATGACATCAGGTTTATCCATATCAACAAAAACTTTCGATTCCTGCCTTCGCAAACTAGGCTTCCGAAGAGAAGATGGATGTTTCTTCCCGAACTTTTCAATGAAAAAGAGAAAACTTTTCCCACTTCCAGATGATGCAACTTGATCCATATAGTATGCAAAAAAAAGTATGACTAACCACTCAACAAGCATGATAATCAAGACCTCTCTCATTCCGTTTTTGCTATCACTCAAATTTTCCCAGTGCATCCCGTCAGTCCCCATTGCATTCCCTGTGAAAGAATATAGTGAAAACTCGTATAAACCTCGAACCAGAGAGAAACCAGGATATAACTCCATCAAAATGATCCATCCTCCTGCAACAAAGAGTAAAATCAAGATGGTTACATCTGGTGAAAAAATAATGCATACATACCCTACAGAAACATTGAAACTGGCAATCTAAAGCAAAAATGTTGGAAAATTATGCAAGCCAATGATACAGTAGATACGCTCGAATAACCCCTTCTTTCTCATAATGAGAATGTTTATAAGCCTATTCCAGTCTGGTCCGGTATGGATGAACTTATAATCATGGAATTGACTTGATTATCATAGATTTCTTAAATTCAATCAAACTCATTTGAACCCTCCAAAAAATTTGTTAAAGAGCTGGATAATTAGTTACTGCTCTGATCAAGTGGCATAAATCCAAACATATACCATGATTCGCATGCATGCCATCAGTTATCTTAAAAAATTAGCAGTAGAAAAATAAGAAAATGGAGAAAGAAAAAAAAATCCTAAAAAGTATAAATTGCATAACTCCAATAAATAAAAAAAAAATCCTAAAAAGTATAAATTGCATAACTCCAATAAATGTCCTAGTCCTACTTACTCGGGAATGATGAGTCTTCAACAAAGTTTTGGAAAAGGAAGCCACCTAAGAGCCCAGTTCCAAAGACGCATATGTAGCCCACAACTGTAACCATCAAAGTCCAACCATAAAAGGTAAGAAACCGACTAATATTTTGAAATATAAATATTGAATAGAAAAGAAAATTTAATAGCTAGCAGCAAACCTGTAGCAGTCTTAACATTTGAAAAGAATGCAGCAAGGAGAAAGGCCAAGGAGATTTGCAAGTTAATATATATAAAGAAAAAGACAAATTGAATGCTGTAGTCATTCAGTGTGAAGAATTTCAATCCTGCAATTTAAATTTGTTAGTAACTTAAAGCAAAAGCAACAAAGAAAGCATATAAGTGGGACGATTACCTATAACTGAGCCAAATACCACGAAAACCAACATATACATGAAAGAAATGGAAAGAAAATATGAATAAGAAATCATCCAATAAGGCCCATCACCAAGTCCATGCATTTTCATCATAATCCTCAATTTTTGCTGTTTCTCGTATACTAATGATGATAGCACCACCTACATAAAAGAAAAAACATAGAGATTGCAGAACTTGAAAAATATTACAAGTTAGTGGAAATTAGCATCAAGGATGAAATAAAGAATAAGGACACACTCAAACCATTAAGTTTCAAATAAAATTTGTAAAATGCAGCTCCAAATTAACTTTTCTTTTCTAAACATCGTTAGCTGGAATACAGGTCATGCAGCTATCATCAGTGGAACAATTGCAAACTATGACCAAATAGATGTCCAATTGCGGAACACATCCAACTGGATACAATTTATGTTCCCTCTCGGGTTTCAGCTCAAAGGACTGGGATTGGACATTTGGCTGGTTTGGTTCAAACTGAACCACCAAACCAAATTTACTGAATTTTCATTGAAAGAAATCAAACCAAACCAAAATTCATTATGAACCGAACCAAATTGGCTTGGTTCAATTTGCTCGTCTTTGATCAGTTTTCCTTTGGTTTTTCAGATTCTTCAAACCGAACTGAACTGAAAAAATTTCAGTTTTTCCTCAATCAACTGAAAATAAAATCGGGTAGAAAAACATTGAACTGAACCAAAACCGGTTTGGTTCAGTTTTCGGTTAACCAAACTGTTTGTCCAGCCCTACAATAGACAGGAAAACCTTAAAATGAAAATTCAGTAGTTAAACAAAAGAAACTTGTGTTAATTTTGCAACAAAAGATTTGTTGTGATCACATGTAACAATCCTTGTGGTATTGACCCTTCCAATGCTAATGAACAGAAATTGACATGCTTACAGGGAAAAGCTGCAGAATAACCCATGTAAAGAAGAGTGTCCCAAGAAGAGATGCAAGATCCACATTGATCCTGCTGGCTGCTTTAGGCATTTCTTTGACAAACTCAAATAGCATTTTCGTACCAGGTCCTTGCAAAAACTGAAGGTATGCATTTGATACCTGTAAACAAAATAACAAATCTTAGGTTAGATTACAGTTTAATTTGAATGATGGAAGGCAAGTACAATAAGTTAAAAAAAAAAAAAAAAAAAGAGGAACACAGAAATATAAGAATCTTTCGTTATAATAATGATAATCCTTCATGAATTATTATTGAAACTCTTCGAATTCGCATTTTACCCGATCTTATGATACACAATTCTACAGAAACAAATATGAAGCAAGGTTCATGAATTTAAACATACAATCCAATAAGCAATCAAGAGTCTACAATAAGTCAGTGCAGAATACTGAAATAGAAAAGTAAAACATAATGAAGCAATCAGAAGGAAAAGAAAAAGCAATCTACTCAAGAAAGACTGCTAAGGAAACTAGCCTACTCCAGAATGCAAAAGAGTGTCAGGCACCCAATAGATAGCAACTTGCAATGTTTTTCCTTTTGGTCTATTAATCTTGCAGAACTTTTGGACATATAAAAGCTCCCAGTGCCACAGTTCTCAAGGACCCAAAAAAGAATAACAAATATGAAAACTAGAAAACTCTTTACCCATTATGTATGCAAATTCAAAATACGTACAAGATTAACTGATCGCGGAACCCGCAGAAAGTTAAATTGACCTTCAATATCACCATCCTTGTAGGTTGAATTGTACCATATGCTCACATTAAAAATACTATCATTAGAGTTTAAGAAATCATAGGCTGCAAAAGATTAAATTTGTTAGAAACCCTCATACATACATTCACACAAAATAATTGCATCAGAATCAGGAAGAGCAACCTGCAAGTATCTCATTGATCTTTCTTTCCGAATTCCCTCTGCGGTATCCTTTGTATAGCTGCTCATTTACCTCAGAAGAACTATTGCGCCATAAGTGTAGATCTTGAACACATGCTGCCTCTGTATTTAAGACAAGAAATGAAAAATAAAATGAAAAACAAAATGTTACATGATTGGAGAACTAAAAGGGATGGAAAAATGAGCCAGCTACACAATAGTTATTATGCTGCAGATGCGGATTCTTAATCCAGCCAATAAGTCACAGCTTGTATGACTTCAAAAAAGTAAAGAAGGCAAGCAATGCCATTGCACCTTGTAGATTAAGTAGCACAACCAAGCCAGTAATGTTTGCCTCCAATAATATAATTTGCATGATAAGTTTACTGCAGAAACTACGCAAATTTTACTAGTAAGGTAATAAACTTCTACCTTTTTGAAATTCAATGACTGACTGAACAGAAATAGAGAATGTTGAGTTTGAAGTGCATTGACTCTGAACATAATAGAGAGGAGAATCCTCAATGAAAACTGGTTCAAGAAAATTGTCTCGTTTTGGCTCTGTATCTGAACCCTGAAGCATTTTGAGAAGTCAAACTAGAGAACAACCTACTTTCAAAAAAATTATTTATAAAAGTGAAGCTGAATGCTAAGTGGAACAAAATGCAAAGAGAGAGACAAACAACTTACGAATACATTGTTGGCTAAACTATCCACAAAGTTTGAAGGATTCAGAGTGAAAGAATTTGGGAACATATTCGCAGCCCAAACTGTATAGAAAAGCAAAAATTCACAATTAAGTTTAACATAAAACTGACCTTTTCATTTTCAATTTCCCAGCAGGTCTGAAAAAGCAGAACTGGAGAACTAAAAGTAAGATGCACACAAAATGAAAATGGGAAACAGAATCATGCAGGGAAGCAAGAAAGAGTGCAAAAAAAAAACACACACGCACACATGCACGCACGCACTGATGTTGAGACAAAGAAAGAAATATACTTTCTCCAAGTGATTGATTTTTTCCAGTGAAAAGTACAGTTACAGGACAGGACCCTGTCTGCCTGCATGACTCATCTGGCAAGTCCATCATTGGGATAACATCAGATCTGACTGCACGATACTGGGGAGCTGGAATTTGTAATAGGGGAGGCCATTGTGGGGGGTTTGGTATGGGACAAGTGGCTACTTGATCCAAAGTCGAGTATTGTAAACCACAAACTTTCTCGGGTACTCCATCTCCATTTGTATCAACATTAGCACATCCGCAAGTCCTACTAGCCTTGTTGAATTCATGGTCAACCAAACGTTGAGTGATAACAAGTAGTAGGCAGAGGACAAATGGAAACATAATGAGCCTGCAATTTGTCTTAACATTTCGTTTCTGGGGAAAAAAGTATAAAAAGAAAAGGAAAAAGATAAAGAAGTTTAATATTCTTATGTCACAGAATTTCATAATATGAATAAAGCCTCAATGAAATTGAAATTAATTAAAAACTAAAAGGAAAGGATAATTTGCAGTAAATATAAGGAATAAGCAAATTGATTATTCCAACTCTAAAATCATAATAATCCAATACAACAACCAAGCTCAAGGGATGGGCACATTCAAATCAAAACTCTGCCCCATTAATTATTGGAGCTACTGACCAAAGAATTTGACTAACAACTTAAAAAAAAAAGGAAAAGTAAAAAACAAGAAAAAAAAACGAACAAATCCTTGATCAACTACCAAAGTGAGGTATTATAATAAAGTCTCCGGATTTACAGCCAGAGAACCGACATTAGAAGCGGAAATAAACGACATAAACAAGTATATACGCGTGGAGAGAATGAGAGAGAAGGAGAACCTGATAAGTTAAGTTCTTCCTAAGCAAAGCATCAGCTTGAGTCCAGAAATTCGCAGGGCCATGTGACGGGTCCGCCATGGATGTACTAAGCTAGTACAGCAATATGCTCAGATATAAATTACCGTTGAAGTTTCCCGCCAGAAGTGGAAGATACGTTTTTTTTACTCCTTTTTCAATTGCGCAATTGTTCGTTTTTAGTTATAATTGGAATGGATGGCAATTACAACTGAATACTCTCTGCCATTTTCTCCGCTGTGGATTTTGTTTCCGTTTGGCTTTAGTACAAGTAAGCGATCAAATGAGGCAGACGTCCGCCATTTTTAAGTGCTTCATTTGCTAAGTGAAGTGACCAATTTACCCTTGACATTTTTTTAACATTATTTTTTATATATATGTAAATGTCTGTAGTACCCTTACCTTGTCCTCACAAATTGCCAATCGCTTTAGTGGAAGACCCAAAACGTCCTTACGGTTGGTCTAAAATCACAAACGTATCCTTTCGCGCTTGTTTCCCCTTCTTTTCTGTGAGTTAGTTAGTGTGGATGTTGACATGGAATGAAAACGAATTTTTTTTTTTTTAAATTAGGATATTTTTACTATTTACTATAAAAAAACAAATTACAAATACTTTTTAAAATTTTTATCATGATTGACTTGGTCTAAATTATAAATGGATCTTCTATCAAAAAATAAAATAAATAAATAAATAGATCCATAAATCAAATATAGGTAAGTTTTAATTCTTATAGTACGAGGTGTGAATAACAAAAATGAAAAAAAAATAAATTGATCCGTGAATTATATTTATGATTTCACGAATTGGTCCTTAGATAATCTCTTTTAATCCATAGTTAATTAAGAAATTATTTCCTCCTACCTTATTTACTATTTCCGTTAACTTTAGACCTCTTGGTTTAGAAGAAATGATAAAAATATTAATAAAATCATAATTTTTAAAAATTTCATAATTAATATTAAAAATAGAGATTTTTCCTATATTCATTTATTTATAATTCATACAACGATTTATTGTTTTTTTATTAAAAAAAATATATGACGCCACCCTTTGATTTAAACAGATTTATACACTCACCACCTCCACTTTATGTTTACGTGCGAGTGGCCTCACCACCACTTTATACTTCCTTGTTTGGCTGCAACTCTGGGTGGCCACGTCAAAGGGGTGTTTCATCACCTTACTCTCATGGTAGATTTATGAGCCTTTCGTGTTTAGTAGAAATTAAAACAACGAATTCAGAAAGTTGGATATATTTTATATATTTCACCAAGAATTTTGTCATTTTAAATTTTTTTCATATTAACTTTCTTTAGTTAAAATACTTGCCTTTTGAGTTGCAGAAATAACAACTCAGTGTATTTATTATTTTAATTCATTTTCTTAAAACTAAACAAATAAAACAATAATTATATAATTTTAACGGATTTTCAAGAATAATGGTATTTGTAAAAATTTCAGTTACTAAATCTCAATTTAAATTGTAAAATATATATATATATATATATATGGTGGGAGACTCAATGCTGATTGGATCCACCTTGGTGACTGTGTCGTATTATATAGTTAGATTTGCACATGAAATGTCAAAAAAAAAAAAAATCATACGTAATCTAAATTTTAGAAAATTTATGATTTTTAAGTAAGCATCCAAAGTCAATGACCCATCTTAATTAATTAAATGGAATAATAATATTATAATAAAAATGTTATACAGAAGTTTAATTAAGTCTACAAGTATGGAATTGCATGGAAAGATAATATATGGTCACAAGCAATTAAGCATATGCCTTTTTCTAAATGTCCCTTTCTAGTTTCTTGGAAGACAAGGCATCCTCAAAATGGTTGTCGAATTGAAATGTTTACTTGGAAATGTCTATAAACCTTAATAATATTCAACAATAATATTATTAACAAGGTCCATGCATTATTATTTTTTGCCTAATAATATTCTCTTTTCCCATTTTGAATAGACAGCAATATTATTTGTATATTATAATTATAAATATGTCAGCTTCATCCTAATTCCTAAGGCATATAAATGTATAGCTGTAATGAGAAAATGCTGAATGGCTAGGCCCCATTAGCTACCTTGATGAAGACATCCTCCAAGGTGGTATCAGACAGACCCCAAGCAAAAACTGGGAATCTGCTTTTTGCAGTCTCAACTGCGTCAAATACATCTGCAATTCTGACCTCATTTTTCGGCATTTCAAACTTCTGTGTTCCGGAAGTGTAGTATATCCTTTCAGCATTGGGGGAGAGTTGTTGCACCATGTTCGCTACCTGTTGCTCGTGATCCAAAGACGTTGTCATTGTAAATACATAAGATCCACCATATCTAGCCTTCAGCTGCCATGAACCATACAAACATCAAACTAAATTGTAAAAGCCATATCTAAAATAAATAATAAGAACAAGAAAAAGAACAAATAACATCAGCATAGACTCGTGCTTGTGCAGCTCGAGTCTAGTCAGTAGCATTTATGCTATATATTGTATCTTTGCTCAGATGAAGGCATTTCAAGCCATATATATATGTATATCAAGCTCAAGAAGTAAACTTAAAGTTTTGTAGTAGAAATTTAACTTTCAAAAATACAAAATTTATGGCACAATGTCAAGGCATACTGGCATGGCATACAAATCATTTAGTAGCTTAAGAAAACAAGTACTTCGTAAAATAAGGGTATCCCCATGAGAAAGAAGTGTACAAAAAATCTCCAAGTACCAGAATAAATTTTACAGGAAATTTACCTCTCTCGGGGTTCCTATGCACTGGAAGCTGCCATCTACAAAAACTCCTAATCGATCACACAAGGCTTCTGCCTCTTCCATAGAATGAGCTAAAAGCATGAAAACAAGCATCCTTAATTACAAGGGATACAAAATAATTAAGCACACAAATTGAAAGGGAAAGAGAGAAAGAGAGAGTACTGGTTAGAATAATTGCTCTATCCTGCTTTGCACACTTAATAATATTCCATAAGTTTCTTCTTGAAGCTGGATCCAAACCAGTACTGGGTTCATCCATATAAACAACCTTGCAAATTGTTGAGAATAATCATGACAAACTGCATTGAAGCAGAACTGCTATCCAAAGGTTTCATGCAGCAATATAAGTTCATTACTACATACTTTGGGATTTCCAATGAGTGATATGGCAACACTAAGCCTCCTCTTCATGCCTCCACTATATTTCCCAGCATGTTTATCAGCAATCCCATCATTAAATAGATTGACACTCTTGAGAGATTCATTCACTGCCTGCAGCAAAATAGAATGTTTAGCACAGTAAAGAGAAACAAAAATTTATCCCATTAAGCAGGACCAGCAAACTAGATTTACGCTCATTTTTCGAACAGAAAATGACATTCTAATAACAATCCAAGAAAGTCAAGATGGCAATAACTCACTTTTTTCAAGGCAGAACCTTTAAGATTCTTAAGTCTGCCATAAAATAGTAAGTGCTCCCTTCCTGTCAGGGATTCCCAGAGAAAGCTAAAATTTGGCCAGAGAAAGTAAAACAGGCAATTATTAAAAGTCATGTTTAAGCTGAGGATGAAGATGTATTCTTGAAGGAAAGAATGAGAATATTAGCTTACTCATCTTGTGGGCAAACGCCCATGCTGGTATAAATCCAATCGATTTGAGTTTGCAAGTTCAAATCCCAAACATATGCCGTCCCCGAGGTAGGCTTTGTGAGCCCAATCATCTAATTCAGAGAATAAAATCTTAAATTACAGCACCAAACTACTAATTTGATTCTGAATTTGCAAGCAGATTCTTAGAAAATAAAATTTAAAAATTTCTGCGTCAAGCAGTCCTTCCAATAATAAATTCAAGCAGGACATTATAGCAACTACAGAAGACAGAGGAAGCATTAATAATGACTTCAAGTTGAGTGCGTCACTTATACAAAAAACACAAGAAGTGATTGCCAGGATAGAAATTTCAGCAGGAGTAACTTATACCTCTCCCGAATGTTTACTATGTTCCAATGCAGCCAAAATAGGTGCAAATTCTTGAAAACAATGGCATTTTCTCATCATATGTTAAGAGTTATTAACAGAAGCCTTCACAATATCCACATGACAGGGGAAGTTAATGGAATGTCTAAAGTTATGCATGTTAGAACTCGGGAAATGAATGAATAATTTTATACGGACCATGCTAATGAAAGAGGTCTTCCCTGCGCCATTGGGACCTAGCATACCAAAGCACTCCCCTGGAGGCAAAGCAAGAGATAATCCCCTAACAGCAATTTTATCAGGGTTTCCATCCCTTCCTGGATACACCTTTTTGAGGTCGTCACAAATGATTGTATGATTTGTGCTTGGCTCCAGAAGTAACTGCTCAACCTTCTCCCTCTGCATAAGAAGAAAAAAGGAAAGGAAAAAAAAAAATAAAACACTAGTTAAAAAAAAGTAAGCGAAATAAGTGAAAAAATATCTGGCAAAGAATTAACACTAATGCAAGAGCTCCGCAATAGTTAGAGACAAAGGATTAAAACCACCACCCCAAAACATCATATTCATTAATAGTGCAACCACATTTTCCATGAGCCACGTCAAAAATGAAGAGAAGATAAACATCTGCTGTTTCACAAAAAAGGAACAATAAATGACAATGTGACAAAAGATTTTAGTTTATAGGAACTAGGTCTGGAGGTTGAATTTAGGTGTTCATCTATAGGCTTATTTGCAAGGTTGCTTTGATTTTTAATAGGGATTTTGTTGTCAATGATAATTTTTTTGGTCCCAATTTCCTAAAGATTGATGATATAAATTCAAGATATTTAATATATACGGAAACATATGCATCAATTAACATGCCGAGTCAGCAATCTCTATTCAGTAAGGAACTCATGTTTTCAGAGTTCTCTTACCAGAGGTACCTGATGCTTCTCCATGACCTGAGGCTAGTTTTGTTAGTTATGGTGCTAACACGACAATTTTTAATAAAAAATAATATATCAAAACTTCGCCTTTTTCTATCTCAACCTACAAATTTCCTCACAAATTTGAGCAACATGAACTGCCCTAGCAAGTGCACTAGGCAGAACAGGACTTGGCCACTGCATGAATGCCAAGTACAGAAGTCAAATAAGTAAACTATACCTCCTGGTGGATGTCAGGTTTATCCATATTAACAACAACTTTAGATCCCTGCGTTCGCAAACTGCGCTTCCGAACTGATGCCTGGCGCTTCTTCCCAAAGTTTTGCAAGCAAAACAGAGGATTTTTCCCACTTCCAGATGATAAACATTGATCCATATAATATGCGACAAAAAGAACCACGAACCACTCAACAAACATGATAAAGAAGAGCTCTATCATCCCATTTCTTACATCATTTAAATTCTCCCACTGCATCCCTTCACCTGCAGCATATTCTGAGAACTCATATAACCCACGATATAGAGAGAAACCAGGGTATAACTCCAATGCAATCAACCAGGTTCCTGAAACAAAAGCAAATAAATCCCATAATGAGCAAATCTGGTGCAGAAGTATGAACATTATAGTAAACAGAACCTAGGCAACCTCCAGCAAGAACTGTGGATAATAATGCTTTATAAACTACCAACAAAGAAATGTTACATGGCGCACAGAAGATGTAACACTAGTTTCTAAAATTCAATCAAACAAATTCAATCATAACCCTCCTCACATCTATCAGAATGTCAGAGAATGAAGCTACTGCAAAATATAGTGACATTAAACCTAAACTTTTGGTCTCAATTCCCAAGGATGCCACAGTTTTCTTGAAAACCCATGAGAGAAGAAGAAGAAAGGGAATGATTCCTGAATTTCAAAAGAAACCAACGAAGTTGTAGACGCTTCTCTTTTCCAAACTCTTCGACTTACTTGGGAATGATAAATCTTCAAGAATTCCTTGAAAAAGAAAGCCACCTAGCAGTCCGGTTCCAAAGATGTAAATGTAGCCGACAACTGCAACCATCAAGGACAAGGGAACTAGTTAACATTAAAATTAAACAACAACAAACAAATAAATCAAATAACTGACATCAAACCTGTAGCAGTCCTAACATGTGAAAAGAATGCAGCAACCAGAAAGGCCACAGAAATTTGCAGATTTATGTAGATGAAATAGAAGACAAATTGGATGCTGTAGTCATTCAGTTTGAACATTTTCAACCCTGCAATTAAAGTGCATTAGTAAGTAGAAGCAAAAGCCAAAAGAAAAAAAGGAAAGCATTTTTCATGGGCTTATTACCTGTAAATGAGCCACAAATCACAATAAGTAACATGTATATCAAAGATATGGTAAGAAAATACAGATAAGATATGAGCCAATAAGGTCCATCATGAAGACCATGCATTTTCATCATGATCCTCAGTTTTTGCTGTTTCTCATAGACCACGGATGTGAACGCCACCTACACAGCAATGTGAAGTATAAAAGATTAAATTACTATTTTTTTTTTTTTTTTGTTTTTTTGTTTTTTTTGTTTTTTTTTTTTTTTTTTTTTTTTTTGTAAAGAAACTACCTAAGAAAGAGCTAACACTAATTCCATCTTATGGACTTACAAAGTTGAAGAATATAATTCAGCATGCAGGCCAAAGTCAGGAAGCTAGTCTAAAGCATTCAGCTCTGAATGAAACGTGCAAAAAGCAACTTCCAGTCAAGTTTACCTTTTCTAAGGGATGCAGGTCAAGTGAAGTAAGCATCAATCTTATAATTTCTCACTATGACCAAACATATGTCCAGTTAGTGAATATAGTCCAATTAGGCAACAATTCAAACACGGTATATTCTTTTGAAGTATCTGTTCATAGAATATCTTTGCACTTTTGCATAGCAGCAACCTATAAACCTATGGAGGTATCCACATCAAAAAACTGATTGTCATTTCCAAAATATTTTTTTAAAAAAATCAAAGGTGTTTTTTCAATAAAAAGGATAACAGACTTACTTTATTTCTTGAACAATAGGCTTATCATTTTCATATAAGACACTTTTTACATACTTTACTAGTAAGGGCCAATAAAATAATTGTGGTTTGACTGATGAAGTTGGCCTTGATTCAAAGGATGGCAAAAAACATAAGTTTCAAGAAGATCAAAGTTAACAACCAATGGTTCACAAACTTACAAGGAATAGCAGTAGAATAACCCAAGTAAAGAAAAGAGGATAGTAACTTGATATATCAAAATTTCTTCGGGTGGCAGGTTTAGGCATTTCCTTGACAAACTCAAATAGCACCTTTTTACCTAACCCATGCATAATCTGAATGTAAGCATTTGATACCTATAAACAAAGTATTGTAACAGTTAGTGTCTATTACAGCACAATATAAAGTATGAATGATAAAAGGTCAGAAAGCAAGCAAATAAGCAATCAGAAAAGGGCGTATAGAAAAAATAGAATTCTATAACAGTTAATTTGAATGATGCAAAGAAAGGGAGAGAATAAATTAAATTAAACAAAAGCATAAATAGTAAGAAAATTATGTTATATATTTTAATCATAAAACTAACTTTGTCAATAGACTTCCTAAATGGAACATGCTTCACATAAAATATAAATAAACGGACTTCAAATATAAAACAAAAATGAGATGGGCATTTGTATACTTATGCAAACAACATTTACATATTTTACACGAAATGAAAATTCACAGTGCAATGATTCTCAAGAGTAAAACCCAAAAACCTAATGAATACCAGGCTAATATAGCAATTACGAATAAATAAATATATACCATATTCACTAAGCATGGAACCCTCAGCAAAGTGGTTTCTCCAGAACGACCAGAACCAGCACCAACAGTGAAATCTCCATAGTTCATTGGATCGTACCAAATACTCACATTAAAAATCTTCCGGTCACTGTTTAAGAAATCATAGGCTGCAGAAAAAGATAAACATATCAGTATTCCTTAAACATAGTGATATTACAACCACACAAAAATTAATATCATATTGCCACCTGCAAGTATCTGACTGTTCTCTTTGTATATCTCTTCATTTATCTCAGAGGAACTACTGTGCCATGGAGTTAGAGCTTCAACACAAATTGCCTCTATTTTCAAATAACATGTGAGTAAGCAAAGAGTCAGCATGTCAAAAAGTATGTGTATATATATATATATATATATATATATATATATATATTACGAATAGCTGTGGAGGATGAATTATGCAACAGTTATCATGCTGTGCGTTGGCAGGCTTGCTCATCCACAATGTCACAATTGCTCAACTTCAGAAAGTATGGCAGTTAAAAAGAAAGGTAGAATTGTCCATTCACATCTTTTGGACGATATAGTTTTTTCCAGAACCAGTCATACACTTGAGGCTGTAGACCTCTCAATTCACAGTGTTGGTTCTATTGATCGGGTATTTTACTAAGTTCTATTCTCTTTTCCTGATTTTATTTTATAAATTTCTATTTGGCCATACATTATATTACTAATAATGATAAAATGAATTCAAAATTTTCTAATCATCAGATCCTCTCTTTCATGATGAAGCAAATCATTACTTCAGAGGTACACATGTGAATATGGTCGCATATGATATAAATTAGATGTCAGCAGCTCTTATACTTTTTCACAAGCAAACTTGATTCTTCATGATATTTGCGTACACTATTCTCACAAATATCTCCATGTTCATATCAGAACAAAATCAATCCAAATGTTTACAGCTGAAAACATAATAAAGTGATATAGAGTCCTACATTTTACTGCAAGAACTTCAGGATATCTTGAAGAAAAGACCCTGTGAGTGATAAAATAATACCCTTTTCGATTGGAATAAATGAATCTGGAAGAAAAAAGGACAATGTGGAGTTCGGCCTGCATTTGCTTTGAACATAAAAGAGAGAAGAAGCATCGCTAGTGAAGGCATAATCAATAAAAAGATCAGGTTCTAGCGCTCTTTCTGTACCCTGTAACATTTAAAAAAGTCAAGTTAGCAAGCAAAAGCCTAATACTTAATAATAGTGAAAACACTAAAACCAAACAAGTATAGGAGAAAATACAAAGAAAGAGGGATAAATAAACAACTTACCAACACAATCTTGGCTAAACTATCCATGATATTGGAAGAACCATGAATATCAATAGGACTTGTGAACATACTCCCAGCCAAAACTATATAAAAATTAATCAGAGAAAGACAGATATATACTTATATACATGTACATATATAGAGAGGGAGATATATATACTTTTTGCAAGAGACTTGTTATTTCCAGTGATAAGCATAGTTACAGGACACTTGGGATGAACGCATGACTCTGTATACGTAGTAGAATTGGATCTATATTCACGAACGAAACCAGGGGGAATATGCAACAAGGGAGGCCATTTTAGGGGACTAAGAAAGGGACAATCCTCCGCGTCATCCCAGTCCTTCGTGTATTGCAAACCACAGACTTTCTCACGTCTCCCATCTCCATTTATATCAACGGAAGCACAACCACACGTGCTTCCAATTTTGCTCATTTCGGAGTCAATATAATGTTGAATTGTAGCCAGCATGGCAAACACTATAACTGGAACGCAAATCAGTATGCAATTTGAACAAGGCTTTCGTTTCTGTTAAAAACAAAAACAATGAAATCAAAAACCAATTGAACAAAACAATGAACCCGTAATCTAAAATCAAAATGCGGAGATGGAGAAAGACCTGATAGGTTAAGTTCTTCCTGAACAAAGCATCGGCCTGAGTCCAGGAACTTGCAGGACGAAGAGATGCGTCCGCCATTGATGTCTTAACCGTTAAGCGAGGATTTTGAAACCGTTAAATACCCGCCAAAAATGGAAATGCCAATTCTTTAATCTACTGTGTAAGTCTTTCACTGTTGATACTGAATCTAAGTAAAAGCTCGAGTGTTCCACTTTTTAAATGTTTCGTCATAAGCAGGAAATTGCATTGGCCACTGAACTCAGTGATAGTGAAGTGTCAAATGACCTGTTTGCCCCTTTTATCTCCTAAATTTTCGTGATTTGGTACTTCGTTTTACGATGTTGCGCGTAAGGAAAGCAGAAGTTTGGTAACAAAATCTGCTGATTGATGAGATTAAGTTAAGGAATCAAATTAATTAATATTGTGAAATTTCCACTGGACAAATGTTGACACTACCCTTCATCCGTTGACCGTTTCACTGTCTGGAACTGGAACTAGAGTGGAAATGAAATTTCGAAAACGCCCTTCTGATCCATGTTTTCTTGTTTTTGGTTAATGGTTCTTTTAATCATATCATCTGTTAAATTAAATTTTATTTTTGTAAAAGTAATGAATTTTAATTGAATAATATCAAAATAAATCCTAAGAAATATAAGTTTAAATAATAAAAAGAACTAACAGATAATTGAATCAGCATAAAATGAATTATGCAAACATGCGTGCAAACAAAATAAAGACTATATAAAAATGTTCAGTCAGTAGTTTCTTGGAAGACAAGAAGAAAATGCCTAGAGCCAATTGTTCAAAGGGAGAAATGTAAGAAACATAGCATTTGGTCAAAGGTACTGACATGGACAATGAACTTAGATTTTTTTTTTTTTTTAAATAATAGTATTCTCAGACAAAAATGAAACTGTCAACCTGTGGAAGGATCTTGGTATTTGAACAGTCATTTTACCAAAACAAAATGTGAACATTGAATTATTCAAAAGATTAAGCAGCAAGAAAATCCAAAATGTGCTGATGGAGACTCATCCTGTTTTGAAAATTTAAAATTTTGATTTTGTTTGTTACAAATGAATCCCATAAAATTTTATACTTCAAATTATGAAATATTTAAGAGGTTAATTAATAATAAGAGATTTGGTAAACTATTTAAACAATTATGCAAAACTAATCACAAGATTAAAATATTATTCCTTAAGAACCAAGTAAAACAAGAGTAGAGTTCTTCATTCATTATAATAATGTCCAAAGAGTTTGACCTCAGGTTATTTAAAACAGTAATTGTACAGTGAACATCTGAGCATGTTCAAAGTAATCACAAAAACATCTTATAATTGTTATTATACTCTGTAATTGCAAGGTAGGTCAGATGTTTGACCATCTCATAGATTAAAGAAACAGAGGGAAGATATAAACATAGATTAAAGAGCTGCTGATTCAGTTTTTAGCATTATAGTAATGAGACATAGACCAAATTACAATGGTGAAATAGATATATGTGTTTCAGAGTTTTATAATTTTTTATCATTCTTCGAATATAATAGGCCAGAAGTAACTGATGCATCATTATCTCATCAGAATATATCATGTGGTTAAACTTGAGTCAAGTTATTCAACTCAGTAAATACCTAATATAGAATGTTGGACCAACTAGCATGCACATAAAATTAAGATATATGTCATATTTGTCTTATTATAATATTCAAATTAGAGAAATGGGTGTCCTAAACTCTTTGAGCTTTGTTTGGTTTGCAGAATGGAATAGAAGAAGAATGCCCAATGAAATAATTATTTTTCCACTCTTCATAAAGTTCAAGTTTTCATAAATTTGAGAAATATTTGTTACACAAAATAAATGATTACATATTTCAGATTTTCAACCAAACTTAAGGTTTTAAGATTTCTATAGCACAAAATGCCTTTCCACATCTAAATTTGAACTAAAACCATTATATTCCTTCCTGTTCCATGCTATCTCACGATGTAAATAAGACCATTCTGTTATTTGAACAAAATTCTGCAGCACAGTCTCCAAAAGTTTTAATTGGATGAAACAACAGTAATCATCCATCCTTTATAGCTGAGCATCATCTGGATTCTAGTTTAGATTCTAAATTTTAACCAAACCAAGCAGACTGCAAAGCCAATTCATCAACAATTCTACTGACCTCATCAATTGCAGGATGGGAAGTGTCACCAACTAAAAACCTATGCACTTGATTTTCCAACTCTATCCAACTATATGCAGCTATTTTCTGCACTTTCTTATCCTTCATTAAGTTTCGCACTTCCAAAGCTTCTTGCCATCTCCCCACACTGGCGTATATGTTAGAAAGTTGGACATAGTTTCCAGAATTCTCAGGCTCTAGCTCCATTAACTTCTTAACAGAGAGCTCAGCAAGCTCTACATTCAAGTGTGTTCTAGAAGCACCCAATAACGTTCCCCAAATTACAACATTAGGCGGAATTTCCATGCTACGTATGAACTCGTAGGCTTCTTTTAGTCTTCCTAATCTACAATAGAGGTCTACAATACATGCACAATGTTCTATTTTTGGTGTGATTCCATGATTTAATTTCATGCCTTCAAAAAACTCGACACCTAATTCAATAAGTCCAGCATGAGTGCAGGCTGTTAACAACCCAACAAAAGTTATGTCATTTGGCTTCACATCATCAACTTTTTTCATTTTCTGGTAAAGAGATATTGCATCCATTGCGAAGCCATTAACAGCTAGACCTACAATCATCGAGTTCCAACTAACAATATCTTTTTCAGACATCTTATCAAAAACTTCATGAGCTTTTCTTATATTTCCAAATCTTGAATACATACTCACTAATGCTGAAGCCACATAGACATTAGAGAACAAATCTTGGCTCTCTACGTAAGTTCCAATTTGGTTACCAATCTCAACTGAGCCTAGTTGTGCACAAGCAGATAACACACTAACAAGTGTGACATCATTAGGTTTAATTTGATCACTCCTCATCCATTCAAAAAGCTCTAACACCTCAATTGATCTCCCATTTTGAGCATAACCAGTAATCATTGCGCTCCATGCAACAATATCTCTCCTATCCATCCTATCAAACTCTTGCCGAGCTTCATCAACGGCTCCACACTTCACATACATCTCTAATATTGCGGTTGAAACAATCACATTCATGCACATATTATTATCATCAATATAATTCTTAATTCTTAATCCCATCTCTAGATCTCCAAGCTTAGCACATATGGAAAGCAGAGTCACCAAAGTAATTTCATTAGGAAAATATTTTTCAGCCTGCATTCTTTCAAAAATCTTCAAACTCTCGTAAAGATGCCCATTGTTTGCATAACAAGAAATCATGGCATTCCACGAAACAATACTTCTTTCTGTCATTGAATCAAACAACTGCCGTGCGGCTACAATATCACCAGCCCTCGAATACCCAGAAATCAGACAGTTATAAGCAATTGGATCCTTCACCGACATCCCATCAAAAATCTTCCTTGCAGAACCCAGCTCACCAACCTTGGAATAAAAATCCATCATTGCAGTTTGAAAATAAACATTACAATGAATCCCGTTATTTAAAACCAAAGCGTGAACCTGTTTCCCCACATCAACCGCCAGCAATGAAAAGCATGCTTTAATAACAGGCGGAGCAGTAAAACAAGTCAACCGTACATTCTTATGGTGCATTGAAACAAATGCTTTTACAGCTTCAATATGCATAGAAAGTTTAGTGTAAGTAGAGATAAGAGAATTGTAAAGAAATTGATCTGGGTGAGAAATTTGATCGAACACTTGTCGTGCATAGTCAATGACAGATAAATTTAGCAAACTTTTGAATAGAATTGGAGCAAGAGTGGGATGTTTTGTGATTATGAGAGAGTGTATTTGCTTTAACTGATTTATGCGTAGTGGCGAGTGAAGCAAAGTAATCAAATTTCGCTCCATGTAGACATGTAAAATGCGTACAGACACGAACACTTGGTAGATCTAGCCGTTGACAATCCAGAGTACAGTGCTGGCGGGAATTTCAGTTTTAGCGATAATATAAATATGGATTCGGCTCATGTGTTGAACAGCCTCTGTAGACTGTAATTGATGAGGCATTAAAAAATATTGAATTATCTATCAACAAATATTACGATGGGTAGTTAGGCTCTTCTCCTTCAAATGAATTAGAATATTCTCATAAATTAAATAAATACATACGAGGACTAATAAATAATTATTTATTATGCAAAGACCGGGTGTTGTATTCTCAAATTGTCAACTTCTTGTATATACTTTGTGTTCTTCTGTTATGAATAGTTTCATGTTTGGTTTGGTTGTTGGGGAATTTAAAGCAATTCTCCTTCGTCGGAACGATATTATTATTTTTTAGATCAGAAGGCAAGTCAATTTATGAGTTCATTTTCTAACATCGGTATGCTGGTCTCAAAATTCCCTGATGATTGTAGTAAATAAATACCTTATATAAATTATTTAATTTAATAGTAATTTATTTGATATTTTGTAAAAATTATTAAACCATAACCATATAATAAGTCAGAAAAAATTTTTGAACACACAAAATCAGCATTTCCATGCTCCCACTTTATAGCTTTCAATAAAGAGAAAAGTTCAGGAAGAGGAGGAGATGTGTTTGTTTGTGCTCCTCATCTTTTTGCTGATAAATATATTTACTCCATTATTGCTCTAAAAAGTTATAATCAACCAAATCCATGTCTGGCTGCTGAGTCAGGCAGATAGATTTAACTTTTTAGCTGAAGCTCGAAGTGGAAAGTTTCACGTAGCAGGGAAAGGGAAGTGGAAGTGGAAGTGGAAGTGAAGGTCCCCTCACCCACTAAATCCTAATCCTGTCCACCGTAAAGACACCAGGCAATATTGTTAGCGATAGATGTAGCTAATTCAGCTCAAGTATTGCCCTTCGCCGGTGTAACTTTCACGTTTAACGCGATTTGGATTTTGAAAGGACTATCCTGCCCTTCGCCTAGTACCGTCTAATTGACCAAAGTACCCATTCCATTTCCTTCCTTATTTCTGTTCTCTTCTATCTATACAAACGAAGAAGAAAAGGAAAAGTTGAAATTCTCTTTTCAGTATTTCACGCCAGGAATAATCTAATCATGTCGTTTTGATGATTCATTTTGATATACATTGTTATTTGAAATCAACTTAAATTTAAAATTTGAGTTTTAAACGAAAAATAATGCAAAATATAAATACAGTCACTCAATCACTTCAAAAAAAAAAAATTCTCTCTTTATTTTTATAACAATCAGTCAAAACTTAAAACAAAACTAATTATCCGGGTCAGGGGTTAGGATTTTTTTTTTTTTAATTTTTTTGTCTGCTGGTCATCCTGAAAGTTTTTTAACGCGGTGGACTCATCAAATCCCATTAAACATTAATATTAAATAATCCATGTAATTAACTTCCTTGATTACGCTCTATGATTAAATAAATTAACTCTTTCAAGTAAACTCATATCCACACGCAACAATTCTCACAGTCACACTCAGTGCCGTAAATTTACTCAACTTCTCGTTCCCATTATACCCTTGCATTCCCACTTCTAGTGGCACACGCCGTGACTTCCTGGAAATTCAAGCCCAATTATATCTTCATCGACATTACGATTTTGCCCCCCTATATAAGAAACGAACCATGAACCGCGCTTTTTTAAGCTCTGAGAAATCACAGTAAACCAAGGCAAACCAGTGAGAATGGAGCTAAGGAGAGGAGTTCCTCTGTTTTACCAGCAATTCAAAGCTTTATTAAAGAAGAATCTGTTACTTTCATGGCGAAATAAAACCGCTACGTTTATTCAGCTCTTCGCGTCCTTTTTCTTCATTTTGCTCCTTTTCTGCATTGACAAAGGCACACAAGCTAGTACCTCCCATACGACGGCGTACAAGACAGTGCTTGATCCTAAGGCTCTTGTATCGCCGCCGATCCCTCCCTGCGAGCAGAAGTTCTTCGTTAAGAGGCCGTGTTTCGACTTTGTATGGAGCGGAAACCATAGCGTTAGATTGAATCGTATAGTTAGTTCAATCATGGCTAATAATCCTGGCAGGAAGATCCCATCCAGTAAGGTAAATTTCATATGATTATTGATATTAGATTTTTTTTTTTTTTTTTTTGGTATAAATGTCAGTAGAAAATTTATAAATTCAAGTGAGAAATGAGATTATGAGAAGCTGTAGTGTAATAATAATCAACTATCATGGTGAAAGGAAGTATAATTGGACGGATATGATTTAGAATTTTGATATGATATAGTGGTTATGGCGGCTTGTTTGTGTGCTAGTGTCAGTTTTATTTTTGCTTTTTAATTTTTTTATTATTAGAAAACGAAGGAAAGTGAAGTTAAATTATCTCGTCTTCGCAGAAGTTAAGAGTGTAAAATTTTGATTTTCTTGTTCCTTTGCAATGAAATTGGATCAAATAAGGGATAGCTGAAAAATTAATTGAAATTTTGATTGTTATATTCAATTTCTGAGAAATGATGTTTTGATGGAGAGAGATGAAGAAAATGTGTACTGCTGTTAGACGTTATTTAATTATCTGAATCAAGTTGGTTTTGATTGGTTGCACCTTTGAGCATTATGGAGCTTTATATCATCTTTCAAGTTCGAGAACTGGTTTTGTTATTATGTCACTAAACAATTTAAATTTCACATAATTCATTTTGGTTTTTGTTTGTTTAGAAGCTAGCTGAAGATAAAGAATCTAGAAAAAAAAATAAAAAAATGAAAATTTTTTTCTCTGTAGACTGAAGAATCCTGTTTGCCTTCCGCGTGCAGGTTAAATCATTCAGAACAACAGAGGATGTGGATGCTTGGCTTTTGAATAATCCTATGCATTGCCCAGGAGCTCTACATTTTAAAGAAATAAATGCTACTGTTATCAGCTATGGTATACAGACTAATTCCACCCCAGTTAGAGATCGTGGGTATTTTGAAGATCCCACATTCAAATTTCAAATCCCACTTCAAATTGCGGCAGAGCGTGAAATTGCTCGGCATATCATTGGAGGTGTGAAATATTGGTTCGTGTATTTTTTGCAGAATTATGGCATGCATGAATCTTATCCTCTTCTTTTGGATTCAATGATTACATAAATAGTAATTTGTATCTCTAGATATTCAGGTTGACACAGAGGCTTGTTTGGTAAAATTTAATTCCATAAAATTTTGTGAAATTCATTTGGAATTCCATGTCTTCACGTTTTATATAAATGAACATTTTCATTTCTCTCTTATGAATTCAATTTTATAGGTTTCATTATGAATAAAACCAAATTATTAGTATCTGTAAAGAAACTCTTTCAGATTCATTTATATGAAAATAATCAGTTAAAAGAATTTGTTTGTTCTCTTTTGGCAAAATGTCGATATATATTCAGTGTCTCTTGTTTCATTTGATAAATATATTCTTTTATTTTGTTATTTTTGATATTCAGATCCAAATTTTAGCTGGGTTGTCGGACTTAAGGAATTTCCACACCCTGCAAAAGACGGTTTCTCCGTAATGTCTACCATAGCACCATCTTTCCTACTTGCATTTGCCATGTTTGGATTTGCGATGCAAATTGGATCATTGGTGGTAGAGAAGGAGCTCAAACTTCGCCAGGTAATGCTATGCTCATTGGACTAGGACTAGAAGGTTGGCTGCCCCCAAACTCTCATAGATTCCTTTCCTCTCCCATTGTTCCAAGTCGTAATCTACAGACTACAACTTTAACTATTAAGCTGTCCCTTCGGTAACCTGAATTCTTTATGTTCTTGACTGTGTTATTTATTTATTTATTTATTATCTGCTTCCGCAGGCAATGAGTATGACCGGGCTTTATGAATCCACATATTGGTTCTCATGGATCATATGGGAGGGAATACTCACACTAGTTTCATCAATTCTCCTCATTCTCTTTGGAAAGGCGTTTCAGTTTGACTTCTTCAATAAAAACAACTTTGCAGTTGTGTTTCTTGTGTTTTATCTTTTCCAACTTAACATGGTACTACTTCTATCTTCCTTGCACTTCGTTGACAAAGTTTATGCTTATTTATGTTAACCCTTTTCTATTTTTTTCCTTTCACATTTGAGGGCAGACTGGTTTTGCCTTTATGCTGTCAAGTTTCATCAGCAAGTCATCTTCAGCCACAACAGTTGGTTTCTCTGTGTTTATTGTTGGCTTTTTTACTCAGGCAAGATTCTCTACTATGTGTAACTAAGAAATGTTTTCAAATCCAGACTGAACATCCCCATTGGATTTGGATAGCCCGAAATCTGAAGATATTGTTGTAGCTGACACATATCACCCTGAGATCTTTGAGGGAGATACTCGGTTGGCATGGTGATCAAAAGCTATAAATAGCTATAAAAAATCAGTTTTCAGGAAGGGTCTGGTTCTGTGGGGTAAAATAGAGTCATTTCATTATCTAATTTGATCTCTTTACTGGCATCGTTAACCTCTTCCTCTCATGACATTAATAATCGTCTTAATTTTTTAATTTTTTAGTGATGATTTTTATTTCTATTAATTTTTTAATTTTTTTAGTGATGATTTTTATTTATAATAGCAAATCAGAGTAAAGCTAATTTTCATCACAAATAGTTTATATAAATTTGTTTCTTATATCATTATAGTCACTAGTATCCATGCTTTTGTATTTATTAGTTTACATAAACATGTTTGTTATATCATCATGCATTGATGTATCAACCTTCAGTTTTAAGCTAAGAGCTATCAGTTCCAATGAAATAATAGTTATCTTTTTTTCGCTGCAGCTTGTTACAGTATTTGGATTTCCATATGACATCAAAGTCTCTAATATTGCACGATATATCTGGTCATTATTCCCGCCCAATCTTCTTGCAGTAGCCGTAGATGCTCTTGCTGAGGCAACTGCCACTCCTGAAGATGTTGGGATTAGCTGGAGTGGACGGAAGCGGTGTGCAGATGATGCAGATGACGATGCAGGAGATGAGTGTGTAATATCAATTGTAAGTGAAACTTTTTAAGTTCATTTTGTACTTTTTTTTTCTTTTATGTACACTTTGCTTATTGTTATTCAAGTTGATTTGTAATTTGTTTATTGTTGACAGAATGATGTTTACATTTGGCTTGTGGCTACGTCCTTTGTCTGGTTTGTTTTGGCAATCTACTTCGATAATATAATTCCAAATGCCAATGGTGTGAGAAAATCTATTTTTTATTTCTTACAGCCTGGATATTGGACAGGGAAGGGTGGAAATAAGGTGGAAGGTGAGCCAGCTTTGAGTTCAATCTGCCACTCGTATATTTTGTTGGCATCCTGACTCTGTTTTCCCCTCTCCTCTGTCATAGAGGGTCACCTTTGTAGTTGCATGGGTTCAGTTCCAAGACAAGAGTATGTTACTCCAGAAGATGAGGATGTTCTTGAGGAGGAAAACATCGTTAAACAAGATGTAACAGAGGGCACAGTCAATCAAAATGTTGCAGTTCAGGTACGTGGACTTGTAAAGACATATGCTGGGACAATGACGATTGGTTGCTGCAAGTGCAAGAAGACTTCACCTTACCATGCTCTCAAGGCAAGTAACATCTTTTCAACTCTAGAATCAGGCTAGATTAACAAGGCACAATATGTCCCTCTATTCCCTTTTTTTTCATATATACTCTTTTAGCTCTCTTAATTTTTTTTGTTCTGGATGCTGCTTAAGCAGGGCCTATGGATGAACTTTGCCAAGGATCAGTTATTCTGCCTTCTTGGACCAAATGGTGCTGGAAAAACTACAGTTATCAATTGTTTGACCGGGGTAACACCGGTGACTAGTGGAGATGGTAAAGTGCTCATTTTTTTTCCATGTTCATCTAACATTGGAAACAGGGATAATAAAGTTATGAATGTTTAACAGCTTTGATTTATGGATATTCCATTCGAAGCGCTGTTGGCATGTCAAACATTCGAAGTATCATAGGAGTTTGTCCCCAGGTAAAACTTCTCTATTTATGTGTGTGCAAGCATGTGTACATTTGTGAGTTTTGCCATGCGTGTGCAAATGTGTTTTGTCTTTGCAGTTTCTTTTCTCTTTCTTTGTGTGTGTCCCTGGGCATACCTGTGGATACTAACTTTTGCAGCTTTTCACAGTTTGACATCCTTTGGGATGCATTGTCTGGTGAAGAGCACCTCCATCTCTTTGCCAGTATTAAAGGGCTGCCCCCAGATACAATCAATTCGGTATGTGAGAAAAGACATCTTGACGTTTTCTTTCTAATAGTATTTTGAAGCTAATTGTGCTTGAATTAAGTATGCTTAGCAGTTATCTGTACTTCTGTGCTTGATGACCCACTCAACCCTGATTGACTTATAAAGAATCTTTTTGGTTAAGTACAGGCTGCTCAGGAGTCATTAGCAAAGGTGAGACTTACCGAGTCAGCTAAAGTGAGAACTAGGAGCTATAGTGGAGGAATGAGACGCAGGCTCAGTGTTGCAATATCGCTCATCGGAGACCCAAAATTAATCATCCTTGATGAACCAGTATGAACAATGCAATATTTTGAATCATGCCGGCACATTTGATCTATTTTTGCGAATGATTTTCTTTTGTTTATTTTCAATTTCTAATCTGCAGACTACTGGTATGGATCCAATATCGAGAAGGCATGTCTGGGATATAATACAGGATGCAAAGAAAGGCCGATCCATTGTTCTAACAACTCATTCAATGGAAGAAGCTGACATTCTGAGTGATCGCATAGGAATTATGGCCAAGGGTAGGCTCCGATGCATTGGGAACTCAATCAGGTTGAAGTCAAGGTTTGGGACTGGTTTTGTTACTAATGTGAGCTTCATTGAAAACGCTACTGCACAGTCTCCTCCGAATGCAACTGTGGACCATACCAATCAGCATGAGGATGTAAAGCAGTTTTTCAAAGATGTATGTGGAGTGAATGATATATTTATTTCAAATACGCTGATGCACAATCTCCTCCCAACGATAAATTGAAATTTTTCTGTGCTAACATCTGTTTTGGTTAATCTTGACAGCATTTGGATGTATTGCCAGCAGAAGAGACTAAATCCTTCCTGACTTTCATCATTCCTCATGAGAAAGAGAAGCTATTAACGGTGCATATTTTTGAAATTCCTACATTGTTCTATAATTATTGTGATAGTATTGCCTTCATGATTGAATATGCCACTCTGTGTTATACACACACACACACACACACATATAGGCTGATGCAAGAAATTGTCGTGCACAAATGCTATACTGGTGAATAGCAAATTTCTATTCCTTTTTTGCCATTTATAACTTCTTTTTTGGCATTTAAATTTTAAACAGAAATTTTTTACGGAGCTAGAAGACAGACAACAAGAATTCCGTATAGCAGACATCCAAATTGGCCTCACCACGCTCGAAGAAGTTTTCTTAAATATTGCCAAGCAAGCAGAGCTAGAAAGTGCTGCAGCCGAAGGGAGATTGGTTACTTTGTCCTTAACATCTGGAGTCTCGGTTGAGGTAAGCGCAATTTATATGGAATTATTGTATTCTAACTCATAAAAAGGAAAAAATAAAATCATTCATTCATTTTTTTTTTTTTTTTTCCTTTTGTTGCTTCAATTGATATGCAGATACCTGTAGGAGCAAGATTTGTTGGGATTCCAGGAACAGAATCTCCAGAGAATCCTAGAGGTAACATGGTTGAAGTATACTGGGAGCAAGATGATTCTGGTTCTCTCTGCATTTCTGGTCATTCTGCTGAAATGGCTGTGCCTCCTGATGCTCAGCCATTGATTTCTGCAGCACCACCTTCTGACAGAAATCTCCGACGCGGGAGACGACCGGTTTATGGAGTTGTGATCAACCCCAATCAATTTGGTACTGCTAATTCCTAATGATGCAGTTATGAACTCGTATTTATGATATTTTATAATTTTGTACAGCATTTCAATGGTTCAAAATAATTTTTTTTTTTTCGCCGTTTTACGGTCAACATAGAGAAAGAGTCGATCGCGGTCATATGCCAAATATGATATATCCCCAACCAAAAAAATAAAAAAAAAATAATAATACACTTTCTCTTAAAATATAAATCATTTTTAAGTGTTTATTTTATTGTAAAAATATGAGTCGTTTTGATTATTTTAAAAAGTAATAAATGAAAATTTTAAGTTATTTGTAGTTTGAGATAAATAGTAATTTAGTCAAATGTTATTAGTTTTATTATAATTTGAGAGGTAAAATTATAAAATTTGATAAAGCTAAATTTTAACTTCCCTGTACAAAAACTAAAAATGATCAACTTTAATAAAGCTAAACCACAGCACTGAAAAAATGTGTTAAAATTTTTAAGTTACGAACTACTTCAAATCAATAATTGAAGCCAAAATAGATGTCAACTCGTTGGTCCACGTGGAAAACGGAAAATCTCATACAAAATAGTAAGTTGGGGGGTCTCATATTCGTGAGCAAAGACTAAATTGTATTTGAATTAACTTATATAATATGTAGATAAACGTTTTAACTTGCAAAGCTTCACATTTATTCAGCTATTTTCAAAAATGCTAAAAAGGCACTTATCAAGGTCAGCCATAAGAATTGAGATAGAGCATTCTATATCTGAAATCAGAAAGAGGATTAATGCTCAATCTATTCCTTGAACTTGATTATAATATACAATTTGTACAAAAATTAATTTTTGTACAATTGAACTTGTACCAAAAGAATAAAGTGCTTAATTTTTTAAAACAAACTCTTTCTGTATATATATAGTTTTGACTAATAAAAAATTACTTAAAAATTTAAAATTAGAAAATAAAAATTATTTAAAAATATAACTAATTATAAAAATTTTCAGTATTTGATTTAAAAATTTATATTTATTATCATTATATTTGATTTAAATCAACATATAATTAATTTTTTAATCATATTTGATTTATATTAAATAATTTATTTTTTTTTTTAATATAAACTGAGCAATTTGTACTTTTGATATAAGTTTAAGATGTGATTTATACAAAAAGTTAATTTTTGAATAAACTATACATTTGGTTGCCCGAATTGAGGGGGCAAATTCCTTAGAAAAATGATAAATGAATAGATCCAGAGTTCGATAAGTAAGGTAAATTAAAATGAGTAGTGTTTAATTACAATGCGACCAGCCAAATATCATGCCAAAACCAAACAAATTTTAGAACTCATGTGATTGTAGTCGCACAACAAATATTCAAAACCTATGATGTACATTCACTCACAAACGGATATCCACTGCAGGGAGGAAAATCTAGAAGATTCGGGAACCCACGCGCCCCTCCAACTATAGACCAAGTTCTTAGTTTTACAACATAATCTTACACCACAGAAACAAAAACAAAAACTGCAGATGAAATCAGAACTCAGTTATTTTCAGTGCTAATTCCTTGAAACGCAGAGGCTCCGAAACATCACCTTCTCCATTCAGCCTGGATCGGTTTTGCTGCAAAATCAATAAAGAGCGCAATTATATAATAACAAATACAAGGTCCATAACTTTGAAACATCTAATTAGTTTTTTTTTTTTTTTTTTTTTTTTTTTTTTTATGTTCAAGTAAAGCATATATTCAATTACTTATTAGAATGGAGAGATACTAGTTAATGTCAGATAACAACAATGCAAGCTGTTTAGGAGACCTGAACTTTCATGATAATTTATATCCCATGAACAAGAAAAGGGGAAAGGAGGAAGAGACAATCAGAGCATAGTACTGGGAGATGCAAATCATTTGAACAAGGAACGGACAACTTCAAAAATAGTCATCCTCCCCAAGTGAAATAATTCACTAAAACTAAACTACCTACAGAAATTATTTTGCTATAAAATAAAATGCGTTCAAGGACACAAATCATGATAGTGTAAAAAATAAACAAGAATTCTTATATAATGGCAAGTGAACTTTTCATACCATTTCCTTCTTTTGATGATAATCTGTCACTTTTACTCCCTCCTTTGCCACCAGAATGAACTGTTCGTGTCCTTGGTGACTGTGAGCTGATTTTGCTATTTGATGGAAGAGAATGGCGTCGGGCAGGGGTATTTTTCTCGGCCCCATCTTGGCTAAACCTTGGGGAACCTTGTGCTCTCAACTTTGCCTTTGCAGATTCTGTTGCTGCCATATAGCTTGGAAGTGCTGGACTACTCTGTAATCCATTCTCTGCACGTTCTTGCTTTACTAGATTCGAAGCTTTTTTGCTGATTTTATGATTCTCGTTGCTCGATGGATCTTCCTTATGGTTCAACTCCCCATTTGTAACAAGAGTATTCTCATCTTTATCACCACTCTCGACTGAAGGCTTCGATTCAACCACTGTTAGATCACAATTTAATTCTGGTGTTTCATTCATTTCCAATGTATTCAGAGTGGTTTCTACATCAGGCACTTTCAACGCTGTCAAGGTTGGCTCAGTCTTCACCACTTCAGGTAGTTTGGGTGTTGTCACAGTTGTCTCTTTCTTTATCTTATCCCCTGGATTGTTCATATTCTGTCCCAAATGGTGATCACCAGAAGCACCTGATACCTTTTCCATACTCTGTTTTGGCTTCTCAAATTCAACCTCTGACTGAGCAGTGTTTTCTACTACAGGGTTGTGAACTTTTCTCAAATTACGTTTTACCTTTTCAAGTTCATTTTGTGGATCTTCCTGCACTGTATCAGCTGGATGATTTGATACCTTTCTAAGATTACGCTTGGGTTTCTCATTTTCAGTGGCTTGTACTGACGTATTATCAATATTTGCAGCAGGGATCCTCCGAACACTGCGCCTTGGCCGGCCAGTTTCAGCTTCTGATATTAGACCATTACCCTGCTTTCTCTGAGGTTTTGAGTAAGGAATTTTCTTTGGTTGGGGAATTGGTTTCCAGAAGCGAGATGCTGACCAACGTTCTAACCAGTTCAAAACTGAATTTGGTTCCGTTGGATCATAATAGAGGCGCAAAGGCATCACAGTAGGTGAGGAAGCCACAAGCTGAAAGAAACAATCTCAGAAGATACTAAATGGATAAAAAATAAATTAAAAATCCACAAAAGCTTTCTAATTGATAATAAGTCAAACTGCTAAACTCCCATACCCCATATGTCAAGAATGCCATCTATGATATGAGTAAAGTCACAGGTAGCACACAGAACCCAGTTCTGTGGCCAATGCAACCTTGTCAAATGACTTGAGGGGGGAAAAAAAAAAAGCAAACAAAAAACAAATGCTTCTATAATAATCTCCACAACTTATCATTTGGGAAACTAGTTTGGATAACTAGAGGTTTTCCCAAGTGGACAACTTCATCATGTCATAGAAGCTAGAAAGGTTAGGTCTCAATTTGATTATGTTCTAAATTCTCACTCTTCAACTAATATAAAAACTCAATACATAAAATAAGATTACTTCTAAAGCCTTGACATGAGTTGCTCAAGAGATTCTGTGCAAAATTTCCTTGTGCAATATTCTATATACTACGAGCAGATAGAACATATGAGAGGCTTATTGTCTCGAAAAATAAGTTGCATTGAACATAAAAAAAAAAAAAAAAAAAAAAAAAAAAAAAAAAAAAAAAAAAAATCATAACAGAGACCAAATTGAGTTCATCTTCAAAAATTACAAATCGTTATGGCACTTCATTAATTGCTTTTATCCAAAAGATTAAAAAACCATCTCCATTCCCACAGGCATGAAATTGCAAGAACCATACCTTGCGAACCAAAAAATTTGCTGATAGCCTTGCCCTCTGGATAGAAACATTAGCTCCATCATACTCCCCCAACTTGCTTTCCTAATTGACAAAATATCAAAAAGAGATTAAGCAATGGACAGCAAAATATACATCACCAGCTAGTTTCACCATGTGGTTAAGACAGCCTTATTCAACAAGAGAAAAGTGATGGGATAGTTTTTTTTTTTTATACAGAAACAAAATTTGAAGTTTTCTAATGCAATATTCTGGGTATCAGATCAGCTTGCTTAGGCATTTTTAATCAGTACAATTTACCATAAGGCAAACAACAGATGAAAGAAACTACCCAGAGAAAGGACTATGAATCTCTCTTTTCACAAGCATACACCCATAGGAATACAATTCAATATCATTCTACCATGAAGATGACAATATATACTAAAATAATGTTACCAAAATATGCAACAAACAGAACCAAAAAATCAAAATTGTGAAGTCCAAGTAACAGAATAGAAACGAGAAAAAATGCTCCAAATAACATACAGTAGGAAAGTTAAAGCATGATTAATCATTGTCTATAGTGATGATTGCTCGAGAAATTACCAGAGGCTTCAGTGTGCTGCATCTTTTAAGAATTTCCCGCCCAATATTTGTATTCCTAACTTCTACTCCTCGAGCAAGTGCCTGCAGCTTGACAATTCCCAGCACACAGCATAAAGTGGCCACAGCTTGTCTCCTGACCAAGTGCCCACGGATAAGCGCCTGGAGCCTTATTATGCCTTTAAGGGCCCGAAATGCCCGACGAGCCTTGACATAATAACCTTAGTCAGTGTTTGCATTACCTATACTGAAAATGATCCAATCTGCGTTTGTCTTATGCAAAAGCAAATAACAAGACTACTATTACAAGTTCAGTTGACTAGAATGACAAACGAATTATTTTTGACGGATAGGACACCTCCCTCATGCATGACTGTTGATAATAGTCATGCATAAAAGTTTTTCTTCTGCTGGGGGCTCTAATGGAGAGATGCCAGACAAATAATTCCATTACTCTAAAATCTTATGAATCCACAAGAGCACCACACTGGATCAGATGGCAAAAGGTATTTCACTGTCTAAAGAGCAAGAGCAGGGAAGTAGGTCAAATTTAAAGCAAAGGAATAGTGAGACGCAATTAATACCAATTGGCAGGGTAGTGCATTTCCAACAGGAATGATAAATGAAATGAGCAAAACCAAACTGTACCAATTTATAACTAGTGATTGCAAAGCAGCAATCTTGTCTGTCCTAGGGAGATACCAGTGTTTAAGAAACAGACATCAACCTCACAAAAGCTCTCAAAAAGGAAAGCCTTATAACCAAAACCTTGAGCAGGATAAAAAATTGAACAAGTTTACCATCAGTCAATAATCTAAGAGTAGTACTACTTCCAGCAAGAGAAGATTACCAGGTAACCCCTAAACGCAGCTTGTGCCAGTGTTGCAGCTTCCTCTTGCCTTATTTTCTCAGCATCAGTTAAAGCAGTTTCGAGCATAAGCTCTTGTACATTTGAATTTGCTTCTTGATTTCCTGGTAATGATATTCCCCCATTATTTGGTAAGTCTACAGTCTCCCGGTTCTCAAGTTCTAACTGTCTTTCAGAGCGAACTGTAGCAACAGGGGTTGGATGTGAGATCACAAGAGGAGCTGAAATTGCATCACCCCCTGATGCCTTGGCAGCAACCAATAGATCTTTCTCATTCGCAGTTCTCTGTACATAACAATCAGAGTTAAATAATACAATCTGATCCTAGTAATAATTTGACACTCGATCAGTAGCTCCAAAGTAAATGGACAAATTGCACTAAGTCCGCTATGACCAAGCCTATCCTGTCTTCAAAAAGGAAAAAAAAGAAAGAAAAATAAAATGAAAAGAATAAACTACCAAGTCAGCTAATGATCATTTTATATGAATATTTTAAAGGGAAAATACAATCATCAAACACCATTTAACTACCATAAACTACTGTATTTCAGTTATAATTCCAAATGGACCTTGTTGAAAGCCATAGCCTAGAAAGAACTTTGGCTGCACGCTAAATAACAAATGTTGCATAGGTAGCTTAAGGCACATTTCTACCATCAGAAGTGCAACACTCGTATTTATGATGTCTTAACTCAATAGTAAAACTGGCGCGGGATTGGAAGTCGAACTCTATAAATATCAAGATAGGAGAGTAAAAGGCAAAAACTAAAATGCAATGCGGCTTAATGTGAGGCTTAAGTTCTACAGGTTCAATGCTCCACACTGCAGTCTTTCAAGTGTATGCTCTGGGAATTGCAATAATTAAGTTTGTTTACCACCAAGTAATTAGTTTATCCAAAATGGTAACCTTACCTCCCTCGCTTTAGCAGTATTAGATTTGGAAGACTTCTTTCCGAAGAGTACAGTCTTGATCCATCTTCCTGGTGATTTGCCCATTGCTGGATAAATGATAACCACAGATTTCCGAACCCCAGTTCCTGCATTTTCCAATATATTAACAGTTTAACCATGAATAAACCCCACAAACTAAAGAATATTAATATTTCATGGCAACATGTAAAATGCCTAAAACCAAATCTGGTAATGCGTTAATTTACATCAGTTCACTTTTTGGGCCCAATCAACTGTAACATGATTTCCCTAACAACAAAGTTTAACAAGCAAATTACAGAGTCAAAAAAAAAAAAAAAAAGCCAAAGCCCTTTTCCCCCTTGTAATTGTTTTGGCTTATTGGAATAGCAAAAACTTGAGATATAGCTATTTTCCACATAGAATTTTTCCTTCGGAAAGCCTTGGATATAAGCCTGTAGCTTCTGCCAATCGCAGCCACTACAAACTGTGAGCTAAAAAACAATTCAAATGCCCACTGAAAAACGAACAAAAGCACTCAAAAAAAGAAATGCAAATCCAGAAATTTAATTGAAGATCCCTAGAACAAAGATCTAGTCTAATTAAGAAATTACTCAAAATATAGCAAGCTGCATCTATCATAGAACTAAGCAACAGCACTGTACAGAATCCGGAAGGATTAAAAAGGCAACAATGGGTTCGATTTAGACCAGATCTGCAACATACCTGAAAAATGTGCTTCTTAAAAGCCACAAATCTACCTACCATTCCTACATCAGAACATGAGCATACAACAAAATTAATCACCAAAAATTTAAAATTTAGGTATGTGAAGAAGATGATAGAAAAATACAAGTGATATATAAGAAAAGGGAGAGAGAGAGAGAGAGAGAGAGGTACCATGAGTGAGTGCGCTTGCAAACGAAGGAAATGTGTTGATCTAAAGCGACATCGATTTTCCTTTTGCCTTTGCTTTGCGTAGCTTGCTCTCTCTCTCTCTCTCTCTGTTCAGTTTACTCTATACTGGTACTGGTAGAGCTAAAAAATATATCTACGGAATTTTAAAAAGAATTTGTAAAAAAAAACGTTTTTGATCCTCTGTAGTCGCGCTCGTTTTAATGTATAATGTTCGTTACTGACTGTCATGTAGGCTATACCACTAGATTCGCCAACCAGATTATTATTATTGTTGCTTAAATTGACACAAAAGCAGCACAACAGAGCGTACCGTGATCTTGAGCACAGGGGAAAGTGACCAAAATTAAAAGCGGTTGTGTCGGGAAGTATCAAAATATAGTTACTCACTTACTTCGGGAACAAGTGTCCAGCTTCTTTATTCCGACGCATAGATGAAATTACGCGTGTACCCTCTCTACAGTTACTATAGTCCTACGCTAGAAGAAGCGCGTGGAATATCCAAGGCGTGGAAAAGTGACGGCAGTGTTAATCGACAGAGAGGTGCCGGAGCGTGAAATAGGTAGAGAAGAAGGGGCGGTGGAGAAGGGAGAAGGGAGAAGGGAGAAGGGAGTTGGGTGGTGCATGCGCGCCACGCTGGAGTGGGAGTAGTGTTGCCTGGTGCGGCGAGGGGGAGGTCATTCAGTACTGCCAACTAGAGAGTAGAAAGAAAGAATCACAGAAGCCTCAGCTTAATACTTATATCTATTTTTTCATTTTTCATTTTGAAAATAAATATTATTTTCTCTCTCCCCGATTAAATTTCCCAATTTTTCATTTTATACAAGAATTAAAAAATAATTAAATCATCTTAATTCTAAAAAAACAAGAATAATTAATTAAATTATCATTTACTCCATGTTCATTTCATCAACATAACATCCAATTCAACAATACCAATACGCACTCTAATAGTAAATACATATATAATCTGATAATTTAATATAGGTGAACATAATTTTATATAGATATTTTGATATGATATAATTAAAATAAAATAATTAATATTATTTTAATTTTCTAAAAATATCATAACTAACATAATTAATTAATCCATTTGATATGAACAAAACATAAATGTTCTGTGATTGAAGTTTCACTAATATCTAACTCTCTTTGCTTGCAACATTTATTACTTTCAAAAATTTTTTGCTATTTTCATATGCTTCCAGACAAGCATAAACTGTTGTTGTCTGAATAAAAGGTAAGCTATTAATTACTCCCATAGACTTATCCAAAACAACAAATATTTCATTCTAATGTAAGAAAAATTATTTTTCACTTTGCTATCAATTTGTTCAACTATTTCTCTTCTCAAAAAAAAAAAAAATTCAACTATTTCTCAAAAGAAAAAAAAATCAGTTATCATTTTAGCATTTGATAAAATAAAATACTGAATATTCAATTTGAGATTAAAAAACTAACCACTAATCTTGCTTGTAATGTCAAAATCAGATTTCAAAATTTGGGGGCAAAAAGTAAACATAAAAGATAAAAAATTTAAATTAGTAATAATATGATTAAATTTTAACTTTTAATTTATTGTAATTATAATTATATTTAAATCAAATCAAACCAAATCGAAAATATATTTATATAAGTGGGGTATAATTTTAAGATAACTTAATAATAATAATAATAATAATAATAAGGTACTAAAGGTGATAAGTTCTAATGCACTTGGGAAGACCGGTAACTTTTCAATGGCCTAATAATACCATTAATAAACAGAATAAAACTATCAGATTATCATTATGCCAAAGGCAGTGTAATGATAACTTGTGTGGATTGGTGCATGTATTGCTATGCGTTGGCTGCTGAGTGGGTGGTGGAGATATTTCGACAGCTTGACCTTAATATTTTTCTTAATTGAGTATTTTTCATTGTTTATTATAGTTTGAATTTTTTATAAACTACTATTCCACGTTTGATTTGTACGAATCTTCTAAATTAATTATGAGCATCGCTATATGCGTGGAATTAAACTTATTTAGATTGAGTTTATGGCTTCACCTATGGATCTTATCAATAAAAATAAAAATTTTTAATATAGTTTATCATTATTTCCTCAATAAATAATTAGACATATCTTTGCTATAATAAAAAAATTATTTTTCATTAATTTAATCCGTGAGAGAGACTCGTAAACTGGATTTAGATAAGTCACTTCCATATGCACGTGTATAAATTATTTTAGTGGTTAGATAAAAAATATTGCAATTGAAAAAAAAATGTTAGTGATAAATGAGTATAATGTGCCTAGTATTCATATTAGCTTAGGTGCCGATTGTTTTTGATTAAATTTTTTGTTTTTCGTTTTTTTTTTTTTTTTTTTTTTAAGAAATCTGCTTGTTTAACTTTTTTTTTTCTTTTGAGAAAACTGTTTTGAAAATAAAAATTAAATTTTATGAAACCACAAATAATGGTGTACAGAATTGTGTTTTCTGTTTTTAATTATACATTTCTCATTTTTTTTATAAGATTTATCTTCATAAAATTATTGTTGTCGTTGTTGTTATTATTACTATTATTTTCTTTATTTATATAAATCTAATGTCATTTTATTTATCCAAAATATACAAACATATTTTTTTTATCTCTATTCAAATTCTCAGCTTTTTTTTTTCTACCTCTTATCTATTTAGTATTATTTTTATATTTATTATTATTTACTCCGTCTATATAAATCTAATGTCATTTCGTATTATTATATTTGGGCATTATGTTTTTATTCAACATAATAATCAATAGTTACTATAACATTGAAATTTTAAAATTAAATTGTAAAATATTTTTAATTATTTCATCTGAAACTTTGGATTTCCAGAAAATTTATTATCAATTGAAGTCTTTAATGACATAATAAGAGAGATTTGATAATTGAAATAATTTTTCACATTGTGAACCAAAAAAAAAAAAATAAATAAATTTTAGAAAAAAAAATAATTTTCAAAAAATAAATAATCAAAAACTAAAACCCGTTTCATGTTTCTAATAAACAAAAAAACTCAAAACAAACAACTCTAACATACGGGGCCTTAATATTCATCTTAGTAATTCACATAAGTAGTAATTCCATTGTTTTTCTAAAGCATTTAAAAAGAAGTATCAAACTTGAATTTTTAAAAATCTCAAGTTAAAATATAAGCAGTTTCCATGAAAATGGGGAAGCAACATAAAAATATTTGTCAATAAAAAAAAATTTAATTGGCAAGACAAAGAAAAGGTATGAGTAATGTCTGAACATATATACCTTTGCCTCCAATCAAGAGTATGAATCTTGTTGCACAGTGCTAATCAATTAATTGCTTCAAAATTGAGCAATACAATTTTTGTTTTTTTAATATTTGTATCTTCAAGATTCCATCCATTTGTGTCTTTTCTATTTTAGGATCATAAAAGACACACAAACCATGATCCGTTTTGTCTCTCTTAGTGATTTCTTCTGCTTTGACAATGACTTTGAACTTAGTTTTAAATACAAACTATGCCTAAGATAATAATAATAATAATATCTCAGGTTGGGAGTTTGATTTCTACTTTTTTTTTTTTTTTTCAATTTGTGTGGGATTTGATGGATGGAGCATCAAATCTCTTGGCCTTTTATCACGTGTGAAGTGGGACTCACTTTTCTATTTGTAATGCATTATAAAGTTTACTCTTCATCTAGATTTCCCCTTTTCCTCTATGATTGGAGATGGAAGTATGGGCTCAAATGCCTAATTGCCACCATTACAAGTTACATGCTTGATCTTATCTTAGTAATTGCCAATTGGGTATTCTTTTTTTTTAGGAATAAAAAATCAGGATTAAATGTCTGGTCGACAATATTGAATATTTTAAAATGATAGTTGTTTAATTAGCTGAGTTCGAATGAAGAAAAAAACAATTCCTGTGATTGTCAAAAAATTTTAATTAAAAGCTAAACGCTAAATGTTAAAATATTTAACGTTTCATAAAAAACTCACTCAACTTGTAAAAACTATTATACAAATTATGTTACCGAATACTGTAATTAATAATAAAAAAGAATTTTTACTTGATCAAAACTTTAAAAGCTAATTCAAAAACTGTTACCGAATAAAGCTTAAGGTATTATTGAAATCAGTGATTGATGCAAAAAAAAATTTCTAAGATTAATGAAAATTTTAAAAAGAAAACAGAGATCAATTGCATAATAAATTTAATTTTGCGAGATAAAAGGATTAAAAAAAAGTCAAGATCAATTAACTACTGTTTTTGTATAGATAGATCTGCTACCGATTTTGATAAGTTGATGGCAACCCATTGTATTGAGATGTTTTTAGGAAGAACTAAGAAATTATCAGTGATTATGTTGATACCAACCACACCCACCCACCTACTCCAGCTACCATCAACACATTCGAGAGGGAGGAAAAAAAACAGAAAGGGCATAATCACTAACGGTAAAATGTTATAATTTTCCTCAAAGTCGTATATATAATAATTTATTGAATTATTATTTCTACTGCATTTGCCGTTAATAATATCATTGATTAGTTTTGTTCCAAAAAAAAAAAAAAAAAAATCACTAATCAAGGGAATGTAAATTGGGAAATCATATCTTCATTATCCATAGAGCTGATGTGTCATATGCTAGTTTAAGTCCTCTTACTCCTGCATTTACCAATGCATTCTATTTAATAAGATTTTTCTTTTTTTCTTTTTTTTTTTTTTAAGGGAATGATAGAATTTTATCCATTAAGGAAATTTCTATCTTCTACGATCATAGCTGAAACACCAACAAGATTCTTGTTCTAAACTTGAAGATAAGCGTAAGCATTTACAACTCCTACAAGAGCATGAGCTGCAGATTAGCTTGCCGTCTAATTCAAGCAACACTAACGTTGTTATGTAACGAACATAGTACCGCACAATCAACAATAATACAATCTCATTCGGTTTCATGGGCAGGGGACCTGCCAAGAGCATTACACACCTCCTATGCATCCAATTCAGTCATAACATTAGAGAAGTTTCTCTGTTTTATCCCAGGTCTCGAAAACCCAAAGTTTCTATTATTCTTGAATAGTATATACTATGACCTCAATTATATGATTTTAGAACAAAAAGAATCTTCATATTTTTAGTTAATAATAAAATTTAAATTAGTTAATTTTATTTTAATAATACTCTTTTAATTTATGAATTTTATTTTCAGACCAAATAATGTAATGCAAAATTCAAAATATTTCACTCGATCATGATTTTTATATTTTAATAACCAAAAACCAATCAATTTGTTTAGCATGCTTTTCTAGTTTTGCATATAACTTTGGATAAAATAGAATAAAACCAATTAATAAGGAAAGATAGATTTCATCTTTATCAATTAATAATGATTTCATGACTAATTTTGAAGGTCTAACTTAATGCGTCATTTTTATCCGCATCTCTCATTTTAATTTATAAATCGATGAAATAGGAGTATAAATAAGTAGGGATAAATTCTCATGCTTGAAAACTAGTATAATAACAACCGGCTCGAGTCATACTATGAGCCATTGAGTTTGTTTGTTTCGGAACCTAATGAATATTAATTTCATATTTCGGAACCCAATGAATATTAATTTTAAACAACAAGATAAAATATTCTTACAATCATCGATAAACAAGACCAAAAGAAGAACAATTGATAGATGATCAACGTAAAAACTAGCAATACGTGTGTATATAATATTGTGTGTTATGTACACAATATGCTTTAACACAATACTTCTTCCATTTATGCCCAAATATAAATGCCCTATAGAATTTTTTTTAGAAAAGAAAATTAATTTAATGTTTAGATAAAGTTACTTAATATATATTCTCTATAATTACCCTTCTTTTGGTTTTTATTTGATATGGAGATAATATTTCAGACATTTCTCCCAAAAAAAAAAAAAAAAAAAAAAAACACACTTTCAGACATTATCTAGCCCAGTGCATTAATGCTGTGTAAAATGGTCCACACATTTAATTCATGGCAGCCCATTAAAGGCCCACAAAAACTCAACAGTTGGTCAAGGGCCCAAAGTACAAAGAGAATCCTTGTCACATCTCCAACCGCAAAAGCACCGAACGAGCAGTTTCAACGGCTCATGATTTTGAATTTCAAATTTCGAAAACTGAAATTTTCCTTGATTCATTGATCAGCGTTTTTTGTGGGGTAAAAATATATATGGGCCCCTATTAACGCGCCCGGCCGTTCAAACTCTCAACCAATCTTTTCTTATTTCTCATCTTCAACCGTTCATTTTCACTTCCTGTCACTACCTGCCACGAGTTTAATAATTCCATGTGTCGAAATAAGGGAGCGAGTAGTTAATTAAAGAGGATTCAGGTGGAGAGTGTGAAAAAACAGTGAATTGAAATTTGAGTTCCCGCCCAATCGACAAGTATCAAAAGGGAAAAAAGAGAAGCTGTTAATTTTGTCGTTTAAGGTTAAAACACAGTCATTATAAGGTTGGCTCTGTCTCTGATTGGGTTGTGCTATTGTTGTGGTGGTTGAGTTCCTCTAAAACGAACAAAAAGATACTCTTATTCTCTATCACTTAAAAAGAAAGATCAATTATGGAAGAAACTGTTAAAGAGCAACAGCCTGTAGTTGTTCCTGGTATGCATAGCTTCTGTTATCTTTTTCTTTTGTTTTTTTTTTTTTCGAATATTGGTTTGATTTCTGATTTTTTTTTTTTTTGTGGAACGTTTTTGTTGGGGTTCAGGGAAATCAAAATTAAGATACCCACTAAGATCAGCAACGAAAGCCAAAGAGGAGAAGCAGCCGGTGGCTGAATTGTCGAACTCCTCTGCTTCCAAGAGGTACCTAATTCTTCTTCATTTTTATTTTTTTTTTCTTTAGGGTTGGGAACTCAAAAGGATGTGCAGAATATGATATGGTGGAAAGTGGATAATTTTATCGTGTTAAGTAAATTGCAGAGAAATTGAATTAATAATTTGGTATTTGGGTTATGATGTAATAGCATAATTTCACTCAACAAATTTACAGACCAATTTTGCACAATCACGTCTCTGTATTTCAAGCGGTTAAATTTGATCTGATAATTTAATGAATGATAGCAGAGACAGAATTTTAGACAGTGAACATATCATATTTATACAGAGAGTATGTGTTTGTTTCATTTCCATTGTTTACTAGGAAGAATTCTGTTTCCATTGTTTTTGAAGTTTTAAACTTGAAATTGGATTTCATATGTTGTGTAAGAGTTGCAGCCAGTCAACTTGCTTCTTCATTGCCTTCGTTTTGAATTTCTTTTTGTTTTTCCATTTTAAGGGTTAGGCCTGCATCAAGTGTAAGTAAAAGTGTGGGTATCCTTGATCTGTCTAGCAAGGAAAAATCTGCTAAGCCACCAAGAAGGCTGTCTATTCCTACCAAGTCAGGAGTCACTACAGCTGCTAAATCAACTGGAAACATTACCCCAATATCTGAGACCAGAACAAAGAGAACTACTAATGTTCAGGGGAGAAGTGAGACTCCTCTTTCTGATGTTTCTAGAACATCAAACAGGAAAAAGTTCAATATGCTGGCTTCTTCTTCTTATTGGCTATCTCAAATTAAGCTATCTGAATCTGCTGCTAAGCACTCCATTTCAATTGGTTTTTTCAAGCTTGCTCTAGAAGCTGGATGTGAGGTATGTGCCAATTCCTGTCTCCTACACTCAATAATTCTAATGCCAATAATCTAGCAATCTGAATGACTTTTTCTATTGTATTTTTTATTGGAAGTATTTACTTTACAAAGAATTTGAAAGAGTTGTGTTCAATTGTACAAATTCATGAAATATTCTGCATACATCTTCTTTTTTGCTGTATAGCGCAAATTCTGTTTAAATTGGCAATTGTTGGATAAGCTGATAATTGAGGTTTGGATATTGTTTTTGACATACAAATGTGGTAAATCAGCCTCTTCAACGGATGAGGGATGAGCTTAAATCATATGTGCGCCGCCATGAACTCGGCGAAATGGAAGAATCATTGAAAGAACTGTTTGAGAGGTATAATATTGGAGAAAATCAAGAGCAGGTGCAGGTTTCTGAATCCTGTTCTCAAGTTCCTGAAGAGGGAACTCGATCATCTGATGACGAAGTTCACAGCTCTTCTTCTACAATAGGGACTAGAAAACTGAGGCCTAGGTCTCTAAATGCTGATGCTGCTCAAGTTCCCACTGTTACAGAACCAGCCAAGAAAGAAATTACTAAGAAGAATACTACTGCTGCATCTAGGGCTAGAGGATCTCTGAACAAGAATAGAGTGAATTCGAGATCTGTTTCAGACTCTGCTGGTGGCAAGTTACAAAAGAAACAGCAGAAGCCAAGTAAGCAAGAAACTACCAAGGAGAAAAACAAGATCAATAAGCAAGGAAAGAAATCTGCATCTGAAGAAGGTAAGATACAAATTCACAATCTTTTTCCTGAATATATTTATTTTTACTTGGTTTAAGCTAATGGGTAGCTTCCATTAGCAGCAGGTTCAACCAGCCCTTCATCTGCTTCCACTAGTCCTGAAGAAAACAAAGAAAATGTGGTAATCCTGTTTTTCTTTTCTGGAAGTCAGTATTTAAGATTAATTTCTGGAGTTTCAACTTTTCCGCTTGTACTGAATTCAATTTTTTTATTTGTGTTTTAGAATCAGCCGGCGATGGAAGAAATCAATCTGACAGAAGTCATCAGTTAGGCAATTCTGTAGCAAAATGTTGAACCATATCATTCTTGTTCTCTTTGTGGGTTTGTCTTCAGTGTTTTCTGAAGTGGGGATTTTCCTTTGTATAGATAGAAAAAGTTGAAGGTGAAGGTGTTGGTAATGGTGTGAAAGCAAAGACTTATATTGTGTTTTCAGAAGTTTGTGTTTTCAAAACATGGCATTGATGTCTAGAATTATAAAAATTTATATTTCGTCATACATATTGTATTTAATGAATTTTAACTTATTTTTGGCTTAATATTATCCATCTTCAGGATAAATTTCTTGTACAACAAAATGCTTGTATTACTTGAAGTAAATCATATTCTGATTGCCCAAAACCTTGTGCACCTTCATGGCTTATTCATTTGTGCAATGCCTAAATGCATAGGTATGTTTTTGTTTTTTTCCTTAAAAGTACATGGCGTATTTATGCATTTAAGTTTTGTATAATTACTGAAATTAAATTGATCCTCAACCAATCAACCAGCGTTCAAACTAGCCTACCATTGACATGCATATTATGCCATTAAGTCGTTCTCTTCTCATGATTTATTCATATCACTTGAATTTTTAATCAAATTTGGGATTCTATCCGTATTTTATTTTATTTTTAATTTAACCATTTGGTGTCTAAAATTTATTAATTCGATTAATTCGAATTCGTGCTGAGCAGGCCAGGTAAGCCCATAAAGGGCCAAAGCACCGCCTCTAAATGTCTAAAGGAATTTTATACTCATCCCTAGAGAGGCGTGTGGTACCCATATCTAAAGTTTTAGATGTTTTTTCAAAAAAATAAACTGTTAGATTATTAAATTTGAAAATATGTAAAATAATGCACTTGATTTGCAAGTTAATCAAATTTACTTTTTAAGTAAAAAGTAAAAAGCAGAATAGTATTTAATTTGACTTTTAAGTTACCAAATCTACATTATATTATCATAAAAAAATGCTTACAAGGACGTTTAGCTTAGCTGTTCTTAAATTTTGACTTAAAATGTATTTTTTTAACTCAATTAATTTAAAAATAAGTACATAATTGCAAATAATTTTTAAATATATGGAACATTATAATTAGTTTGAAAGTAAATTTTTTTAAAATAAAGAAAATATTGTTAGTGAGAGTCTTTTGCTTATTTTTAAGTAGATTTTTGAACTTATGTTGAAAAGCAATTTTATTTTCGGATTTAAATTTCATAAAAATATATTTAGATAAATAAAAATCGATTTAAAAATTCAATTTGATTAGCCATAATCCCAACACAACGACCGTCCCTGTTGTTTCTATCCATAATCCCAACCCAGCCACCGTCTATATTGTCTCTATTGCCACTGTCATCGCCAGCATTACCGCTGAATTAATGATCAAAATCCTTGCAAAATAATTTCTCATCCAATCAGAATCCCTTGTACCAGCCGTCGTGATTCGTAAAAAATTAAAAGGGCCGCAAAGAAAAATGTACTTGGTTGTATTGTATCTTTCTTTCATTCTTCTAATTTCATTGAAGATGAGCTATCTCATGCCGTGACCATTATAAAGATCGAGTGACATCAATAAAAAGACCACGGGCATGCAGAGAGAAAAGTAACCATAGTTATTAGTTAATTTAACTAAACCATAGTTAACTAGACTAAGAGACTATACTTTAGAATTTAATTATTTTTCTTCTACCAGGTAGGAGAAAAACCAAGTTACAGATTAAGATACAGTTGACAATAGGAAAAAATGAAGAGATTATTAGGCCCCATATAAAAACTTTCGTCCTTGATTCTCACATGCAATTAAGTCGGATCAGAGCAAAACAAACCAACTATGACTTCAAACTTGGCAACTCCATGCATCCAGTCAATCAAGTGCCTAATAAAATTAATTTGGTATCTTTCTTCCAGCAAGATATATAATTACTGGATTTTCTACCAGCTGCAATCAAACCAGTCAACTATTTTTTATATTGAAGCACAAAAGTTTTATAACAATTCAATGCAATTCGGTAGACAATTTCTATTTTACACGAAGCTTAAAGACACGCAACAGGGTAAAGTCACATTAAAGCAGAGACAAAGAAACCCCAATAATCATACAATTGGACAGGACGCCAAAGGTACAGGGTAAAAGTTGGTAATCTCACAGGATGGTTGATTTTTAATGGCCGTGCTACTGTCACATGCCTCCAGAGCTTCATATAGATTCGGACAGAACTAAGTTTAATCAGCTGTCCAGCTCTGCTCCACAATTTCCCTAACTCTTCGGTTGTACTCGCGCTTGTTTTCACTAAACATCCGAGCAGCTTCTGAATTTGCTGGAGAATTGGGGTTGGGGTCACAGAGCAATGACTGCAATAAGCCCCATATATAGCATCAGTCATCAAGTAGAACATTGGGCAATGAAATCGGGAAAAATGAAAACAGAGATAACTACAAGCAGCACCTCTAAATTTTTGGTAGTTATTAAAATTTTGAAATTGAACCTTGGTACTTTAAAACAATAAAAGCTCAACCATGAACTTTCTAAAGTTTGGCAATTAATACTCACACCAAGTCTTCTTACAAATTGTAAATCCATTTTGCCATAATTTTCCCTTTTTTTTTAAAAAAAAAAAAAGAGATTCAAATGATACTAATAAAAGTAGAAAATATTTTTTTTGCATTCAATTCACACAAACAATAACTGGCATATTATTAAGAATATACAACCTAATATCCAAAAACTTATCACAAAATACTTAGGCAGTTTCTTAGTACATTCTGAGACTAATTAAAGTTAGAAATTCGGGCATTTAGAACCCAAAACCAATTTTGCCAACAGAAAAGATGGGTCCAAAGAAATTTCAAAAAAAAGAAAAAGAAAAAAAAAAAAAAGGCCAGACAGTATTGTAATCTGAAGTAAAGGTTAGTGATCCTATTTTAATGTTTCACAATAATGGGATTCAATGCATAAGCCCAAATTTTAGAGTGGTAAAAGCAATTATCCAAAAACAAAAACAATTCAGAAACTCTATATTATAATTTGTGACCAGTGTCATAGCAACTCTACTAGAAAAAAAACAAAAGAGAAATGCATATTTGATGTTTTTGGAAACAAATTCTCTGGTACTTATTGAATTCAAGACCTGCCCCTTCTCATTGTTAAAGAAGTGGCATCTCAATTATTTATGTTCAATCCAAGACCTCAGCCTTTCAGTTCTCACCCCTCTTTCCCTCTTTAAAGTTGTAATTGAAATGCAGATGTGTATTGTGCTGAAGTGTAAAGAAGCTGGCTCATATATACAATATATGCAGAAAAATTGCAAGTCTTATTCATGACAATACTTAGACCAACCAATATGAATAAAGCATTAGACAATACCTGTATAGAGGTAAGTATAGCTGCCACATCATATATAGGACTCCACTGATTTTGTAAAATATCCAAACAGATACTTCCGTCTGCATAAACTGATGAAATTCAAAATAACAAGCTCAGTGAGGAATTATAGCTGGAATAAGACTAAATTGTAGTGTGAACAGAAAATATAATAATTCCACCAGACTTACTGTTTGGATGGAACATTCGAGAAACAAATCGCACTGTTGGTGGTTTGTTTGGATAATCCTCGGTAAACTGTAGAGTCAACTTGAACGTGCCTGTGGAGCTCAAAAAGATACTCTCATTCATGTGCATTGCAATTGTTATGAAAGATATGTACTGTTGCACATTGCAATAAAAAATATCCAAAGTAAAAAAAGGGCAACTGCGGTGGAAACATAAAAGTCTTTTTCAAAACAGAAGTGAACTTCATTTCAAATTGGGCTGAAAATACCATACAAGCATACAAGTTCATGAATCAGGTGGACATTAAAAAGGTAATTTTTTATAATATAAACAACATGTAAGGCAAGGAGTTGCTTGACATCACCTCAGGCACAAACAGAAGTTTGAAATGTAATATCAAGAAAAAACTTGCAAAGGTCAAATAGTTTTTAATCATAGCTCTTTCTTGCTTTTATATATATATATATATATATATATATATATAACTTCATGCTTATTTAAACTTATGAAAGGAAAATAACTTGGTCAAATTAGAAAAGTCTAGCGGGCAAAACCTACATGCAAAGTCTATACTCTACATGCGCACAGAGACATGGATACAAATGCCACACTAACATTAAATCTAACACTTGAGTTTAACTTGTATGAGGGTTCACAAAGCTTAATATTGATAGGTAAAGTAGCTAATCTGGATTTCTCACTTCCTAATTGTAAGGAACATTTAACTTTTATGCCTTAAGATTCTATGCAATGGAGACAAGTCTACAAGAGGAACAAAGGACTTCCCATGACAGATTCTACTAGCAGCAGGTGCTCAATGGCTTATCTGGTTACCTCTTTGTAAATGCACAGCATATTTAACTTCCATGCCATCATGTTATATGCAAGAAACTAAAGTAAACATGAGTATGCGAGCCTTTCATGCACATTTGCTACCACAAATTCACCTTTAACAAATCATATTGGCATTAACAACAAAAGAGTTTCTGGCATGCAAAATTGAACAGAAGAACAGTCAGGCCTCATTAGGAAACAATAATGTCACAGAACTAATGGCAAAGCCAATTGACTTCAAGATTTACCAGCACCAACATCCTCCATTCATACTAGGCCACTGGGATATATACTTAACGGTAGTTAGCTCATCTGAAAGAATCATGCATGATAAGCAAAGAGTTTTAAAATGTTCTAAGCAGTCTATTTCTTTATCAACTTCATGGATGTGATTTATATACAGGCAAGACAATAATTCAACTTCATTGGAGGAGGACAAAAAGGTTTAAGAAAAAGAACAGGTAATTGATTTATGATTAGAAATGATAAATCCAAACACACATGAAAACCACAATTTTGTGACTGAAGGATTCACTGATTTCTAGTGTTTATAAGGGAAAAGAATACCCAAATTTGATACAAATGTTATGCTTCAGGATGTCCCAGAAGCAAGGTAAGCAAACCAGCTTATTCTAAAATCCTCCATATGCGTCACAATAAGCCTAAACATGCTCCAAAGTTTTCTAACTAACAACCGCAGAAAGCCTTTTCCCTTTAGAAAATCAAATAGTTCCGTCCATATTGCAAGAGAGTTTCATCACAACAAATCAAACGGACCAACCATTAAAACCTCTGTCTACCTACCAAAATAAATTAGGCAGGCCTCATCCATAAAAAAGGAGCATGTAGAGATTAGAGAACTTTAAAACACAAGATGAAATTCTATGGGATAGTAAAATATTACAAATTGCAAAAAATTAAGCACAACCATGCTGCACGATAATATGAGTTCACCCTTTTGGCACATCCATTCTTTACGCACAAGCTTTAGGGCAAGTATTACTCACCTCCATCCCAGGGAGTATCATCAGGACTGAAATCCAAACAACAATTGCAAAATTCAGTAGTAGTTTAATATGTCATAGATATTCAAAGAAATTAGAAAAGAAATGAACTGGATATGCTAATAAACTAACTCACCCAAAAATCACAGCATTCCAAAGCATTATGTTGTTGTCTTGGGGTGCTCCACTAATCCCAGCAGGTGGGTCTTGCTGCAACCTCTTAAAATCTCTCATCAATCTCTTTCTTGCAGGAGTCGACATCGCCGCTACCTACAAGTGAATTCCAAAACAAATTATATTGCTAATTTACATAGAAAAACCAATAATAGCCAATGGGCACTTCAAGGCACATATCTACCGGCATGCACAGCAGCACATGAGTAATACCCGGCATGTAGTCTATAGCTAGGAAAAACTCTTAGATTTACTTTTCTTCAAATCTCATTTTAGACAGCACCGATTAAACAGAATTTACTAGCATCAAGCACATATAAACATTTCAAAACTAATATAAAGTGATAATCAAATTTCATTTCCACATATCAATACGAAATGGATAATTTCACACAGTAATCTACTAGTCTATCACCCGGATTCTAATTTCAAAGGAACCAAACAACCCGATAAAAAAAAAACAGAAAGCTAGGGTTTACACTTCATGGTCGACCAAACAAATAATTCAGATCTTCTAATTTCTAAGCAGATCTAAAAATAAACTACAAGAAAGCAGATAAAAAAAAACAAGAGAAGCAGAATTAAGCTATGATAAATCACAAACCTGTTAAAGAAGATGCGACGAGACAGAAGAGAGGCAGCCAACAGCTAGGGTTTAGAATTGAGGTTCGATTCAATTGAATTATATATATATATAGGTAGAAGAATCCAAAAGAAAGTGATCAAAATCAAGAGTATGAGTGGAGAGGAACAAAAGAAGAGAGAATATAGAGAGAGAGAATCTTCTATTCAAGAGAGAGATGAAAAAGGAAAAAGAACAAAAACAAAGGGGGTGAGAAGGAAGGAGCGAACTCGGTTTTATTTAATGGGGTTGTGTTGTGGTTGGCTGTGGTGGCGGCTGGCGAGACGTCCTGTCCCCACTTTCTCCCTGTTATTTATCTATTTCTTTTATATACCGTATGGTATTAATTTTTTATCAAAAGATACGGTTTGGTATTAATCTATACTATATATAAATACATGAATAAGAAAAATAAATAAATTTTCAATATCGCTTTTACTGAAATTTAAAATATTTTAAAATAATCTTAGTTTTAATTAACTAAAAATTATTTTTTATACCAACAAATGTTTGAATGAATGGATTGACACTCTTTTTCCTTAAATGGGGTCAAGGGTTTCAATCCTCATTAATAGTAAACATTCGCTGAAAGCATTTTATTTCTTCTTGAGTCTAATTGGTTCAAGCAGACTTTAGTTCTAGACACTGTGCTTGAGATACCCGTGGTTAAAAAAAAAAAAGAAAAATTATATTTTATTATTTGATCAGATATAATTTTTTAAAAATTATTTTTAATAAATAAATATATATAATAAAAAAGAAAAATGATTGTATAAAAAATGGTGGGTTTATTTGAACATGATATAACCTTTCTTTTATGTAATTTTTTTATTACTTAATTAATTTTTTTATTTATTTTAAATTTGCAACTTAGAACAACAGATATAGGCATGGCCACTAGTTCGGTTCGAACCAGAATCAAACCGTATTGTAGACGAACCAGAATCGACGGTTTAAAATTTTAAACCAAAACCGGCAGTTCAAGGGCCGGTTAAGATTCATACAAATGTTGAAATATGAACTGGAACTGGCGGTTTTGGTTCGATTCAAATTGAAAATTTTCTATTTTTATTTCAAAATGATAATCATTTAGTCTATTTTATGCGTCTCTAGAAATTTTAATAATATTATACTACATGATATACTTTACTTTAGAACTTTTTTTAAAAAATACACTTTACTTTGAAAGTTAAAAATTTAAAAAGTAAAATGGTAAAAAAAATAGAAATATTTAGTCTAAACTTATATTATTTTTAACTTTTTTTTTACCCTTTTAAATTATTTGCGAAGTTTAAAACTACATTCTTTTGAAGCATTTTTCAAAATTTTCTTATAATTTATTTATTAATAACATTTAAATAAAATAAAGTGATAATTTATTTGATTATTTTGTAAAATTAATTAATTTTATTCCTACATGAGTATAAGCATTCTAAAATTTATTTAAAATAAAATTTATCAATATTTTTTAAACTCATATGAATATGTACGAAAGAAAGATGAAACATTAAAACCAATTTAAAAAAAAGAAAAAAAAATATATATATATCGCCGAAAACCGTAAACAGAACCACGTCGGAACTGGCCAGAACCGGGACCGGACCGAAACTAACGGTTCAAGAGCCAGTTCAGGTTCAACATTTTAAAAAATTTGAACCGTCGGTTCCATGAACAGGAACCGGCGGTTCAATGAACTGACCATGCCTAAACAAACAAACAAAATACTTGAATAATTTCATTGACCAACGAATATTGGATTCTAATTTCATTTATTGACTTGACTTTTTTTTTTTTTATCCAACAAAATCAAATTTAATTAAATTATAGCATTTTCAGGGTTCTTTTTGAAATTTAAATTGATAATTTTTTAAATATAATTTATTTTTATTATAAGTTAAGTTCTTAAAAGAGTTTTATTATAATAAAAAATTATTATTTATTATTTTTTTATTATTAAATTAATTTATAACTACTATCATAATTTAACAAGAGATTTATACGCGTAAAGCATATTCCTTCTTATACTTTTTATATTCCTTCTTATCCTTTTTATTTGGATTTACAGGTAAGTGCGTCTTTTCAGTGAAAAATTTCCAAAAGTGCGTCTTTTCAATGAAAAATTTCCAAAAAACGAAAGGGAGAATCGGTCCGGTTCAAAACAGAAAAGAAAACAATAAAACCCAAAACCAACTTTAAAAATCAAAACCATCTGTAATGTATATACCTTATGCAAGCTTTAATTTCAACACTTAACTGCATTGGATGTGATCAGTTCATAGAACTTCATTGGCATAGTCCAAACCAGAACTTTTCATTCTTCTACGCAAGATATGGGAACGCCAGCCCAACCTCAGGCTTTGGTTCAAGTGGACCAGCGGCTGTTTCTGTATGGTTCTTGTAAGGTGGAAGATTTTTCTCTGCACTCCAGGTTTAGATTCAATGGGTGGCTTGGGTATAGTTCCTGAAGTTGTGGAGTTTTTCCTACCCTTTCTCTTAATTTTCAATAATAAAATCTTATTTTTCTTTGTTGTTCAAACAAAAAAAAAAAAAAAAAGAGACTATTACATATTATTGTTGATCTGGATATTGCATTATACTCATATTCATCAGGAAATTCTTGCTACAAATAATATAGATGAATAATTAGAAGTCAGAACCACTCATGTTAAAGACATATATAGGTAAGTCTTACTGTATTTAGTCTTGCAAGAAATAATTAACAAATTAAAAAAAAAAAAAAAGTCGTCTACAAATATATGTACTCACCTAAAAATTAAAACCTTATTCAACTACATATATTTCCCTTTGCTTCCGGACGCAATGTTCCATCTATCCAAAAAATAATAATCTTTGTTGATCTTACATTGTTATTACAGCCTATATATATAAGCACTAAATAAAATTCGAAAAAAAAAAACATTAACTAATTAATTTCAGTGGTCTCTGTTGTCACCGGGAGATGAAGACGCACTCTTAGGAGAAGAGAAGGGAAGTGAAGGTGGCAAAAACATCAAATTTCCAGGTTGTGAGTTTCCTGATGTCGTTCTGTTCAAGTAACTTGTCGCACATGCATTATTACTTTTAGCGGCTCCTGACGATGCATAACCACTAGCCACCGGAAAGTTCTCACCCCACTTCAACTTCTGTGCCAAGTTATCACCACTGCCCAGATTGGCGCCGCCGTTGCCATTGGCAGTGCCAATTATAGAAGTGATAGCAGCTGCCAAAGCAGATTGGAAAGATGGGTCTGTTGCGATTGCCTTACTTGCAGCAGCTATAGTATCTGGTAATGGCGGTTGTTGAGGAGTTGTACTGATTAGGGTTTTCTTTTGCATGTAGGGTTGCAAATGGTTGTTTAAAGATCCTGGTTGGTTATTTCTGTTGTAGGGTTGAAGAGAAGTAGTACTCGTTCCATAGCTAAGAAATCCATTTCCCCAATTCATCAGGTGAGAGTCAGACGAACTGAAGTTAAGAGTACCAGGAGTAGCGAATTTTGGAAACGGAGAATAACTCGAAGAAAATGATCTGTTAACAGAAGATGAAGACGCATTTGAAGAAGTTAGGTCTAAAGTGATTGTTGGATGTGAAGGTGATGGTGAAAGAGAAGAGTTGTGCATGTAGAATTGTTTTGAATTTGAGGTGTCGGATAGATAAAAATTCAGTCCATGAAGACCAGCAGGAATAGTACTGGTGTTTGCTTGAGAACTAGATGTTAGAGAGCCGGATAATAGCATTGAAGCAGCTGCGGAAGTTGTGGAAGCCATAGCTGTAGCTGAAAGAGGAAGTGGGTGGTTGTGCGTTCCTTCATAGGTGGTGATTAAGATTGACATATCTTCTGCACATCTTTGAACCTAAAATATATAAGCGTAAAATTATCATCAGTTACAAATAGTAACAAAATACAAAGGATAAATACATGATGAATTGTAAACACTCAGAAGGTAGCAATTTGCTACGAACTGCCGGCGTGAATCCAGATTCATCGGCCAGTGGGGTTCTGATGCGAGATGGTTTAAGACCAAAAAAGAAAAACAATAAATAAATGACGAATTATAAATTAATTTGTACCTGTTTTCTCACTGGGCAAGTTGGTGCAACAGTGCAACGATAGTATGCTCTTGGGCATGGATTTCCTTTTGCAATTTTCTGTCCATATTTCCTCCACTGGCATCCATCATTCATCTATATGTAAACAAAGGGAGAGACTGATTTCATAAAATAAATATTTTCGCCTTTAAGTTTTTATATTAAAGTTAATAATAATGATTAATGTGAATAATTAACTATTCCAATAATAATGTGAACTTGATATTGTGGAATGATTACTAACCGTTGGAGTATCACATTTAGCTCTGACACAAACCCGAGCTTTCTTGAGAGGGTTTTGTTGCACCACTTCATCTTCTCCACTTGGCATTGTCTTGGGAACCTTATTAGAAGGCCAAGTCTCTTCAGCTTCTTCCTTATGTGATTCTAAGCTATTCACAGGGCTTGGTTTTGGCAAATTGATTGCCTGAGATTTGGACAATTCAAACTTGCATTCCAATCCAAGAGACAAACATTCATTGTTATTATTATCTTTCTCAACTTCTTTATAATTCAAAGTTTTGCTCTTTCCATCCTTTTTGGAGTCATTATTACTTGAAACCCTCCCTAGGGTTAGGGAAATAAACTCAGGTTCTTCAACTGCATGTTGGTAATTATTATTATCAACTGTAGACATATAAGATCTCTTTGTTTCCTGATCTTGTTGAATAATGTCATGGAATTTCATCTGAAGAGCCTGATAATCTTTCATCATTTGACCTAGGGACATTTTCAGCCTTTGATTTTCTTCTCTCACTACATCCATTTCAGCTCTTGCTGATTCAAGCCAACTATCCTGTTCAAAAAAAAAAAATTTTTTTTTTTAGAAAAAAAAAAGGCAACTAAAATGTAAATATTATAATTAAGTTAAATATTTTACATATTTTTACATATTTATATGAATTTCACTCTATTTAGGGCTGAAGTATTATAGGAAAAAAAATTTGATTATTAGTTTGATTGCTAGATTGATGATTAATTTTTTGATGTTCAGCGAAAACCAAGAATATATTTCAATATCAACTAGCTAATAAAGTGTTTAATATATTTATTCATAACGTAAAATGTTAAGTATTTAAATTCTTTGGTTTTTGCGCAATTATCTTCACATTTTTTTTTAAAATGAGATTAATTTCGTTTCAGGTTATGTGGTTATCTTTTTTTACAAAAACTTTTACATGGATTGATTCTCTAACTTTGTAAAAGCCGTTGCTATATATATATATATATATATATATATATAAAAAGAAATGATTTAAATTGTAGACATTTGATTTAAAGAAAAAAAAAACACGAAAAAAGAGTTTCTTATTAACCTGATGGAAAGAAAGAAAAAATCTCATTTTTAACAGGATTTCTTGCTATATCTATGAATTGTATTGAAGACATTGAAAATCCCTTCTTTTTTCTAAATGAAGATATATATAATTATTCATACTTCACATAAAATATCAAAAACATGCTTCTTACTAACCTGCTCCTTTAGGCTTGAAGAAGATGGTCCTGAATCGAATTCCATGATGCACCTTTCCTTATTATTAGTTGCAACAACTACCTGTTTAAGGAAAATCAACTAATTAAAGGGAAAAAAAAAAAAAGAAAAGCCAGTAAATTAATACTATAATCAAAGGAAAAAAAAAGGGTTTTGCTTAGAACTGACACTATAAAAATCTTATTTGTAAATAAGAATATTAATATCAAAGTCACCTATATTTATTAGCACATGATAAGGGTCAACAGATCCCTACAAATCAAACTATATAGTGTTGACCAAAAATGAAAAAGTTAGAGAGCTAAGTCAATTTATATGACTTTCAGACCTCGTAAATTCATTATATTCACTGTGAAAGATCTTAATTAGCCATCCTAATCATTATTTATTTTGTGGGAAACAGTCATTCTCTTAGCATAAATTGGACAACTGCAGATGTTTTGGAATTATATCAAATAAAAATTGTACAATTTTTGATTCTATAAAAAGATAAATACATTACTTTCCCTATGGATAATAAAGCCATGTACTTCCAATTAACTAGTTGAGGATGAGCATTTATTTTAACAATGACTTCTGGTTGTTGCAGATCCAATCAATATTAATTGAAGATTATATCTTTAATTAATCTTGTTCTGTCAATTTTTACCATATAATTAATTAATTAATGTGCAAAGAGAACTGCAATACTCCAGAATTGTTACCTGCTTGGTCAAGCTTAAATCTTTATTTTGTTCTGATAAAGATGATTTCAGATCTTCATTCTCATGGTATGCTCTCTTCCTTCCATTCTGAATTCAAGTATATATGTATATATTTATATAATTAAAAAATTTTGAAAAAGCAATTACATATACATATATTAAGCTTAAACTTGATTAGTTATTAAGAATCAAATTTATATTTATACATGTATATAACACATAAAACAAGATCTAATAAAAAATATCACGAAATGAATCCGATAACTAAACCGATATATATATATATATATATATGTGTGTGTGTGTGTGTGTTTTTGAAAAGGAAAGAAAACAAAAAAAAAAAGCATACAAACACCAAAATCTTCTTTGTTGTGGGATAATAATTTAGATTAACAGGATAATTATAGATCCAAAATCTTTTTAATGCTTCATTTAAACCCATGAAGAAGATTAAAGTTTTTACCTTATTATTAACAATCTCTTCTCTTGAAGAACTGTCATGATCGTGATGATCAGTAGCAGTAGAATCAGCTGGCCTCTGTTCCTTGATCAGGCCTCCATGGCTGGATCTTCTAATAACGTCCTCCATAACCCTTTTGGTCTCTTCTTGATACTTTTTCTTTCAATTCATATGCCGTCTTTCCGTAATACCTTACCTTCTTATATATAAAGAGCATGCAGTATTTGACTGGTTTTTAATAAATTCAAACTCAAGCTCTTACCAGAAAACAGAAATAAAAAAAATAAAATAAAAATGTCAACACCTCAATCCAATTGCACTAAAGAAAGAGCGCTACACCTAATATTATATGCAGACTTTTAATATTATAAAACATAACTAGAAGAAATCAACTTCAACGATAATATATGTGTGTACATATATACACACACAAACAAAAAAAATATAAAATAATTTAAATGTAGGCTCTCTTGTTTCGGAAAATAACTTCTGAATTTCATGATTTTTGAATGTTTGGAAAATATCAGTCAAAAAAATATTTTTCTGATCAAAAATAAAACTAATTAGTAATTTTAAAGGAAAATAACTTCCTTTTTATCAAGGGAAAAAACAATTTGAAGATGTTGAAAAATTTTATTTTAATCTTATAAACACATTAAAATTAATTCATTAATTACTGGTAGCCATCATTATTAGCAGTGGTGGAGCTAGGATAAAGACTAAAGAAATGAAATTTTATTTTTCAAGAGTTAGCAAGGGCAAAATTTAAAAAAAAAAAAGTGTATTATTTTAAAAGATCAAATTTTAAAATTCTAAAATTTAGAGAGCAAATTTAATTATTTTTTTAAGAGGGCAGGGTACCCCGGACACCCTTTCTCTCTCTCAATGATTATAAGTCACAACTAATTAATCACCATTACATGTCATAGCCATTATCCGCGACCACTAGATCACCGGAGACTAGTTATCATAATTTATCATTTTTATGTATTTTTGCATATTTAATGAAAAAAAATTTGAAAATATGAAATTTCTATAATTCTAAATATTTTTGGTAAAATGTTAGTTAAACGAATAACATTTATTAAGACAATTAACACTAATAAAACCACTCATTTTATCAAATAGACCCTAAAAAAAAAAAATACGTGTTGTACGTAAGAGTGTGCAAAACTATTGACCAAACCGAAAATTAAATTGACCTATTTCAGTTTGGTTCGATCAGCTTATTAAAGGAAATTCATTTATTAAGTTAGTCGTTTTGAATTGAAGCCATTATTTAGTACGGGTCGATTTTATAAAAATTAATCAGTTGAACTTAGAATCGAATCGACATGACAAAACTAATCAAAACCGACCGAACCAATTAGTTTAATTCAGATGCTAATGTTGGGTCAATTCAATTTAATCTGTCATCCATAAACTACGATTTTCATTTTTTTGATATTAATCGATTTGAACTGAATAAATCGTTTGAACTAAACCAATCGTTTGCTCACCCTTATTCAGTGTGTGAGCAGAATAATTCATTTTTTAACGTATTAGCTGCTTAGAGAGGTTTGCACCGCAAAGGGCGAACCCACCTAATAGTTTGCTAGAAGGAATGAAGCTTCGTACTAGAATACAAAAGTCACAAAGGCATTGTTAGATTGTCAAAATTTTGGGCATATTTCGTGTTACCGAGGGTGACTAGAGTTTCTCCGCAAACGCCAAAAGCCAAAAGGGGTTGCAGTGACTTTGAAAGCCAAACATTGGGTGGAGAATGAATGTTATTGGTCCGTGCATTCACCTTCTATCACTAACCAAACTTGGAAAGCTCGGATTGATTGATGGAAGTGTGAATCTAACTAGCTAGTATCAGCGTTAAGTGAATTCTAATTAGGAATAATCCTCCGTTAAATTAAGCTAATTTTGATTTATAATTTATTAAAATTATAAAAAATAATAGTTTTAAAGTGATAATTAATGAATTAAATCTTCAAGATACTCAAATGATAAAAAGAATTCCTTTGTATTTGTCAAAAAGCCAAATCACATGGTTTTATTTTTTAAAATTTTCTTTGAAAAAAAAAATTAAAAGAACATAGATATATTCCTCTTGTTTGGACGAAACTATTTAAAGAGAATGTTTAATTCTAAAAAACCAAAAGAAAAATTGAGAATAAATATATATTTATAGGAAGAAGGTTCTTTGAAACAATATCAATATTGATTCTTCTAAATTTAAATTGAATAAGACCGGCATTCTCATGCATCAAAAAAATAATATATGCCCACATTATTGCATAAATATTTTTATTTATAATATGCATTGATCTTATAATTTTTATTTATTTATTTATAAGAGCTAGAAAAATATTATGAATTACACAATAATAATAGTCATTTTCTTTAAATAATAATCATTAAATTGGTAATAATCTTTGTGATCGAGAGAGAACTCAATTCCAACCAATCAGATAATAATTCCACTCACAATCAACATAACGAAAAATGATTTTTTTTATTGAAATGAATGTATTTCTAACGATGCATTAAGAAAAAAATCATAAAACTACTTATGAAAAATCATAATGATGTATTTCTAACTATTCGGGTTTAAGTAAGTCTAATCCTCGAATCAAATCTAATTGGCTGTTTTGCTAATTTTGTTTGTATTACTTAGGAAAATCATACAACTACTTATGAAAAATCAAAATATTGGAAAAATCATATTGCTTGTTTGGAAATCCATTGAATTTTCCTTCTATTATCATTCTTTCTTTCAACATGAATGTGGAGTCAATTTCCTAATGAAAAAATGTTTCGAAAACGACAATGACAAGCAACCGTACGTCATTAATTTATATATATATATTAAATTAGTATAATCAACAATTCTACAGAATTAACAAAACCTATTAGAAAGCTATTCTACTGCGTTTAAAAATTAATTAAATATATTAATATAACAATTTCAATATTGATTTATTTATATGTTATTTATTGACTTAATTATAATATCTAATGATTGCTGTTATTCAAAATATTGAAAAATGGAATTACTTGGTTCCTTCCTTGTTTCATTTCCACTGACGGGAAGATAATTTGCAAGGAAATAAACGATTAATTGTCGTTTTAATTAAATTTTGAATTCTAATTGTCTTTTGATTAAATTTTTTTCCCCTGAAATTTCATTATAATCACTAATTAGTTCCATAAACGTGAAACATGTTAAGTAGCTTTGCTTGTTCAAACAAACCAACCATCACTTTTCTTGCTTTAATATATACATCGAGTCTGTTTGACAAAGTTAGCTGCTTTGGCAATTGTTAGCTGTTTTAGTAGCGTTTTTAACTGTTTTAATAGTTTTTCATGAAATGCTAAAAGTTAAACATTACATGAGTTAATTTTTACAAAACGCTATCTTTACCTCTAAAAGTTAATTCAAACGATATATTATCGAATAATATAAAGATTAGCATTTAGTATTTTAACCAGTCAAAATGCTAAAAGCTACTTAAAAAATTATCACCGAACACTGCCATCAACAACAATATATACATCAACAGCAATAACGCTTCAATTTAATGAATGATTTTTATAAAGCTAGCAATAGTTCCAAAATAAGCTACGAAAATACAATTTAGTGTATATATGGTTTACGAATGATTTTCTCAAATAATAGGAGATTCATCAATAAATTTTGACTCGGCAATAATTAAATTATTAAAATTATATTATATTACGAAATTTATTGCAAAAATAGGTCGGTTCAATTGCCTGGTAAATAACTTATCAGTCTTCCCAAATTTTTGAGTGTGACTATATAATTAATTGGTAGTAAGTATTTATTCGTATAACGAGGGAAACTCTTTTTCTTTGTAGTAAATTATATTTGCTTTCATATCTAAAATATAAAAATACGGTGTATTAATTGTGGTCCGTTAAAAAATACAACGTTTTCAATGGATATTTAGTTCATCCATAAAGAAAAAATTCATGTTCCGAGTTAAGAAAGAGGTATCTCAACCTCCTTTGATATACACATATACATGCATATAGTAATTTCTTAATCATAAATGGTAGTGTTAATGTTGTTAACATCATATGACCCAAAATTTAGGTCTTAAATAAATATCAAAACTCTCTTTTCAATTTCAAAGAATTATGTTTGGCATTTGACATTGATCAGCTGGCACCGGCTTTATCGTGTAAATTTGTTGGACTATAAATAAATAAATAACTATATATATATATATATATATATATATATATATATATATAGGAAGAAAATAATTATATACGAGAAGAAAATGATATGAAAGAATGAGTCAATTTGGAAATTCTATACTGGTAAAGTCATTGTAGCATGTGGAGATGAGCTTTCAAGTTTCAACCATTTTGTCAAATTCAAAGAGAGGGAGCCACTTGATGGATTTACAAACTTAATTTATTGGAAAACCCTAATTGAATCTGATTCCTAATTACTTGAATATAATAATCCAAGAGTTTTAGTCATTGGACTCATTAATTAATTAATTAATTAATTAACTCGCATTAATATACATTTATACACTATCGTCATATTATATTTCATACACAGAAAAAAAAAATCATAATTTAACCAAATTAAAGTAATTGATTTTTAATAATCCTTTGAAAATTTCCGAACTAACCTGAAAAAGAAATGCTAGTATGACAACACCTTGATTTTATTTAAAGTCACCAATATGCTTAATTAACTACTAGGTCAATGCTTTGCATAGGTTTGTACTTCGTTCTCTTAATTAGTTGTGATAATTTATAATTATAATAATTAAGCTATATCTTATTGTCTTAATTATAGATTGTATATAACAAATTGCCGAGTTTATTATTAATTTCAAAATCATGATGATCTAACAGAACTCTTTTTAAAAGATTATGCGTGATTACTTGGTTTCCAAGCAGTCATTACAAATTAATAATAGTTCCATAAAATTTTCATTAATTAATAAAATGGAAAAAACCTTAATAATGAATTAATTAACTAAAGAGAAGAATTAAGATTTTACTAATTATTTTATTGAACTAGGTTAATATTTGAATGGAAAATTGGGACAAGTAACCCTAATTAGGATTTGGGGTTTTCCTTTTTTTTTTTTTTTTTTTTTTTTGGCATTACAAATTAATTATTGCCAATAAATCAATTAATCATTCATGTCTATGTAATTAATAATGTTAATTTGGATTTTAGGTTAGGAACAAATGAAGTCACCATGTATTAACTCTCAGTGAAAATTACTTTCATATTATCAAATAGTTACTATAAGGTACCAACAAAATATTGATTGAGGTGGTAAGCGACCTCAATTTCCGTAAAGATAAATACACAAGTTTGATTCCTGAAAAACACACTTTATGACCCGAGTGAGATTAAATCTTCTGGTTATAAAAAAAAAAAAAAAAAAATGCTATCAGGTAATGATAAAAATTAGCTGGTGTAGTATTAAGTTGAGTTGGGTTGCAAAGTCATAATTGAATGTGTCTTCAACTTCAACATGTTGAATTGGTTATCAATACGTATAAACTGTTATCCTCTCTGGCCGTAATTCATGGACTTGTCAATACTGATTTTTATTTTTTATTTTTTATAATTTGAATTTGAATTCCATCATAGTTGAAATTTAATCAATTAAATGAGGTCATAAAAAAAAATAAAACTTATATATAAATCCCTAAATTATAATGATAATGACGTATAAATCCTTCCGTCCAAAGAGTCTGTTGATATTATTTGTAGAGTACTTTTTAAATTTAAATAACATCGAATTTGATTAATAACGAATAAAAATCACTAATTGAACTAATGCTATTAATTACTGTATAAATTCATTATTGATTAAGAAAATTTAGATTATGAGTTGACTAATAATATATAATTTCAAATTTCACCCCTTTTTTTTTAGAATAAAGTAATAGTAATAATAAGTAGTTAAATACATATATAATTACATATACACATGAAAGGATAATATTATTTTTATTTTTTGAGTTGAAAATGAAAGAGAGAGAAAAGGGAGAAAAAAAAAAAAAGGTTTCGAGTCAATGACTTGAATCTGGGAAAGAAAGACAAAGCTTTTGTGATGAAGTCAATATACAGCTTAATTCCCACTATATATTGCTTTTGTTTGTATTAGACTAATTAATTGAAGATTAACTATTAATTACTAACACAGTTAATCTGAATAGAAAGAACTCAAATCCCTTAAGTAAGAGATTCAGTATTCAATCGATTTATTATGAATGTAAAAAATTTCCGTATTATGTGAAAATAGTTAATTTTATCGAACATACTCTTAGTTTAATAGACATAAGAAAGTGGTATATATATATATATATATATATATATATATATATATATATATAGGTGGTGCAAGCTCTCAATCGTCAAGCTTGAACTACGTTTAAATATGTAAATATAAAACATAGACTTGTAACTACCAAGTCAATGTTTTCATATCAAATGGATACCCTTAATCCTTTTTTGTATAGGATAAACGTGTTAATTTGATAAGTCTTTTGGCTTTTACTCCCACTAAAAAATTAATAATAGTCATGTGGAGTGTTACTCTTGTCACGTAGTTGATCACGTGATTTCAACATATTAAGCCTTCTAACGAATAAAAAAATGGTATACAGGAGAGGTTAAAAAGAATTGTAGCCCATGGGCCAAGGCCCAAGCAATAAGATAGGGTTTCTGGTTTCCACGTAAATGTCAATAATACATAATAACATTTGATTGGATAGAAGGACATGATTGATTATATCGAAAATGAGTGTCCTGATTTGATTGGATTCAATTTTTATAGACGAAATCTTCATCATGGATATTGTTCTTTATACCTATATAACGACACCGTATTGGTTACACCTCTGCAGTCTGAGCAAACAGACAAACAAAACGCTCATGTGCGTGACTGGACCTGAGTTATTGGGAAGCGAGATGGCAGCAGCAAAATTTACTAAAGGGAGATGCCAGTAATTGATGAAAATGACGAGAGGATATGTTTCTTTATTTGTTTGTTAAGATTTAGTATTAGAACTGCAAGTGCAAGTAAGTTCTAATAATACTAATAACAAGAGGAATATAGATAAATCAGAGGATCGCGCTATTCTATTCAGTGTTCACCACCCATCGTCATGTATAGATTGGTGGGTTGCAGAGGATTGAGAACCCAGAAGGGTATAAGTTGGCTCAGTTCATTCAATCTTTCAAGGTATGATATTTTCTTCATCTGATATACCTGGTTTTTATTTAATCTGAAAATTAATGGAAGTTTTTTATGTGGGGAGTTCTTTAAATTTTTACGTTTTTATTGACGGAGGCACTTCCGTAACCTGTGTTTGGATTGTTTGGCTACTGGGAATTGGTGAGGAATAAAGGAAGGATAGAGAAAATGGAAGAAAATAGATAGATATGCCCATCGCACACATCATTTACAATTCAGCTTCTTAATAGATGGTCTCAGGCTTACTTCTTTAGCAACAAATTGCTGATTCATAACTATTATTCTGACGGTCCCCAATTTATTTTTTCCCTCATATTATAAGAAATCTTGTATTGAAGAATGAAGAGGAGAAAACAATATGGTGATTGACGTTTCCTCAGTTTCTTGAAGTTCCTTCAAAACTTTCCTGTTTATTATAGCTTTATTATCTGATAATTAAATTCACTTGCTTTTTTTTTTAAAGCAGAACTGTTCATTCTTTGCCTTTTGCAACAGTAGAGGTTGAAGAGATATCAGGTTCTCAGCCCGCGGAAGTACACAACTTGGGTAGGCATTATTGTGGTTGCATTTGTTGCTTACTGATGATTCTTTGGTCCTTGTTGTTACTTTTTTTTTTTTTTTTTTTTAGTTACAAGAATAAGTTTTCAGCGAATGCTTTATCTTTTTTATATAATAAAATTGTGAAATTGGGTAAATTGAAGATTGAAATTAATCTCCTCCCTCTTTTTTATTGTAAATTTTAAATTTTAATTTTTAATTTATATTGGATTGAAGTCAAGAAGCCTCCAAAAGTACAGGCCTCTATGAAGCATACCAAGATTTTGCTGATCAGTTTGAGATTGAACTTGCAGTTTCTAATCACTTACAACCAACAGATGTTTGAACATAGAACATCTTTTATTTTTAGTGCAGGGAAAATGGATAGGATCTTCAAGATGGAACACGATTGTGGATCCTTTAAATGGAGAGCCATTCATTAAGGTTGCTGATGTAGATGAAACAGAAATAAAGGTACATCTTTCTATATAAAGAAGATTGGGCATGTCACTTTCCCAGTTAAATTGGTTTCCCCATTGGGTGAGAGTCTGTAGCATGTTGTGGGCAAGAAAAGAAACATTTTTTTCTCCTTGTGCTTTAAGCAATACCTTTCAGTCATTTTCTCTTTTCATTTCCCTATTCCATAATGGGACTAGTCCACAATTTCAGGTTTTTAAATTCTTATGTCAAAATACCTGAACTAAACTGTGCTAACTGTTTGGCTAATCATGCAGCCATTTGTGGAAAGCTTGTCCAAGTGCCCCAAGCATGGGCTGCATAATCCTTTTAAATCACCAGAGAGGTGTGTGTTGCTTTTTTACCTGTCCTGTTAACTTTGCTCCCTCTTTGTGTCCTTTTGGTTTTTCAACTTTGCCAAATTGTTGCCATTGGATTCTGATATGATTATATAGTGAATTCATTTTCCATTCTCTACATTAACTCATGATATGTTTTGATTGTTATGTTTTGCAGGTATCTTTTATATGGAGACATTTCCGCGAAGGCAGGCCATATGCTTTCCCTGCCAAAGGTAACGTGTCCTGAGTGCAGGAACAATGTCTTCTTAAATTGAAACTTTCAAATTTTCTTGTTGCACTATTTTGATTGTTAAATAATGGATTTTTTTTCCCAAAAATTTCAGGTTTCCAATTTCTTCACTAGGCTAATACAAAGGGTTGCTCCAAAAAGTTATCAGCAAGCTCTTGGTGAAGTTCAAGTTACTCAAAAATTTTTGCAGAATTTTTCTGGTGATCAGGTAAATCAAGTCACTCCATTCATGATTGGTGTGGAATTACTTAAAGTAGACAATTTTTTAGTTTGAATGAACTGACATCGTATTTATCAAAAACTAAAATTCTCTGTGTACATATGACTGGCTTTTCCTGTGTTAAAGGAATATGTCCTTGACCTAAACATCAGCTATATCCATTTTCTGTTAGGACAAATTATGGATTCTTTAAATGTCTCTCTTAATTTTTTTCACTTGCATATGGACAGGTTCGTTTCTTGGCAAGATCTTTTGCAATTCCTGGAAATCATCTTGGACAGCAAAGTCATGGTTTCCGATGGCCTTATGGTCCTGTAAGTACTGAAAAAGTGGTGTTTCAATTAATTATAAATTTTGAAATCTTTTTTACAAGGAAAAAGTTCACCAGTAAAAAGAAGTTCTCTTCGGTCTTCTGAAGAGCCTTCGATTTCCATTTAAGCAAGCAGGAAGGTGTCTTCTAATGAATATGATGGTGTACGGTAGACTGGTTCTGAGCAATTTTGTGTTCATTGGAGCTCTTTGCTTATTTCTTTTACAGATTGAAAATATAAGATGATTCTTCAATATTGAAGCTAAAATTGGAGGAATAAAAAGAACAATAATGCTACCATTTGCTTCAATACACTGTCTTTATATGCTGAGTTTTAGTTTCCTTTTATTTGTCGAGTTAAATGTCTACCATTTGTGTAAATCATTCTATGCGTGCAATATCTCTTCTTTGATAATTGGATTTTTTAGTGAATAATTGGATAAAAAAAAAATGTGTAAACCATTTGTAAGTTTTTTAGTGAATAATTGGATTTTTTAAACTCTTCTTTGATAAAAAAAAAAAAAATAATAAATAAATAAAATTAAAAAAAAAAAAAAACTAATATTAAACATGGTCATGATATTATTATATATCTATCTAAAAGATTTGTATGCAGGTTGCTATTATTACTCCCTTCAATTTCCCATTAGAGATTCCAGTACTTCAGTTGATGGGTGCACTATACATGGGCAACAAACCCGTTCTTAAAGTTGATGACAAGGTATGCTAGTGCAAATTGTTTTGGGTACTGTAATTGGTAAGGATTCTATTTTCATTGGTGTTATATGAGTTATTTCGCAAGAAAATTTTTTGCATGCTTCAGTGGTAGACAAGTGAATTAAATGCTGAAAACTATGAATTTATTCTTGAGAAAACATTTGACGGTGTAAAAAAAAAATTTAGGATATTATTTAGAATTATGTAATTTGTTTTCTTAAGAAATCACCAACAATGTTATATATGTTTGATGGAGTTGAGAGAGAGAGAGAGATGGTGATGACACACACATGTGGTACACAAGCCAGTGTATAGATCTTTAAAAGATTTGATGGCTTCTAAATTTCTTGAGCTGATTTGATTTTATAGCCAGCTTTCATTTTTACTGTTTAACCAAACCTCTTTTAAGTTGAATTCTCTCCCTGCCTGCATTTTGAGGTTTTTTCAGAAGATCACTGCTTGATGATGAAAATGTCTAACAGGTGTGCATTGTTATGGAGCAAATGATGCGACTTCTTCACTATTGTGGGTTACCAGAGGAAGATGTGGACTTCATAAATTCTGATGGGAAAACAATGAACAAGCTATTGGTGGAGGTTCGTTTTGCTGGATTTTGACCTTTTACACTCATTCCAGTAGTTAGTATAAATAGTGTTTGAGATGTAACATTGAGAGATTGTTGATTGCATTGCAATTTTGTCTTTTTATACGTGGTTGACCTTTGCTGCATTCTTTTTTACTTTAGTGTGTGGGATTATTAGTTTACCTATTTATGTCAAAGTTAATCTTTTTTTTTTAAGCAAATTGCACTTTTTTCTTCTGCCTTTACCCTTCTATGCTTTTTGCATAAATGGAATTCACTTGTTTCATATGGAATCTATGGTGGTAGTTGGGAAGGATGGCTATGATGATTGGAGGGGCTAATTATACAAATAACATTATTAATAGCAACTGTGGTACTAATATAATTGGCACAATGGATGTGAATATGTATGAGTGAGGATAATCACAATAATAGTCACTTCATAGACAATAAATTTTTTTTGAAAAAAATATCTTCTTCTTTGTAGGCAAATCCCCGTATGACCCTTTTTACTGGCAGCTCAAGAGTTGCAGATAAATTGGCTGTTGACTTGAAGGGTTGTATTAAATTGGAAGATGCAGGGTTTGACTGGAAAATTTTAGGGCCTGATGTAAATGAGGTAACTGTAATTTCTTCCTGTTATTTCTTTCATTTAATTATATTTTGTGATTCTGGACTGTTGTTGAATCGCCATTTCTTTTTTGGTTTCTGAATGGCAGGTTGATTATGTTGCTTGGGTTTGTGACCAGGATGCCTATGCATGCAGTGGTCAGAAGTGTTCTGCACAGTCAATTCTGTTCATGCATGAGGTTAGCTGTCTCAGTTGTAGGTTTCTTTATTCGTCTAGTATGCTATTATTAGTATGAAACATTTATGCAAAGCTCAAAGGTTGAGGAGATAATTGTCTCTCTTGCTAATCTGTCTTTTCTTTTGATTTTTGGTAGTGTTGGTCTAGCTAGCATAATTCAATTGGCTTGTTGATTTGGTTTTTCCTTTCTTCTTGTTAATGTTCTTTCATCCTACTTCAGAACTGGTCAGGTACTTCCCTTATATCTAAAATGAAGGATCTTGCAGAGAGAAGAAAATTAGAAGATCTAACTATTGGCCCTGTTCTCACAGTAAGTATAGATAGTAATACTGGGATGATGTTTTCAGTTTGTCCTATGGCTTTCTGTTGTCTATCCTTTTATTTTCAGCACAAGATTCTTTGATAATTGCATCGAAGCTTATTTTTTGTGCTTGAAGTAATGTTTCTTTTAAATCATACTCTAGAAAACTTTATCTTGATTTTCATTTTGTCATTGCAGTTTACAACTGAAGCAATGGTAGAACACATGCATAAATTACTTAAACTACCTGGTTCAAAACTACTATTTGGTGGCAAACCTCTGGAGAATCATTCCATTCCATCCATATATGGTGCTCTACAACCAACAGCTGTATATGTTCCCATTGAAGAAATTTTAAAAGAGACCAACTATGAGCTTGTAACGCGGGAGATATTTGGACCATTCCAGGTGAAGGAGAAAAAGAAAACTTAATCGTTATTTGGAAAGTATCCAATGATTTCTATTTCCCACTATGGATGCTTAATCCTACTAGACATATTCTTACTTCATACTTATGGGATGCATTATGTTAATCTAAATACTTCTATCATGCGAATAAATTTTTTTTAAGAACTGGAAGATGAATTCTACTAACACAAGCTGAGTTATTTTCTTCTAGATTGTTACTGATTACAAAAAAGACCAACTCCCACTAGTTCTGGAAGCTCTGGAAAGGATGCATGCACATTTAACAGCTGCAGTGGTTTCAAATGATCCTCTATTTCTACAGGCAAGACTATAAAGCCCCTCTTTCTCTGTCTGACTCTATATTTGGAATTCTTACAGCGTCTTTAATGTTATTCTACTCCTATGTAATTTTGTAGTTACATTTGACCACTTGGGTGATTGGAGGTCACTCTCTTGTATCAACTATTTGCTTTGGTGTCTCTTGAAACACATTTTGCTTTCTGCAATATGAATTGAACCTGAAATCTTTCAACTGATGTTGTTCATGGAAGTCTCCTGGAATTTTAACCAATCTACTATATCCCCAATGACTTTAAATGGATTGAGGTTTCAATTTGCTAATATATAATAAGTGGATTTGCAGGAAGTCATTGGGAAATCAGTGAATGGGACTACATATGCCGGATTAAGAGCAAGAACAACTGGTGCTCCTCAGAATCATTGGTATGAACCAAATCGGACATATATTTTATGTTGCATGAGAAAGTTGTCAACTCCTGACTAATATAAAAGTACAATGTTATAAACAGGTTTGGACCAGCAGGAGACCCAAGAGGTGCAGGGATTGGGACACCAGAAGCAATAAAACTAGTCTGGTCTTGCCATAGAGAAATAATATATGATTTTGGTCCTCTGCCAAAGCATTGGGAAATTCCACCATCTACATGAGGAGCGAAGTTGACCGAAAAGATACAGTTTCCTGCGCGTATTCAGTGGAGGCTCTCTGTTTTGCAAGTGTTGAGGGAATTTTGAAAAAATAAATAGAAATATAGTATTGACCTCTTGAACATGTTGCTACTGGCTTTAGTTCTGAAATAAAATGAAAAGAAATGGTGTTATAGACCCAGTTTTCACTTTCACATCGCTTAATAACGCCATTGTATGTGAAACCCACGTAAATATGCATGAATGAAAGTGCAAGACTGTTGCTTTCATAGAAGTAAAATCAAGAGCAGACTTGCAGAATCTGGACCAAATTACCAAAACAAAAATAGCATTGGACCCTTGAAAATGTTCGTTGGATTCTATTTTCTATAAGGGGCTGCCATCTGATATAATCCAGAAAAAAAAAAAAAATGCTAAAGGATGCAACAAAAAGAGTCTGAAAAACAAAAAAACTCCCTAAAAGTTTATGCACATAGCTAGTTTTTCAGGTGTACCATCAAAATTTTTTTAGAAGTGATAGTAGTTCATGTATGAAACTCCTCCTAATTTGTTATGTAGATTCTCAAAAACTTACTAGCCTAAGAATAATATTCCTGAAAGGTAAAAGGGAGTACACCTTAAAATCGCTAAAACAGATAACTGCCAATATCTTGAATTGAAGGAAGGGAAGTAAGCAACTTTTCATTTGTTAAGGGATCTACCGTTTACGAGTTGGTTCGGTCAAATCTTAAACGGGCCAGGCCTAATCATAAAACAAGATCCAATTTCATTAGTTAAAGCCCACTTGATCAGAAGGCCCAAAATGGCCTCAGACCTGGAAATTATTTAAAATTTTTATTACTTGAGATTAAAAATGAAACAGAACCAGTAGGCAAATAAACCCCTTAAACCCTAGCGCCCAAATTGCAGCTGTAACGGACTGCTGCTCGTCGCTTTCTCCATCAGTCGCTTATCTTGATTTTCAGGTTTGCTTATTTATAATCGCGGTGTTTGTTTTTTGTTTTTCCTCTTTCTTTTGATGCGAGACATTGGATATTTTTGAACAGAGCATTTTCCTTTTTGAAGGGTTCTATTTATTATCTTATCGAGCAACTGTAATAGTTTATGATGGAATGTGTTACCTTGTGAAATTCGTAGCCAAATGAATAAGATGGAGGCGGAGTGTGTAATTGTCTTTTGGGGTTGATTTTTTTTTTTTTTTAATATTGAAATAAACTTGGTTAAGCTTTTGTTTGGTGTGTAAATGAATGAGCTTTATTTGTTTGAGATGTCTTTTATTATGATGCTTACATTATAACTATTGCCGCTTCTACAGGTGTTAGCAATCTTGCCATGTCTTTGCTTGAGGTGATCACAAACGCTTCAGCTAGGTCTGAACAAGTTGCAACACAATCCGAATATCCAATAATTTTAAACGCAGATGATACTTTTCTTAAATTGAAGCCGGAACTTGAAAGTGTGGATCCTACATCACTTGCTGTTCCGGTTAGCGGATGGAAACTCTCGCAAACTGATGCTCAACTCATTGAATCAGGCAAAAAATTCTACACTAAGCTGAAGCGAAAGCTCAAAGACACCAATAATTTCAATAAGGATGAATTTGTTGGAATTTTGATTACATTCCTTGAGAAACTTGGAGAGAAGTTTGGGATTTCAGTTGGGGTTGATTCCTCAGATGATGGTTATACTCAGATCTTGGTTGAGAAGGTGGGGTTCTTAATGAGTCAAAATGTGGGCGGTTTAGTTTTGGAAGCATGTATTAATTTAGAGATCTGGGATTTGGTGGAGGCCTTGATTCTTAAAGGGATTGTTCACCATTCTCATTATTCAAATTTGGTTACAAGTCTTGCAATGAAAAAGAGGTCAGATTTACTTTGTCTGAGTATTAAACATGCTTCGGATCTTGGATTGACTGAGGTACTTTGTATTTTGAAATATTTTCTTTGTCCATCGAAGGAAGCGTATGACAGTATGGTGAATGTGAGGAAGGAATGGGAGAGCCAAGCATTGTTAGCTGTTGAAAAGGTGAGAGACAAAAATCTCTCAGATAAGAAATCACATTTAGCTAAGGACGCTTCAGTTTTGCTTATGCTTGCACATGATGGGTTCTCAACGACTGAGCTTTGTTTGCATTATCTGTTTGCATCATCGCATGTTGATGAAGTTATTTTCGCATCTTCAATTGGTAAATTGAATGGTAAAGAGATGATGAGATTGATTAAATATCTTGGTAAATGGTTGAAGAAATATGAAATGTTTCCTCAGGCATGTCCATGTCCTAAGGCTTCATCTCTGCTGGGATTGGAAGCTTGTGATTGGGTTCCTAAACTTGAAGACATTGTTAAATGTCTCAGTTTGGTACTTGACGAAAACTTCACTTCGCTGGTATTGCATCCAGAGTTTCATGAAGAGCTGACATCAATTGAGGAATTGGTTGGTTCTTTAGCTAAAGAAGCCAAAATTTGTTCTTCTATTTCAATTGTAATTGAGAATTTGAATACTGCAGCTGAAGTTGAAAAGAATTAGGAGTTATCACCAATGGTTTGTTTATAATTCATGTTGCATCTGCAAATTTTGGTCTAATCTTATAAGGATTGTACCTGTGATCGAGGCGCAGGGTTATGGTCAATGTCCATTCAATAACTTCTTATGATTTTGACCAGGTGGCTAGCTTTATTCAGATATGTCTACCGAAGCACAAAGTTGTGACCTAGTAAAATATGGTCTTTGCTAATTTGTTTTTCACCTTTTTACCTATAATATTTGTTCTGATTTCCAGTATCTCTTTGGCATGTATTTTTAATTTTTTTAGAATTACTATAAGGTTCTATTAATCTTTAATACTGATGTTTGTAGCATCGTTTTAAACGCGTCTGGTATTGTAGGGATTATAATCATCTCATTTTCAGTAACAGCCAGGTAGAGCCTAATAGCTCCATTATTAGTTCATTTTGGCACTTGTTAGTGGTTCCTATTTGGGAGATCATAACAAATATTATTTAGTTGTTTCATTATGAAGTAGTGTAAAGGCTATATCATATAGAAATGAACGTCGAGCTCAAATAGTTTCCTGCAATAAATTAAATCGACACTCTCTCTCAGTAGAAATATTTTCTTCTTTTTTGGGAATAATTCGATGATCCAGAATACATAATACAAGCACATTTAGAAGGTCAAGAATTTAGATCCTGCCACTTTAAACTGCAGAAAAATGAAAATTGAACGAGCGTAGGACACAAATATGGAGACTGCAAGAAACTTTCAGAACTATCATCGTGAAAAACCTATGCTACGTACCACCAATTCAGTAAATTCACTGCCAGCCCATATTTTCTTCAAACTTTGACTAACATCTAATGCTAAGAGCAAAATTAGTACATCTTGCGTTCTCTGTTTGATTTTTCTTAACATTGTGTTTGGTCAAAAGTGCACAAGGCTTGAGATACTGCAAACGACAACATATACTCAACCTAAACTTCTCATCACCCTCATCAAAATCCTTCTGTAAGTGCAAAGACTCGGCCAGCTAAAGATGGTGGCAATCTAGAAACAGCTTCTTGGATTTCCTGATAAACACAAGTGCAAATAATGATCTTTAGTTTGTGAAAAAAAGACCACGCAATACAACATTATATTACTATAACTGAAAAACCTCCATATTGTGAATCACATTCTCCCAAAGATCAAAATCTCATACATCTCATATGTTTAGATGAGATGCCTTGTTGGGAATGGGTAGGGAGAAAATGGCAAACCCAAGGGCAAAAAAAATTAAATTTCCTAAGATCATGTTACATATTATCACTAAAAATCAAGAGTTGGCAAACAGGCTGTAATTTCAACAGATCAGAATTGAGTATCAAACGACATTAAATGGAACATGGTAAGCTTCCAAACTAGTACGTGACCACAGCATCTCATTCTTCCTCCTCCTTTTCTTGTTTTAATTTTGTTTGGGTACATGAAAAGTTCTTAAAGGAGAGGGGCTCATGCTACCACTGAACCAGTAGCCAAAGTACCTTTTTTATCTTTTATTTTATTCCTTATGAGTAGGTAACGTTATAACACTCCAGCAAAAAGCAGTGAGCTTTCAGAAAAATACCTCTACTCTATAACGAGCTGAAAAATGAATCAGAAGTATAGCTTTGTTCTGAAATCTGTCTGCATAATTAACTATCTGAAAGATTTCATCCATCCATATAGCAGAGAAACAGTTATGAAGTGTGAAAACATCAGTGAAAGCATACGATAATTGAAAGCCTTATGTAAAGACATAAATTCATAATTTTTTGTATACTTCCTTTGAGTATTGAGCATGTGTTCTCTCCACATCGATGTGGGTCCACATGCAGGGTCTACTTTTCTGATAAAGGAATGGCGAATTTTACCTCAGATAGATGAGTGTGCCCATAATCTCGTGCATGCTCTACTTTCACTGTGTCTTCAACAAAAGTGCTCTGTCCAAACAGGGGGAGGGTGAGTTCATAAAATATCAACAACAGAAATTTTGGCAAATGAAAGTATATATCAATTGCCAGTGCGTCAAAACAATATCCTCATCCATGCTATTTACTTTCCTTTTCAGTTGACAAACTAGATGTAATTAATCTCTCTTAAATTCCTGATTCTATACCTAAGGGAGCAGATTGTCTGCATTAAAGGGGCAAATAAACAATGTTACTAACAAGTAAGTGTACGTTGTAAACTAACTTGGGATAAATCAATTAGTCAATTGTTACAAACCCCCCCCCCCCCCCCCCAAAAAAAAAAAAAAAAAAAAACCCAACTCCCTGCGCGCACAGGGGTGCCTCCCGGGACCGCTGTCTGAAAGAATAAGAGCCAGAAAAGTCACCTATAGGCTATATGATAGGCAACAAAATGAAGATATAAGCAAAGGGATTCACCTCCATGACAAGAATCCTTGCCCTCAAAACATCACTATTGGTTTCATCAATTATGAAGTCTGACATTGTATCACCCGTAAAAGCAATTTCAGGTGCAGTTACAGTGTTCGTAATCTGCCAATAAACAGATTGAAATCTTGAGATGCACAAGCAGAATAATCAATTAGGAAGGAGATAGAAAAAAGCAACAAAATCAAACAGATTTGAAATGTTTACAATGATGTACAAAGATATTCCAAAAAGCAAAACCTAAATCTGAAGTTATTGCATAATTCACAAAATTTTGGTGAATCATTCTCTGCCTTCAGATGAAGTGCAAAGAGGCTTGCTGTTATAAAATACCTTTGTTCAGTCGGTCTTATAAGTTGTAAAACCAACAAGTTACCTCTGTGTAAACCTCTAAAATTGAGGGGAAATAAAATTGGCTATCAGAAAATTTGCGATTACAAAGAATAGCAATTGTGAGGTTACAAACAAAAACAAAGACATGCGAAAACACACTTCCCAAAAGTTATGGTTATGACTGTCAAACAGACCTCCACACCTGATGCCTTCAAGTTCTTAATCTCATTCCCAGAAAGGCCAAAGTATTCTTGCTTAAGTTTCTGCTTTATAGAGTAAACTACATAACCCTGCAAAATATCAATTTGAATGCCAAGTGATAACTTAATACATTGCAAAGTAGGTTTTAAAAAAAAAGAGAGATTAAAAAGGAAAATCGATTCAACTAATCAAGTTTACCTGGCTTTTTAATACATGATATGTCCTGAATGCTTTTACTTTAAGGTCCTTTCTCATATAAAACTCTTCTCCTGCAATATCAAGTAGAATGAACTCAGGAGTAAATACTGCTAAGATGAAATACTACAAAAGCCCAAAATATACATTTAAGGAAATCAAAATTACCCACATCCAGACCAACCAGAGTATGATTTAGTTCTGACCCATCCAGTTTTCTATGCACTTCAAAGAGTTCTTGCACAGTTTCTTTGATCGAAGTTGGCACAATAATTGTTGGAGGCTTCATTTTGTACAACCCACGTGTTGCAACATACATGGGCAATCCTCCCTGAAAAGTAAACACAGAAAGCCACCTTTCAAAAAAAATTTTTGAAATGCTTTTCTTTTTCCCCATTTGCAGTCTATTTCAGTTTAACAAGCAAATGAAACAGTAGTGAACATACTGAGTACAAAATTGCTTCTCCAAATACTTTAAAGATGATTAATTCAGTATTTATTTGCATCAACAACCTAAATTGACTTAGTCATATAACCACTTACTCAATGCATAACTATAATTTAATCCATTATCTTCAGCAATAAAATAAAATAAAATTTAAAAAAAAAAAAACCATAAAACTGTGAGCGGAAATCACAAACAAAGTATCCTTTCTAATCCAATTAAACAAACTTTGATCTCTAATTTTTCACTAAATTGAAATTACAAATTTTAATCCCTTTCTTAACCATATTTTAAAAAACAAAACCAATCAATCAAATCATAAACTCAAACAAAACTAACTTCTCAAATTCGTAATTGGTCTCAATGTGTACGAAAACCAAACAAATTTCTCCAATAAAAATGCTGAAAAAGAGTACTATTCTCTGCAAGAAGGAAAGTAACTCACAATGTGATCCATATGGGCATGGGATATGAAGAGGAAATCCTGGGAGAGAGCGCGCTGTGGGCAACGGCCAATATCGAAAGCCAAGTTGAGAGAAGGGAATATAATGCAAGTTTCATGGCCTCCGATGGACAGTCCCTCTACTGGGTAACCTTCAATTGTCAGTACTGACTTCTTCGCTTCTCTTTTGTCCTTCAGAGTAGAATCCGGATTAGATTTTTCTTGTTTCGAAGTCATTGAATTGGATTTTCTAGGTCAAGAATCAGAGGAGAAGAAAGGAAATTGTCAAGAAGTGAAATGAGGCTGAGGTTTCAAACAGAGTGGTGTTTGGGTTTTACCTACGGTTGTAAATGGTGAAGTTTGAAGCTTTTATGCCTGGCACGATGTATTTATTTTTTCTAATATTAATTTTTATTTATTTAAAATTAAAAGTTTTATTGTTTATCATAAAAAATTATGTAATTTTTATTTGTGTTTGGATTTTTTTTTTTTTTTTTTCTAAATATTTGCAATCTAACTGTCTGATACAATTACCGAAATTTTTCACTGAAAAATCAAAGTGAACTATTTTATTCAATTACTTTATGTTATTTAATTTTGTAGACTATTACCCTTTTTATTTATTTTTTATTTTAATATTATTTTGAAATTGAACAAAAAATAGAAAGAATTTTTTAGACTTTTTATTAGAGAGAGATATAAAACAACGAAAACTTAAAACAAATAAAATAAAAGAGATAGAATTAAATAAATGTTTATATTCGATGTCATTCATTAAGTTGTTCATTTTAATTTTTAGATTAAAATGCATTTGATTGTAACTTTTTCAATAGTTAAGACATTCAATTGCATACTTTTTATATTCAAACACCAAAATATAAAAATTAGAAATAAATATAAGAAAAAGTTACTTATTACGTTATATATATATATATATATATAGAAAGTGAAGTAACTGCATATGTATAAAAGCAAGTCACACTTGGAAATGCAAAAAAAAAAAATGTTGAAATTAAAGTTAGTTATGTGGCTGCATTTCGTAGCGCAACTCACATGGAGAAAGAAATAATTATTTGTTGCTTGCTAGCCAAATTGATGGAGTCTTGTTTTCTCAAATTTTGGAGAGAGATTTTGAATGATTTGGCGTAAAATGAAAATATAAAAGGAAAATAAGGTTATTTTTTATTTTTTATTATGTATTAACGGTAAAAATGGACTTTTTGAATGGAAAAAACTATTAGTTAATGTGTTAGAATATATAAACTTTAAAAAACTATTCTTATGAAGCAGTTGTATTTCAATATACACAAGAACGTAATAATGATTTTATCTAAATATAATTAACCTAGAGAAAATAATATTCATTCTATTTTTTTTTTTTTTTTTTAACAAGTAAAGCAAAGGGGAGATCAAGCTAGATCACATCGTTGGACAGCGAAGGTAATGTTCCCGCCAAAATCAATGGCATGTCATATAATTAGTGGTGTAAAAAAATGGGTTCGCCAGGTTTGATGCTTAATAGATTAATATGAAAATGTTCCGTTTACTATTCGTGTAAAATATTTAAGTACGAATTCAATACAAAAATTAAAAATTAAACGAATAATACGAATATAATACTTGTAACCCCTTAATTAAATTGATTATATATAAGTGAAAAAAACTTAATCAAAATTTAATTAAATATATCATATACAAATAAAAAATACGACACGCAGAACACATATGACCTATATAATTCGCTTAATATATGTATTATATATGAAATTATATTTTTATCTTTAATAAACAAATTAGAAGAATCAATTTTTAACAAAATCCATTTAAACTATGTCGTATATTAGTCACCCATTGATTATAAGAATACATTTAAACTTAATTCTAAATTATTTAAATTTTGTGTTAAGGCCAACATGCAGGCTTAATCGTGTTACCATGTCATAATCCATTTTGACCCTACGACTTAGAGTACTGAATTTACCGTATCCATAGTCTTCTACGATTGATTTGTTTGTCTTCCTTCAGGCTTCAGTGGCTCAACAGAAGCAATCGTCTCAACTCTCGACGGTAATTGATTATAGTCTTTCTATAATATTCAGCAATCTTGTTTGAAGCCTTTTGTTTTAGTTCTAAGTTCCATACGGTAATTAATTCTCTTGCTTTTGTTTAGGATTTTGTCATATTGGTGATTTATCTTGATCTCTGTCTAATGTGTATTCAAAGCAAGCTAACCTAATCTAGATTACGTGTACCTTGCAAATCTTTCTTTCATGTCTGCCATACATACCAGAATAGCTAAGCTTAGTCACAATTTTCTATGGCATTTCTTTTTCTCTTCATGTTCTGCTTTTGCTTTTGTTCTTAGATTTGGTTTCTATCACTTATTTGTTATTTTGTGGAACCTATTTGAACAAGGGCAAGAGAACCTCTGCCCCAGTCAAAAAAAAAAAAAAAAAAAGGGTAGACGGCTGCCTGAGCCCTCTTTATCTTCTCATTGTAAAAAGCTCGGTTTACTCTTGCTAAACCGTTTCAGTGCCAGTTCCTTTGTTCCCCTGGTAGCCTGTTCCACTTTCAGTTTTGTTTGAAGGTAAGCCAATCACCGAAGAAATGAAAGAAGGACTTGCTTCGGGAAATGAACTTCAAGTAGAAGCAGCAAGCACTCTTTCTAACTCGATTCTAAGACTTAGTAATTCCTATGTTTTTTTTTTCTAAGACACGATTTTGATACACGATGGGCATTTGAAAAAGATAAATTGTTCAATAGGATTTGTGCTTAAAATTAGATTTATGTTTACATTCTTATGAATTTTCCTAAATTGGGCAATTACTTTTTGTGAATAGAGAACTTACCTAAATTATGGACTCCGGTTCTCTGATATGCCAACCCAAGAAGCCAAAGCTGAATGATGGAGATGGAAGTGGTAGAAGTATAAAAGACTTACCTGATTCAATTCTTAACCACATCTTAGCCTTCCTTCCAATTAAAGATGCTTTCAGAACAGGCGCATTGTCAAAAAAGTGGCAGTACAGGTGGACATCAATTTCTAATCTTCACTTTCGAGAAAAAGGATTGTTTTAGTAAGGAATGGTTCATGAATTCTGTGGAAAGAGTGCTTCTTCTTCACAATTTATCTTGCATCAATTCATTCTCTCTCAAATGTTCTGTGCTTCATGATGCATTTCGTGTTAAGTCATGGGTAACTGCTGCTGCAAAGGATGGAATCCAAAAGTTGTCGCTTCACATGAGTAAAATATAAAAAGAATTTATATTGCCATATTACTTATTCATTGTCCATCATTAGAAGTGCTACAGCTGCAAATGAGATATCTCTCAAGATTCCTTCTTCCTTTGGTCGTTCGGAATGATGTTATTTTTTTGGATGAAGACTCAACCCAGAAATTATTTTCTGGTTCTGCACTTGAGGAGTAACTATTAAAAATTGTAACTGGGATAATCTAATTTCTGTTAGTATTTCTGCCCCTAAACTCCGGAGCTTGAGCATATCTGAATCAGGGGAACAGAATTGGAGAAATGATTGTGATGTCCTGATTTTTGGAACACGTCTTGAAGTGTTCAAATATTTTGGTAAATGTTCCAACTATTATACTTTAGACGGCATTTCCTCTGTAGTTGAGGCATGTATTCATGTTTACAACTGGGTTTTGGGATCAGAACGAGATGCCGATCAGGTAAATAAGCTACTTAGTGCACTTCCTAATGCGAAAAGCATGAGCCTATCTAGTGGAACTATTAAGGTGTGCTTGTCTTTATTTTATATGATCTTCAATTTCTTGTATATTCTGTCAAAGATAAAAATACTAGCATACTCATTCTGTTACTGCTTATAGGTCCTGGATTGTGCTGCAGAGCTCTTTGAAATGCTGCCTCTGCCTGTCTTTTACAATTTAGCCATATTTATCTGGGTGCAGTTGATTGTGATGGTAAGGCATTGCAGAGGATACTGCAGAACTCTCTGCATCTTGAAGCTATTACCTTTGACAAAGTAGGATAGATTCGATAGCATTCTTCATTAACAATTAGTTCCATTCTTTTGTTGTTCCATCTATTAATTTGTTGCTATAACCAGTAATATATATATAGCTGTCATCGGACAAGCTTCGACAATTTTGCTATCTTAAGAATTCTTGGGATCCTTTTTGAAATCAACATCTATATGGTCAAACTCCAAGCTATATTTTGGCTTTTCGCTTGTTATAAAGTACGGTTAAGTTTTTATTTTGAACTTCCATAGATTATCATCGCCTTAAATATTTAGAGGGTCTTTAGTTCAATTTATTTGCATCCAACCGTTAGTTAATGTGTTTGGTGAGGATTCTGATGAGCAGCTGATAGAAGTCATAATTAGTTGTTGGTCCTGTCATTGCGTTTTTGAACTTTTTGATTAGTATAATTAATTTATGTTTGTACTTTATTAGTCTGAAATCTACCTATATATTGTGACGCCTCATTTAACTCAATATTAAAAAAATAGAAAAAAGTAATAAAATATCTAAATTTTGAATTGAGTGTAAACTTTATGAATAATTAAAATCAAACCATATGCTTATAGTTATAAATTAAATGGTAAAATAATTTAAAATTGAATTCATGTTTTATTTTTAAATGAAAAAACAAAGTCTAAAGAACAAAGGAGCACTAATAAAATCTAATGTTAACAAGAGAAGAGAATTGCCAAATTTAAGCATATTTTAGACTGTTTTAATTTTTTATAATATTTTTAATTTTTATTTTAATTTATTGAACACTTCAAAACTAATAAAATTACACCTATTAAGTATTTTAATTTATAAATTATTTTATTAAACGCTCAAATTAATAAAATTAGATTGATTAAATAATTATTGATTGAAAAATATGAAAATTATTATTTTAAAACTTATTGTAAACCGTTCGGTCAAGTCAATACTTAAAATAAAAAATAAGAACCTTAAAAATTTTTGTTGTTATTGTGAAAAGTAATATTATCAATAGTTCCCTCTTTAATTTCTCATGCAACGGATAAACGGGGTGGATGGACAGGTTGGTAGTACCAAAAGAAAATATTGTTTTGATGCGAAGGAAACTTATTAGTAGCTCGCAAATGGCGTTACCATGTGTGGGTACGGGAACGACAACGTTCAAAGCACTTATATATATATATATATATACTGCTAAACTAATGTAGAGTTTAAAGAGGAGCAAGGGATGATTACGATGGAAGAGATTGTTTTTCCGGAAAAACCTGCACTGAATTCAGGTAACTCTTTTCCATTCTCTTGTTTTTGCAATTAATTGTTTTTTTAATTAATATTCGAAGTAATTTACAGTTAGTAGTAATTATCATTTGTTTCGTTTGGACTTGTTAGTTCAATGGTTGAAAATTGAATTATCTGTTTATGTTTGCTCGTTGTGTTCATATACTGGAATTCCATATTTTAGTGTCTGATAAAGCTTGAATCTGAGGAAACATCATCTCAATTGAACATATTCTTGATTCAATTTTATCCTAATTAGTTGGTGAAACCCTGGGCATTGAAGGGAAAACAGCAGAACTAACAGTGGATTTGTCTGAATGCGTATATTGTTGCTTTAAGTGTTCTTGTGCAACAAACATCAGTAGAGAAAACATTATACATATTAAATATTTAAACAAGGAGGATACATAATTAGATAACATTGCACTGAAACTCCAAATTATTTTATAAGTAGTACCCATGGGAAACCCATGTCAATAGGAGCAGACGCTAGACTGAATTGAAAGACTTAACATCAAACCACGTCCTGATGTCATGATATTCAAGCATCATGAACAGCAACAGCAGCAAGCAACAACTAGAACAACAACAATGATAACATAATTAAAACCAAACCTTGTCCTTGGTAACAACTGCCACTAGAACAATGATCACCACTAATGGCAATTCTGTTGCTGTTGTTCTTATTATTATTAGTCCAAGCAAATTTTGATCTTCCGCCTGTTTGGGGGTGATGCTTCTTCTTCTTCTTCTTCTTCTTCATCATTTTCATCTTCATCTTCAAAGAAAATTTCAATATGTTGCTTTTTGGTGGAAAATATAATGCTCTCTAGATTCACTGCATGATCTCTTAGAAGTTTTGTGATCTCTATTCCCAGCTTGGCCCCATGGAAGAATTTTTTCAGATCAAAATATTCATTCCTCCATGTCTGGTAATCTCCGTGACATGATTTGAACCGTACAGTTCTCAGGTTCTCCAATTCTTGTCCTAAATCTTGGATATCTAGGAATTTGCTTTCTTGGAAATCATATTCCAATAAATAATCTTCTGGAATCTGGAAATTGATAGAGAATAGGCAGTTAGGCATGATAGAACACAACAGTGACAAATAGAGAGGAGTGAAGCAAACAAACTGATGAACAACACATGGTATACAATGCATACCTTTATCTCGTCATCTCTGGGAGACATTAGTATTATTAACTCCTCAATCTTATGGCAGGCTTTTAACATGTAAATAATTCCTGGCAGCTCCCATTTGTGGAAAGCACTGGTTATTTCCAAAACAGTGCAATTGAATCTTAGTCTCTTTAAATTTCTTAGCTCTCGCAGAGAAAGAAGCTGCAAAATAATATTTGCATGTTGTGAGATAGTGTGGAACAGATTGAACTGTTAATAGTTTCTTGGTTGAAAAGCATTGGTGCCACTCCATTCAACCATATGACAATGTTTAGTTTTTCTGGTCTAGGGTAGTTTTCTTAGTGTTTGAGCCAATAGTTCAATCTAGGGTTGCCCATATTACCCAAAGTTAGTCCATTAGAAATTATGTTTTGCCATCTATGAACTGCAAGATAATAAAGAGTTAAAGTTGCATGGAAATTATATGAATGTGATTGGAATACCTGGATACACCAATTGCACATGTGAAAAGTGTCTGTGTCTCGAAAACCTGTGAGAAATTCAAGCAGTGCATTTTCATATTTTCGAGCCTTAAATTCATTAGCCAAGACATTTATTGCATATCTTCCACAAGCAGTAAACATTCCCTGAAGATTGAAATGGACCTTCACACATTCTGATACTTCCTCTATTCTGTACTTTGACCTTGGCATGGAACCCATAAATGCCACTTGGAAGGCAGTAGGAGCCTTGATATCCATTTGAGTTGTATGGTTGACAGGAAAAAAGTTTTCGATGATCACCAAATTACAAAAACGTGGATTTGGTGCAACATGAACTCGCAGATCTTTAGTCCTGTTGCAATCACTCAAGAAGAGTTGCTGGAGGACTGGAGCATTTGAAGTGACCATTTGGATTGCATCATGAGGTAATTCTATCCTGTGTAAACGCAATACTTTAAGAGACTGAAGCCGAAATGACACTGGCAGCTCCAGAGCACAGAAACACAGTACTGCTCTAACCAATGATTTGCTGTTGAAAACACAAGGAAGTAACTTGTAGCAAGGAGCATTAGCTGTATTCTTTATGATGTGAGTATCAGCCACATCAAAGTCAAGATCTAAATCTTCAACATGCTTGTTAATTGCAAATAGGATCCATGAATCAACATTTGTTGACATTTCAGGCTTATATGTGAACCTTACAGAGAATTTTTGAATTTTATGACCTATATGAAGGCTGACAAACTGATTAAGGGATGCAACTATCTCTTTTCCTGTCAACTCAACCCATGATGGATTAAATTCTATGATGGAAATGTGCTTCCATAAATCTCTCCATCTTCGTGACAAAAATCCGGTACTCACTGCGTCAATTACTGATACTTTATCTAATATCGTTTGAAGTACTTCATCTGGTACTTTTCCAATGGCATCATCACATAATAAATGCTTTGGGTCATTTTCAGCCTCAGCCATTTTTGAAAACTGTCCCTGAGAATAAGCAATAGGAACTAATTAGTAAACATTAAAATTATAAAAGAGATTTAACGTGGATAGAAAATAAGTGAAGAAGAAGAACAAAATTTCTCAGATAAAAAATTAATGACTGATAAGAAAATCTGCCTTTACTTGCAGATGAATTAGAACTCATCATTTGACATCCGCTGCTTATTAAGCAGCTGAATGGAGGTAATAGATCTGGTTTGAGTGTAGCCCAAAGGGATTAAGAGTCGTGAGGATTCTACATTCATGGATGCTTTTACCTATCTTTTCTACATGTCTATTCTTCTTATGTTTCATTGAAACTTGCAGCCAGGAATGCATTAATAAGTATTAATTTAGTCCAGTAAAACTTTTCAAAACCTTAATGACCTAGAGGCTGTACCTGTCAAAGATCGGATAAAAATCTACTTAAAGACACGTATAAGCTAGTAGATTCCTTTTAATAATTGCATTATCTCCTGCCTAAAAATCAAACTATAGGCTGATAACCTTCTTAGCACACTTAAAATTTGGAAGTTGTTGTCATTTGCTGGTGCTTTTGAACTCTGCTAACTTTTCAAAAGCATTTGGTATGATTTCCAACCTGAACAAAAAGGCATTTCTTCTTGTTTGCTTGATGATCAATTTTTAATCTATCACTATTGAAAAGTACTTAACATTAGACCGTTTTTGTGTGATGATATAGGATAATAGAAGGAAAAGCTTGTATAATCGTTATTGTCTAGGGAACTTGTCTGTTCAATAATTAATAATGACAATAGCCACTTTTCCAATTCTTATAAAATAGTCTTTTCTCTTTTTCTAACATTTAGAAGGAGAAAAGCTAAAGATTTTATGACCATCCTAATTTTGACCTTTGGGGTACATTCCCAAAGCAGATTAGAGGAACTGGCCTTTTCCTAAAATTATGCATCGGTGCATCCACCATTGCCAAGTTGATTGCCATCTCTTAGGTCTCCAAAATAAGTTTGAGATTGAATCTATGGTCTTTTGTTGGCTGCTAAAACTAATGATCCTAACTACTCTATCATTTACATGAATCAAGCTATGTTTTCTCCGTTTATCATATTCATCATGATAGGTCTTTCGATCCCTTAGCACTGACCAAACCATACCATTGCTCCTTTGATCCCTTAGACATGATCAGCCAATGTCAGCTACATGGTTGGTGGTCTAATTTAGCGTTTATTTAGATCCACAGTTCCTGAACACCCTCCTTTCCCTTTACCCAAAAATAAAACAGATTTTTGTAGAAGACGGTTGAGGGAAAATTCATTTTTTTTTTCAAAAAAAAAAAAAAAAAAAAAAAAAAAAAAAAAAAAAAAAAACAACATACAAATGATTCATCCCTGCATTTTCAGTAATATAATTTTGCTAGGAATGCTACTGTGCTGTATCTTCTTGCTTGTTAATTAGATGTGCCTATTGCTTAAAGTTATCACTCAGATTAGTAACGCCCTAGCCTCACACAAAACAAGATAAGGGGGTTTAACAGGGAGTGGAATTGAATTCCGCCCCTGGCTAGCCTAGAAAGTGTCATTGGATTGGAAGCCGCATGTGATGCGCCCAATTCCTACAATCCGACCTGAACCTTTTGGTAGGCTCAGCAGTAGCTTGAAGATTTCGAGATTAGCGATAGCAATGTCGAACCAAAACTATACTAATAAATAGACTTTATGGATTTCTCGCTAGGTCTCCCAAATATGGTTTGAAGGAAGCAAAGGAGCTAAGTCGGGTGTATGAATATATTTTGTTGGTTAACCCTTTAACCAAGCATGCAAATCACAAATATTTGACCAAGTAAGGAAATACAACTATAAAATGGTTGTACTTACTTTTAGAACTTCCTTGCTTCTGGTGGCTATTTTTCTAAATAAAACCACTTTGATTGTCGTTGATTTTCAGTTTTGAGGAAGAAATACTAGTTTGGTGATGAATTGTTTTAGGATGGCTTGTGGATGCTCAGAATTTTTAGTTGGACGAAAATTGAGTTGCTAGTTTGGTTGGATGAGAGGTTGAAGCATATGTTTAGTGGTAAGATATAGAGGTTGAGAGAGATGATAAATCACATTTTGCGTTAGCATTACTTGACATATGGTGGATATCATGGCAATTGTTGCAAAGGTGGAAAATGATTACGAAAGAGTTTGCCTACGTGCGTATCTGAAATTTATGAGTTCGGGTGAAGATTATTAATGATTACTGACCAATTTTGGAATATTTTGCAGCTGTGTGCAATGTAATACGCTGCAAATTGAGCGTTACATGCAAATAATGACAATGCACCCAGGTTAAGCGTTGAAAACAAATTCTAGAAGCATTGCAAAAGCAGCAAAGTTAAAGTAAGTAATTTGATCTTAATGATATTTAATTTTATGAATTTAGTGTTCTATATGAAGATATAATTGTCATACAGAATCAACATCGAGTTAAAACGGTTTAATATGGTTATCACTGTGAGTATTCGGAAAATGACAGTGCTTGTAAACTATTTTATTTGAATGACTGTCGTCATGAGGTACATGCTAGCACAATCTCATATCAGTTAAATGCTGTGTGGAGATTTGGTGAGCATTTGTGATAATCAGAAACTGAGTAGGGTCCATTTCCACTTTGTTTTTTCGGTAATAATCTATCATTTATATAAAGCCCTTAATTAATACCGAATTTTGACAATGGCGTTCGAACTTGTGGAACTTGAAATATCCATTGCCAAGCCTGTGCCAATCCACATATATGTAACATCCTTTGGCTCGATTTCATTTGATTATGGTTGGACTAAGCAATTCCTTAAAATTGTTCTAAGCAATGACTTCTGGGGGTTGTCACCTTTTATGTTGCTTTTGGGTTTTTGATGAATTCATTTTTATCTAACTAAGTTTGTTGCTACATAGGGCAATTCATTGGCAACATATGAAGTGGTATAGGACCTAATGGGCACTATTGACAAGGTGTGAGTATCATGCTCACCATCCAAGAATCACACTCCAGGTATGATGGTGAAATAATTTAATTTTTTTTGTAGTTTTTGTTCTAGACTTCAGAATTTGATATATGGAGTAATTATCCGACTATAATAAAGTAGCTTGATTGCATACATCATGTGGATAATGACGGATGCTTGAGGGGGTGGGGGTTGGTGTCCTCACTTCTCAACATTTTTTTAAAATCCTTTAGTATGTATGGTACCTTATTACAATACCTTATTAAAACATTTGACCAATTATTTATTTTTGCCCTCCCAATAATTTTTTTGAAAATTTATTTTAGACTCTATAAGAATTTTTAATTACTTTCGTTTGAAAAAAAATTCGAAGCGAATAAATTTAGTAGATATGAATGACTAATTAGCCCATTTATAGTATAAATTCATTTGTTAGTAACTAAAAAAGTAAAAAACCTTCTAAGCATTTGGGCTAAAAAGGAAAAACCAGGCTGAAGTTGATTTTTCTGGAATAAATGAGAGTCTATATTTATTTTCATCATTTCACTTGTTAGACTAGAGTCTACAACAATTCAATAGAACATTTTCAAAATCTTGTTTTTTTCTTTTAATTTTAAAAATAAAAAAATCAATAATAGACTAAATAAAAATATCAAATAAATTGTATAATAAAAAATAATAATTTAAGAAACTATAGTAAATTATCGCTTCATGCAAGTCTTAGACAGACTAAACTTTAAAATATTATATGCTTCTATTGGTCAACCGGCCAACCATCTCCTCTCTTTCAAAGCTTCTTATGTTTTCCTTAGTTTTGGTTTGTACCCTCCTCCCTAAAGGTTACAAGGTTAAGTCCACCACTTGCATGGAGATAGTGATGCACATAAGAAAATTACCTAGTCTACACCCATCATAATGGAACAGAAGGCAGAAGCCGATGTGCATTGATTATGCAATCAAGAAATTAGATTGCTTGATTGATTTTGATTTGCAGTTCCACTTTAGTGTGCAAGATAAGATTTAAGGAGAAAGTTCTATTTGGTCTTACCTATTATGTGTTTAGTTTATTTCTACTTTCATCTTTTCTTTGCCTTCAGATTGTACAGCTGCTGAGATTTATTGTAAAAGAAATGCAATGAGTGTGCTAAAAAGGCAATGTGGCTAATCGATTGCAGAGAGCAAATCGTTTCCTTCCCTTTCAATATTTTCGCGTTAGGTCGTTCCCTTGATTGCTATTTTTCATCAAGGATGTATTTTTTCCAGCTTTTAAATTCACGCTGTATGTGAATCAAGGTGTTCTAGTATTTTATGAATCCTTATGATGGCAAATGTAAATAAAATGCTCTATTTTGATTTATTGAGGATATTCTTTTACAAAAGCTAATGCAGTTGAGTTGATTTTTAATTGACAATTCAGGATCCTATGCATGCCAGTTGGTGCTAATTGTTGCCAAACTTAGAAATGGTCATTCTGCCGGAGAAAGAAAATAGTATTGAATGGAGTTTGCTAATGTTTTAACAAATGTAAATTTTTATGTACTTGTCCTTTCTTTGATATTAATAGGAACTTGTTTACATATTGACCCCAAGGAAGTTCATTAAATGCTGGGGTGTAATTTGGATCGGAATATTCTGATCCAAATCGATTATTCCTGATCCAAATCGAAATTCTAAACCAAATGCTAATTTGAAATGGAATTTAAAATATAATGTAATTTTTAAAATATTAGTATATGAAATATGTAATGGAAACAAAAATTAAAATTCCATATTCCAATTCATATACTGATTTTTATTTTATTATTCTTTAGTTTGTAATTATATATTTTAAAATAAAATATTAAATTAAATATCTTTAATTTTTCATATTATTAAGAAAATTTCTATTTAATTGTAAAAGTATGTAATTTAATAGTATATTTTAACCCTAATCCTAATTAATAATTAATATATACTATGTGCTTGAATACTCATGTATACTTTCTTGGTTTAAAATTGTGATTTCAATTATAATATTCTACTTTTTATTAGATTATATAGTTTGAAATATTTTAGTTTGCTTAAGCTGAATATATATATATATATATATATATTTGTGGATTTAACACTTTTTAATGGATTTTGTGACTATAAGTATTGATATATCCAAATATGAATAGTACTATCTTTTGTTGATTTTATAATATTATTATTATTAATTATTAAGTTGTTAATTATATGAACTGAATTATTAAATGTAAAATCAAATATTTTGATTTTTAGTTATACTTAAAACTTAAATTAAATATTTAATTTTACATCTTTATATGTAAAATTAAATATTTTGATCTTTAGTTATATGTAATATTAATTTATTATTTTTAAAAATTTAATTATGTTTTTTAGTATGTATATATAAAAATATGGTGATTATTTCTTATTAAATTTAAAAATTTATATTTTAAAAAATGTTATAATATGTTAGATTTGTATTTATAGTTAAGAAATTTAGAACTATCGAATTTGAAACAGAATTTCAATGGAATGACATGGAATAAAATTTGAAATCATAAAAAATATTTAAAATAGAATTAAATGCAATTTTAAATTTTAAAATATTTTGAATGTAACGAGGGTCATTCTCTGCCGATCGACCACACCCCTAATTAAATGTTTGAAAAACTCAGATACTATTACAACCAAATTTAAAAAAAAAAAAAAAAAACATTATAATGAAACATTGAAGTTTGTTCTACTTTAAGATTGCAATCTGTGGCTATTACCATATTTGCCATCTGTGACAACGAAAGAGATTGATAGAATTATCCTCGAGAAGTGAAATGATTAGATGATAGAAAGCATTCTCTTTTAAAATACTCAGAGAGGGAACAGAGGGAGCTTTGCGGTGAACGGATTTAATATTTGATAGAAGTAGTTGGGCAAAATTAATATTGTTGGTAGAAAAAATTTCCTCACAGAGGAGAGGAGAAAATACAGAGAAGGAAAGTCGGATTTAATATTTGATAGAGTTAATTGGGAAAATTAATTTTGTTGCCTTGTTGGTAGAAAAAATTTCCTTACGGAGGAGAGGAGAAAATAGTACAGAGGAGGAAAGTGACTTAGAGAGAGCAACAACACCAAAACTGTGATTCTCAACACACCAAAAAAAAAAAAAAAAAAAAAAAAAAGAAAGAACAAGAAAATCCAATGCCAGAACTATGTATTAGAAAGAACAAGAAAATCCATTGTCAATTTAAAAATTGTTCAATAAAGTCGAATTATTTTCCTAAAAACAATTGCATAAAAACAAATAAAAAGTCATACCAAAGTAACGTTTCTGTTCTGGCGGCATCTCATAGCGATAAAGCGGACACAAGCGGCTACCCTGCAACCACTGCACAATACGCCCTACTGTTCTTGCTCTGGCAGCATCTCATAGCGACAAAGCGGACAGACGCGGCTACTCTGCAACCACTTCTTAATACAGTCTTGATGATAAAAGTGCAAACACGGCATTCTAATTCCTTCAGTTCCCGTTTCAATCTCTGCCATACAAACTACGCACTCTTTCAATTCATCAAAAGCCACTGTTTCTAATGCTTCAATGGATTCTTTACTAGCAGGAATTGGCTTTGCTTTATCTTCCATTGACTGCATCTCAGCCCTCCTTATTATTAAGTCTTCAAATTGTCTGTTATTCAATCCTTGCCACTTCACCAACGCAATACCAACGACAATTACTATCCTCGTGCCAGAAACAGCATTACTTGAAGCCGAGATCTTCTCTTCTAAAACAGAGAGAAGTTCTTCTAAAATCTCGTCTTTTACATGTTCTGGTATTCTCATGTTATTTATAACTTCAAGCGCACGCTTTTGCGCCAATGCTTGATCAAGCGGCAAATTGCTAGCAGGAACATGGATCGATCTCTTACTTATCAACTCCCGACTTTCATAACCGATCCCATCATAATCGGCCGTAGGCGGCGAAGGGTAGAAGCGAACAATTTTCAGGCGGTGGAATTTCACTTGGATCATCCTTGCCGGTTCTGAAACCCGGCCATTCTCTTGCTCCACCTCAATAGCTTTCACACGAACATCGTAGTCTATGTTGGACATGTTTTTATTTTAAGGAAGAGAGAGATTAGAAATCTCGTGGTGGTGTTCGTTTGTTAATATAGGCGATGATGTGCGTGCTTTTACACTCTGTTTGGTGCTTTTACACTCTGTTTGGATGGGGTGAGGGAAGGATAATCAAAGGAAGGATAAGGAGGCTAAGGAAGAGGAAGGGGAAGAGGAAGGTGAAGGGTAAGAGTATGTTGGCATCTGGAAAGGGTTGAATTAATAAAAAGTCAAAAGAGAGGGATAATAATTAAATATAATATAAAAATACTAAGTTACTTATCTTTCCTCCCTTACACTTTAATTTTGGGTGAAATAAAATTTGAGATTTGAGAGATAAATGCGAATAAAGCTTACCCTATTTACCGTTATACTTCCTTTAACTCATCCCTTCCTAAATGGGGATATATATTTTAGTTATATCTCTTTTCCCTCGTGTATCCCTCCTTCACCTCCTACCAAACAGAGTATTAAGGTTTGTTTTTTATGTTTTGACTGTTTGATTGTACATCTCCTAATCGGAGAGGGAAGGGAAAAGTAAATCGGATGAGTGGTGTATTTTAACGTACGGTAGGAGAGAGTGCACCTAATAATTTTGCGCCTTTTCTTTTTATTATTTTTTTTAAAAAAAATTAAAAAATCTTATAATCTCCCAAATCCTAGCTTCTCTCTCCATGACCAGCTCCACCTTTGCTAGGGTTTCTCAAAATTCAACCAGAAGCTCAATAATGGATCATCACTGGAGGCCAATGCCTCCGTCTCAAGGTAACATTTGCCCCGTTTGCTCTGTTTCTCATTTCCCATTTTGCCCTCCTCACCCTCATCCTCCCTATCCTCCTCCTTTCCCTCCATACAATCAATATCCTAGATTCCCATTGCATCCAGATTACCCGCGTTCCGACCCATACCATGCGGGCGTGCCCAGCCCGTACGTGGTCAATCCAAACGAAGTTTGGCATAGAAACCATAGTTTCGATTACAGGGAAGGATTTGCGCAGGCGGAGTATGATTACAACAATAGTAGTAGTAATGGCTATGTTGGAGAGGGAGATAGGAGATATAAGCGACCTAGGGTTGACGAGGTTGGATCGGCTGTATTTGGCCACGAGAATAATCAAAATCCCGCGAAGAGCTTATCCGACGATGAGCGTAGATTGAAGTTGATTCGCGATCATGGCGGGGCTTCAAGTGAGAATTCGACAAATTTTCGTTATAATTCTGATTTGAATGCAAGTTGTGCTAGGAATGAAGATATGAATAATCACTCCGAGTATTCGAGGAACGGGGAGGCTGGTCCTTTCCAGAGTGATGGAGGCAGCATGTATAGTCCTTTCCAGCCAAATGGTCCGAAGCAGCAGGCATATGAATCTTATGGCGACGTTACTTTGCCACAGGCTCAGTTTAATGATTCAATATCAGCGAAGAGGTCTCAATATTCTCATATGAATAACTGGCTGGACCATCGGCCTCCACAACCTTATGGAATGCCTAATTATATGAGAAATGATTATCAATCCCCTGGTCAAGAGCCAGTAGGTTACTTGCCTTACCCTGATAACAGGGGATATAGTGCCCAGCCTCCTCCTCCGCCACCGCTTCCTCCTTCACCGCCTCCTCCTATTCCGCCATTGCACCATTTATCAGAGTTTAAATCCTACTCTTCGCCGCCAAAAACTTCCTTGTTTCCAGTTCCTATTGGTTCCTCTGCGACTAATCCCTTTTTGCAGAATAAGCATCTTTCACATGCTACAGCTGCCTTTTCTTCAGAGGTATTGCTTCTCTGCTACCTGATTTTTTTTTTTGTTTATATATTGTTGTTTCAGCTGCATGTTTCATGGGTTGTGATGATAAATCTCTTTGCTTGAATTGATTTGTTTTTTGGTAGGAATGGCAAACGTCATCTCTGCCAAAGCGGTTATCTCCAGATAAGCCTACTATCGTTGATGCTTCCCAATTGTTTAAGCAGCCTTTTCGGGCTTCCCGTCCTGATCATATTGTCATAATCCTTCGAGGCCTTCCAGGTAATATTTTTCTTCATTTCCGCTTCACTGTTTGATGCTTTATCTCTTTGTTATTCCTTTTTCCTCTTATATAGGTTGTTCCATGGGTCAAACTATAAAGTTTTATTCTTTTGGTTGGTGTTGATAAAAACTGAAAAAGCAAAAACTTCCAAACTTTTTAGTTGTTGGAGGAATTTGATATAATGTTAGGGAAGCAAGATGCTACTTTTAGTTTGAAAAACACTTGTATTTACAGTTTGCAAGATTAGAAGACAGATTGTATAGCCAATGTTCCATTTTAATATTTAATAAGCATTTGGATAATTCTTCCGTTTTTTATAGGTTTGATGCGTTCTTTGGAACAGCCAATGCAAAGGATTTTGGTCTGTGTTTTTTATTTTTTTTTTCTTTGATGGAATGCAGACAACCATTTTAGCTAGAGGGCCAGGACCTGCATAGGAGATGAAAATTTAGCACTTTCTAAATCTATTTGTGACTTTGCTTATTGGCCTAGTTTTGTAAGAATGAGTAGTTTTCTGTGAGTATTTGCATCTGCAGCTATTTAAATCTTTTCAACATGGTATTATATGCTGCAAATTGATATGTTGCTAGAATGTTTAAATGCTGTATGCAGTACATAGAGCTTATCAATTGTTTTTTTATGCTTGTAGGTAGTGGTAAGAGCTACTTAGCAAAGATGATGCGTGACCTGGAGGTTGAAAATGGTGGTAATGCCCCACGAATTCATTCAATGGATGATTACTTCATGACTGAAGTTGAAAAGGTTTGCCAGTTCTTTTAGATGTTGATATGTCATGCCTTTTCATATAGTTCTCATGAATTCCCATGGAATTTATTCCTCTTTCTCATGGACATGGAAAATCTTTTCCCCTTTGTAAGGTTTTCATATTTTATCATTTAAGATGCTAAAATGCATTGTTTCTCCATCAAAAGGTTGAGGATGATGCTTCAAAATCTTCAAGCTTGGGTAGAGGCAAGAAACCTGCTTTGAAGAAGGTCATGGAGTATTGTTATGAACCTGAAATGGAAGAGGTAACGCTATCAATTTTATACATAATGTCGGAAACATGGTTAAAAGTTTTCGGGCGGAAGTTGCTGCACAAATTATGTTGTCTCAATTATAACATGACATGTGTGAGACGATGGAAATGAGTTGGTTTAGCATGCAGTGAGCCTTTGTTTATCCAGAACAACAGTATTGGGTCGGCTGGGATTAGCATTTGAACTTGTAGGTTGGGCTGGCTTTTTACAAAATAACAAGACTGAATAGAGTTATTGCCTCCATATTAATGAATTTTTGGCAGATGAAAATTGCGTATATGAATATGCAGTCACTAGAAAAACCACTTTTATGATACTTGTATGACTTGATTTAAAAGGGTAACCAAAAATAAAATGAAGAAATAAATATTGAATTAAGAGAAAAATAAATGTTGAAGTACAAAATAGATAAATAGAGACAAAGGGGGCGGGTTCTGAGAATATGATGTAGGCCTTTGTGTTTGTGAAAGGGGAAAGAAGATAAATAAATTTGAAATTTGGATTGTAATGTTTTGACTATGGGATACTAGAAGGTTAAGTTGCAGGATGTCTGAACTTCTTTAGTGTATAGGATCACCTCGCTAGAAGTAGTGCATGTGCTTATCACTCAACATGTTTCTTTTTCATATACTGAATGTGCAGTAGTACCCTTTGATCCTTGGAAGGCCTTTTTTGTTTTGAGTCAAAATCTCTGCCCATCTACTCCCTACTTCTCTCCTCTATTAAAGTGACTTGCTTTTGGAGTCCATAAAGATTTGATATTCTACTCATCTATTGGATGATTTATAATAATTTCCATTAAGTACTGGTTCTTACTTGGTAAATTCTATTTCTTTATAATGTTTTTAACCCTTGATTTTGCTGTGTCTCCAAAATAGGCTTATCGAGACAGCATGTTGAAAGCATTCAAGAAGACCCTTGAGGAGGGAATTTTCAGGCTTGTTATTGGTATGAGGTTTTATTTTGGATTGCCCTTTAACTTATGATAAAGATATTTATTATCTTTGCTTAACTTCCTTAATTTTTAATCGGTGTCTTCCAATATTGTAGCCATTCAAGGATACATTCTTGAGATGTCCATTTCTTTCGACATGGAGTATATTTAATACATGTTCTCTAGCCAAATTGGTTGCACATTTCCTTTAGTTTGATCGTGTTGTGGTTTTAAGCTATTTGGTTCAATGTCTGATTTCTTGCTTCTAATCATAGCTCTAACACCAAATATGTGTATTTTTTCGTTTCCCCACTGTTTGGTATAAATGAATTTGAAATTGAACTTTGCTAATTGTAGGATTCATTCATACCAAACAGGGCCTTATTGATATTATGATAGTCATCATAATCTTACTGTCTTCAAAGAAAAATTTCAAACTATTAGCTTAAAATAAGACAAAATTGATTAGAGGTTCTTATGGTTCTCATGACTTGTTAAGGCATTCAACAACTTAAATGATCTAGTCTGATGATAGATTTAGTGGTGATGCAGTGCTTTCGCACTGCTTTCATTTTCACTAACTACAGATGCAGTTTTGTTCGGCAATTGACCCTTTTGTGCTGGTATGTGTGCATCGTCTTAGTGGATGACCGCAATCTGCGGGTAGCTGATTTTGCTCAGTTTTGGGCAATTGCGAAGGTATACCCTCACTTCTCTCTTGTTCACAATCTCGCGAGTAATATGTTGTCGTTTTCCAGTTCCCTGGAGTGTGTTAAGGTCTATAGGTCCTCATTCACATACGTGGATCCCTTCATAGTCGAATGGAAAAAAAATTAATAAATTAAATCTATTGTGATTTTCTTCTACCTTTTTCCTTCTTTGGTGATAGGTTGCTTTCTATATTCCTTAGGTTATCAGTGTTCATTATCTTAGTCTGCTGTTAGCTTTTGTTTCTTCACTTTCATTCTGTTGCAGCTGTTTTGCTGGAATTTACATTTTTGCTCTCATGGATGATGAAATTAAATTCATTGGGTCATCTTTGTGCAAATGTTTGTCTTCAGCAGAAAAATTGGAGTTCAACATAATTTTCATATGCTGCAACACAAATGATATCTTTTCCTGCAACTTCTTTTCTTCGTAGATTGCTCTTGAGGATTTTCACTTTTATGGTTCCCAGGTGAACCATCCTTGTCAAATTAGTGAACTAAAGGCCCTTAAGGATTGTTCCTGTGGCTTATTTATAATATGTATACCATAGGTTGTTACCTTGTATTGTAACTCTATATTTTATTCTTCAGAATAATTAAAAATGTTCTCCATTTGCTTCTGTCGCCATTGTTTACATACTCATTTACTTGTTACCTCTTTGTGGGAATCACTTGAATTGATGGATGGTTGAGACTTTACAATTGTGAATGCAATCAGTTAGCTTCCTGCATCTCTTAACATCCATTTCTTACTATAGCATGTGATAGATGATGGTCCAAAACTGATAACTACTGGATGTTCTGTTCTTGAATTTGTTGTTCAAAAATAAGGCTGTTTTGTGGTCTTGCCACCGAGTATCTTGAATTTATTGGCAATAATCTGCAAAACTTTGCTGAGTTCATAATCAACTACCACATTTTTTAGTCTGTATTTCACTCAAGTTTCACCCATCAATCACCGCTTAAAGTTATGAATTTTATCCATGCCAGAAGCGGGTTTTTGTAATATTGTTTGCCATGTTTAAAATTTCCATTTCATGCCTTTATCTAAGGACTATTGCCCTTTCTTAATTATCCATTGATTAAAAACTGTTGTATATCTGTCAGTTGCTTTGCTGACTAGTTTTCGTTTTCTTCTCCCAGAGATCCGGCTATGAGGTTTACATATCAGAAGCTACATATAAAGACCCTGTGGTTAGTATATAAGTTATTATATGTTTTTTGATGAGGTTTATTTGTGGTTTTGATATTTTTCATTACTGCTTTAATTAGCAATTGATGCCTCACCATCTAAAAGACCTGCATCTGTAATAATTTTTCCTGAATGGTGGCATCATCTTGATAATCATGTGTGGATTTTCAGGGCTGTGCAGCTAGGAATGTACATGGTTTCACTCTAGATGAAATAAAAAGCATGGCTGAGCAGTGGGAGGAAGCTCCAGTATTGTACTTGCAACTGGACATCAAGGTTTGTTGTGTTTAGGTCTCAATTTCTACTTTGGGTTTATCATTGGAATTTCAAACAGTCCAGTCATAGATGGATAGGGTTAGACATAATATAAACATGCATATTAGAGTGGAAGCCCAGCATCCTTGGCTATTATTTTTAAGTTAATGAGAATAAGGGGCCTGCTTATCATGAAAGGTTAATAAAATTGGGGACTTTTGGACCTTTCTTCTGACTATTGGTGATTTACATGTTTTGATATTGTTTTACTGGCATGACAGTCATTATTCCACGGGGATGACCTGAAGGAAAGTGGAATTCAAGAGGTAACTAACATTATATTTGCTTTGTAACACTTTTCTTTTGTTTAAAATCTTTTCCATGGCCTCCTAGTGTGGAAATAATTCGATCTGCTTAGTTTCAATTGTTCCTAATATGAGTAGTATTGTTTTAAGCATTAATGGGAACTCATATTTGGTGCTCGTTGTCTAATCATTGTATTGGTCTCAGTGAAAGTACTTCGTTTGTTCTCTAGCAACCAGAAAGTCCTAAAATGTTCATTGATCTATTGCAATTTTATGAGCTTTGATCTATAATTTTTTCATTCATCAATAGTGGTAGGGATGTAAATGAGCCGAGTTGAGCTTGAACCTGTTAGGCTTGAGTTCAATTCAAAAAATTTTGAGCTCAAGGCTCGAATAAGTCTAAAATAAATATTATATATGTATATATAAAAACTCAGTGAGGCTCAATAAGCTTTCGAGCTAAACATTACTAGACTCAAGCTTGAGCTTAAGCTCAATTTGAGTTGAACTTTTTCTTACTTTTTTCGGACCGAGTTCGAATAGCTCATGAGTCGGCTCGACTCATTTACATCCCTAAATAGCGGTAAGCTTCTTGTTCAAACATAGGAGCTTGCAAAATAAATGTGTAAGCATTGTTATAGTAATGAAAGTGAGAAATGATGACCTTTTATGTTTGTGTCTAGCATGCGCATTTGAAACTTGATGTTTTTTAAATACAGAATATTATAGAAAGACAGTGAATTTTTACAGCCCTTTGAATGGTAATCATTGTGTTATGTAATTTGAGCCTGATCCAAACTATTACTAATAGCGTTACTTTGTTCATCATATTCTGAGTGTCCTGCAGTTAATTTAGGCATTTATTATGTGGATAGTGATTAGGGGATTTTAATGCCACAATCTATGCTAAAATTCATTATTATGTCAAATCTTCCAGGTTGATATGGATACCGAAGATGGTAATGGTGATGACAATCCACATGGATTGCAGGAAAGAAAGACAGTGAAGAATATAGACCCTCCCTTGGAGGATGATGCACCTCAAGGTACAATTCTATCTTCTGCTAATTCAAAGCTTGTTCAGTCGAATCAGTTCTCCTATTTACTTTGGCATTTTGAACTTTAGTTCTTCCAAAAGATGGGAAGAGATGGGGTGTTGAAGAGGACCATCCCACACAAGGAGTGAAAGAGTTGGGTAAAAGTAAATGGTCAAATGATTTAGATGAAGATGATATTGAAGGATCTGAACGCATGAAGGGCAATTTAAATGCTCTTTCCGGGTTAATTCAGGCCTATGGAAAGCAGGGAAAATCTGTGCGTTGGAGTGACCAGGTAAATATTTCTAGGGCTTTTGTTCCGTAGTATTGATGCTGTGCCATTCCTGTTTTATGGACAACAGAAGATGTGAATGACAAAAGTTGTACTATAATTGTTAAAAAGAAAAAGAAGATGTTGGACTATATTACCTGTCAAAGAAAGATTACAGACTGGATTATGTTATACCATGGAGCATCTGACCTTGAAAGGCATCTGGAAGCAAGTGAAAGAGCATGACACTTGTGATCGAAGCTATATTACTTATCTGGATCTCCTAGATTTTCTTTTGGATGCTTAGAATTCCAGATGTATATTGCTTTGCTTATTTGGGTCTATAAGTTGAGTTAAAATATTCTCTACCGTAGATGGGTTGGAGGATCAGAACTGATTGCAACACATTTTAAGCATCGGCTACCTGAATCTGCCTTTCGATTATTAGTTCCTGGGTTAAAATCATGATTTTTTACTGACTTTGGATTAGAAAATATTTAGTGAAATTAGAAATTCTAATATTACATGATGTTTGATTGACTTGGAAGAGGAAAACTTCTAGTGAAATCTTGATGTTTGACTGTCAATTAAATGGGTTTTAATGGATGACTGTCCATAAAGTATTGATGTGTTTTAATGGATGATTGTTTCTTGTTTTTGTGCTTTATCCTTTGTATAACTGATAATTTGCCATTGTGATAGTATAATAATGTTAGTAAATACACCTTTTTTTTTTTTTGCCTCCCACTGTCTTCCGACTATTATCATGCTCCTCCAGGTTGGCAATACTGGTTTTTCTATAGGTGCAGCAAAGAAGGCACAAATGCTATCGTTGGTGATTGGACCAGGTGCTGGATACAACTTGGTAAGTTCTGTAGCTATTCTGATCACCTTTTTTTTTTTTTTTTCTTTTCAGTCAGAACTTATTATGATTAGAAATGAATTTGCTTCTTGATTAATGTTTAGTCCTTGTATGGTAAATATCTGTTTTAATGTTTACTCTCGTATGCAAGCAAAATGTGTTTTTCTGATGTTTGCTGGAAAACGTTGACTGCTTTTCTGGCAGGTTACAAACATCAAAGATTCTTTGTTTTCTTTTCTTTTCAAGTTTTTAAAGATCACATGCCCTTAATAAAGCTGACAATACTATACTACTTGCGGCAGTATACCCACATTTACGTTTGCTATATAAATGTTGCAGAAGTCCAACCCATTGCCTGAAGACGAGGCCATAACAACAGCCAAAGCTGAGTCACGGAGGCAAAGTGCATTTCAAGAACGATTACGCGCTGAGCACGAGTCCTTTAAAGCTGTTTTTGATAAGAGGAAACGGCGGATTGGTAGGCTTGATTTAGAGGAGGAATACTAACTGTAGTAGAAAATTCCTCCAAGTAATTTTTGATACTCTGATTTTTTTTTTTTTTTCAATTTATTCTTTACAGGGGTAAAGGCTGTTTGTAATTGTTAGATTCATGAGGGAAAATGTAGTACAGTTCCCCTTGCTGTCAGTGTAATCAATGCAAAACTGAAACTGTTCAATTGGTAAAGTAAAATGTCTTTCATCAGCCATCGTGTATCATTTCAACTGTCTTTTTTTTTTTTTTTGGGAATTAATTATAATTTTAGTGCATAACTGAAAACAGATTCACTCGTGTCATCACAGCGGCCAAAAGACACAAATATAAAAAATTAAATTAAATAGGATTAAATGTTAATTAGTCCCTGATATTTTATTTAATTAACAAGATAGGATTTAAGTTTCGAAAACTAAATCCATGTATCTTTAATATTTCGTCTAACTAGTTTGTCATTTCGTTTCAATAACCGCTATTAGTAATTTTTTTATTTTAATGATAAATTATTATTTAGTGTCTTAATTTGTCGAAATACAAGTTCTTGCTAATGAATTTCGCCCAACCTTTGGTACATTTGACTTGCTTTTTGTTTTTGACAAATAAAAATTCAAGTAGAAAATTAAATAATTGATAAAACGAGTGTAAGAACCAACTACTTTAATTTTAAAAATAAAAGACTTGACTGGTGAAATTTATCAAAATTCAGGGACTAATTAATAGTAAATCCATATATATAAGTTCTGATGGTCCTTTACTTCATCTCTGACAATATCACTTACCTGCAATCTCTCCCTCACGCACATGGCTACTGCTGCTGTAGCCAGAAATTTCCTTGCACGTTTCATGGATTTAGACTCCGCCAAATGCAGCATTTCTGCTCAACTAATTTCCAGTAGGCAGTCACTTCATACTTTCCATCGTGTAAGTCACTTTTTTATTGCCTTTCCTATTTCGTACAATGGTATTTATACCTGCGGTTTCTAATATTTTACCATCATAAGACCTCAAAATCTAAATTACTGTCTTATTTGGTTATATATATATATATATATATATATATATATAATGGAACAGAAATATCAGTATTGTTCTCTATCCATGAATGGGTGCCAGGGTGACCCAAAACTCCCTATTGGTACAATGGAAACGAAAACATTTCCAGCAGTAGCATCTCCTGGTTTGGCCTTAGACAGCCTCAATTTCGCCATTTCTGATTTGAAATCCAATCCACCACTTTTCACTTCAGGGATTATACGTCTTCAGGTAAGTAATAAAGCTGTTGGCTTTCACTCTGCAATTGCTTTCTATTCTTTTGCCATCTGAAAAGTGGAGAAATGGGTTTTTGCCACGTGGTTGGCCGGTATTGAATGGTGTGCTTAACCACATCTCTTTCCTTATCCTGCTAAAAATGATTTTCATATTCCAAAATTGGTTTAGGTATTTTCAATCTCCGGCTGAAAACCTCAGGACTTGTAATTTTTTCTACTTCAATTTGACATTTTTTAGATAACATTAAAAGGATTACATTTTCTCATTCAATGACAACTTTCATTTTTCAAGTTAATGCAATTAATTTATCAATTATTATTTAATACAGTACTATCTAAATACTAAATTTTAAGTTATATTACCCATATTATTATCTTTTTATAAAATAATTTATTTTCCTAAAAAAATGAAAAATTATGCTTCCCAATAAATAAGTTTTCGGGAAATATACTTATAAATTATAATTTATGGAAGTATATGATTTTGAACTAAACAAAACAAATAATTATGAAATCCTTGATTTTCAATTGAAATTACTATTTCCTTTTTATTATTTGAAGAATTTACTGTAAAATTCTTAAAATTTGATTTGTTTTCTTAAACTATTTAATTATTCCGTCTAAATAATATTATTTTTGACATTAAAATACCATATAATATTTGATTATTTGGTCCTTCATATTTAAGTTCTTATTACTTACTATTTAGTCCATATTTATTTTATTCCTCGTTTAAATGTCAATATGATATTCTTTTTTAACTGAAAAACAAAGCCAAATTTCAGGGATGTGACAGTAATTTTCCAAATAGTAGGATGAAAATAATAATTTTAATCAAATAGCAGGGACTTTATAGTCATTTGTCCTGAATAAGACATTTGTTTAAGTAATTTTCTTTCCCGCGAAAATAAACAAATCAGTATCTGCGCGTAATAAATTTTGAAATTCCTAACAATCCAATATTTGAACAAAATCCCTGAAAATATCTAATGTGATCGAAAGGTACCAATTCAACAGCGAATTGAAGCAATTGATTGGCTCCATGCTCAACATCATCTTCTTCCACGCTGCTTCTTCTCTGGTAGAAGCCGAAGGAAAGATGAATTTCATCTTTGCAATGGAAATGGCCATGGCGGCCATGCCCACAATTTGGTTAGCGTTGCAGGTGTAGGCTCTGCGGTCCTCTTTAGGCATATCCATCCATTCTCCTACAATGACTGGAAGTCGATTAAGAGGTAAACCTAAAAGCCACCATTTTATGGGTTTTACGATCATTTTTAGATAATAACTTTGTTTTAAAATTTATGAAGGTTTTTATCCGCTAAATGTCCTTTAATTCGTGCTTATGGAGCAATCCGGTTCGATGCCAGGGCTAACATATCATCTGAGTGGGAGGCTTTTGGTTCATTTTACTTCATTGTTCCTCATGTAAAGCAATTAATTCGTTTATTACTTTTTGCAGTTTTATATGTTTATTTATTTATATAAAAATACATAGACCATTTCTTGTCGCTTGCTCTAAGACCTGCTTCTAGATACTATAAAATACAAATGACAGGTTGAGTTTGATGAGTTTGAAGGAAGTTCGATGCTTGCTGCTACTATTGCCTGGGATAATGCCCTCTCTTGGACATGGGGGCAGGCCATTGATGCACTTCGACTTACCATGACTCAGGTTCCTAAACTATTTTTCTCTTTGTTACTTGATTCTTCAATTATATGTTCAATATTATATTGGAAGAAAATTTAATCATTTCAACCTTTTTTTCCTGTATGAATCTGTTTGAAAAAATGCAGGTTTCTTCTGTTATTGTAAAATTGCAAAAAGAAGTCGCTGGGACATTTATATTAAGTAATAATCACATTCCCAATAAGACCTACTGGGATCGTGCAGTGAAGAGAGCTTTGCAGATAATCAGTAGAAGCAGCTCACCACTCATTAAGGTATTGTATTGAATCAAAATTGTTTCATAAACATATTTTTTGTATCAACCTGGTTATACAACTGTTTGTATATTTATTGGCATGTGATTTGGCTGTGACAAGTCCATCAATTATTCAATTTTGACTTGGAGATTTAGGTTGTACTTGCACGTAGCAGCAAAGTTGTAACTGCTACTGACATTGATCCTATAACATGGTTGGCTTGTCTACAGGTACTATTCTATTATAATTTTTCATAACTCATCAGTTTTCTCATATCAAGTAATAACTAAAATGTTCAAGATTTTACTTATAGGTTGAAGGAGAAAATGCTTATCAATTTTGTCTTCAGCCACCTAATTCTCCAGCCTTTATTGGGAACACGGCAAGTCTGATCACTGATCTTTTATAAACAAATAAAATCGTGGATTCCCTCTACTTCTTGTCTCTCTTTTTTACTTGATTTTTGAAAAGTTATTGCCTAATAAAATCGATGTTGCATTTTCTAATGGTCGAGGCTGCAAATTTATTATGTTGTTCTAAACTGCTTCTAGAAGTTGAAGTTTTTTATTAGTCCATCAATTATTTTGGCTATCTTGATCCATGGAGATCAAATGGCTCTTCTCTAGTTTTGACTTGTACGAACTTTATGAATAGCCAGAGCAACTATTTCACAGAAAACGGCTAGAAGTAAGTAGTGAGGCATTGGCAGGAACCCGTGCTAGAGGCGAATCAAAGGCTCTAGATCTCCAGATAGAACTCGATTTACTTTCCAGGTGACTTTGCACTTAATCAAATCATTTATCATCATGTTGAATCAAATTGCTGATTTACCATATTGTGAATGATTTCAAATGCTTCTGAGGCCAACTAACAACCAGTTTTCTTGTCATTATGCATCATCATACATTTGCTTGCAGCCGTAAGGACCATCTTGAGTTCACCATAGTACGAGACAGCGTAAGAAGAAAATTAGAGGCAAGTTCACTTTTTAGTGCCCTTACAATGTTATTCGACAGTTCTCTGACTGATTTCAATAATGGACTATACAAGTCCTTGTACTACATAATTCTCATGATAAGATCGTGCTGATCTTATATTCTCTTCCTGGTTCAACTGATCAGTGGTCCTTGCAGTGGATACTTGAGTTCACTCTTCATACTTTCTAGATTTTGTTCATTCAACATAAAGAAAAAGGAAAGAGATGGAAAATGAAAGTATAATTCTTACCCTATGTTACTTTTCAGGCTGTATGTAACAAAGTGTTAGTTCAACCAAATATAGTAATACGGAAATTCCCCAGAGTTCAACATTTGTATGCCCAGTTGGCAGGAAAATTAAGAAGTGAAGATGATGAGGTAAATAAACACATAGCCATATTTTTAAAGACATTCCCATCAAGGAATGATGAATAGTTTATTTCTTTTCCACTTGTATGTTGCTGAGATTGCAGTTTAGTTTTCTGAACTTGATACTTCATAATTGTGCTGTTTGGTTCAAAATTATAATTTTAAAGATAAACTTTTTTTGAAGAGCAATTTCCTATACTGTCATTCTTGTTCTTTTAACAATTTTCCTCATTCTTCTGTCTTTTCCAGTTTGATATCCTTTCTTCTCTTCACCCAACTCCAGCAGTTTGTGGATTTCCAACGGAAGAGGCAAGAGTATTAATTGCAGAAACTGGTTTGTACATGTATATTTGTTTCATTTCAATGAATTATTCTTTATTTTTTATTTGGATATTGAAACTTAAATTTTAACCAATATTAAATATTATAGTGAAGCCAAACTCTTATCAGCAACTTCTGTTTATTTGCACTAATGAATATGAATATACAGATCTTTTTAGTATTGTTCTTACATAATGAAAACTATTTTTCTGATAGGCAATATGAAAATCCTTGCTCTTTTGTTGGCCAGGCATACTTTAGCTAACCAAATCCTGGAACTTGATTATCTGGTTCTCAGTAAATTACGTTTTCTTACTTGCTAGTTACGCGAATATGTACTTTCCAATATTTCTTGCAGAAGTTTTTGATCGAGGGATGTATGCTGGGCCTGTTGGTTGGTTTGGAGGAGGAGAGAGTGAGTTTGCTGTTGGCATCAGATCAGCATTGGTAGAAAAGGTGAGCTGCACTCCTCATTGGCTGCCATTTTGAGAAAGCATGAACCTGTCATTAGAATCTAAGTTAATGTTAATGGACTGCGAAGTTGCTTGCACGTGTTGATCACATACAGTACCAATCATTTTGAATTGTAGGGTCTTGGTGCAATGATCTATGCTGGGACTGGAATAGTAGAAGGAAGCAATCCATCTTTAGAATGGGATGAACTAGAACTGAAGACATCTCAGGTTTATATGTATCATGTTTACATCCATGCATTATACAACTTGGTAATTTCACACCAAAAGGAAGCAGGTGCTAAATTTTTCATTTAATAATTTGTTGCACAGTTCACCAAGTTGCTTAAACTTGAGGTCCCATCAAAGCAAAAAATTGAAGATTTGGGGAGAATCAACTGAAAAGATTAGTTTTCTTGACAAGGATTAATAGTTTGTATTATCAGTAGAAGAATGTCCATTAATTGTTGGCTTCTACTGGTAAACATTACACTGATGATTTGGTGGAATTGCTCTTCATAGTTTGTTTCCACAAGACTTGTTTGGAGAGCGTGCATTTGCAAGCAAATTCTGAAGTGGGTATAAATTTCACAATCACAATTTTGGAGCCCATATTTCTGCATAACCAGTTTTCAGTGCAAACTGGCAATCACTCTCAAACAGGTTACTGGATTTTGGAAGTGAATGGAGCACAACAGAAACAACTGATAGCAGAAAAAATATGCCATATCAAAAGCAACATTCTTTTTCCACAGAATAAGGTATTGGCTGCAAATTGATAATGCTTTGTTCTGTCATTATAAATATATATTCACACCTGCTCAGTCTCATTCAACATTTTTTTTTTTTTAATCTTATTGGTTGACAGTACAGCAATATATAATTGTTTCTTTCTACAATTTAGTAAGTGCTTTTCCGATTTTTCTGCGCAGTGCAGACTTCATCATATGGAGTATTTGTTTGCCTCTATGTGCGAATACCCATGCAAAGTCAATTTTTATATGGTTGGATAAAATTAATTTTAGGTTAATTTTTTTTCTAACCACAGTAAATTGCCATTACACACACTAAACATGTCTAATAAAAGATAAAATTGCAAGCCAATATGATTATTAGGATAATGGATTGACCTAGGTAACTGAAAATCTTGCTCCTGACCCTCCTTAAACCTGTCTTCTAGACAATACAGCACCTGAAAACCTTGTGAGCCTGCTTACATGTGACCCGGGGTTGGCATGAAAAATGTTCTTGTGCCCTGTTTTCTTTTTTGAGACTGCCGGATTGAACCAAGAAAGCTCCATTCTTCATCATATCTCCTTCTGATCTCCAATTCCACCACTTCCACCTGTTTTTCTCTGCATTATGTCTTTTGGTGGACCTTGGGGGATTGTTAACAGTGCGAGTTACTCGCTGAGAGTCCATTAAGAGTACTATAGTTGTAAAAACCATACTAGATTCAACTTCTTGAAAGCATCTCTTTAGTTATATATGTGTTTTGTCACAAGAAAAGCAAAGGATAGTCTCTTTCCTCCTGTTTATAAATTAGAAAGTGTGTATGTATTATGTGTCTCCAATGTTAAAAGCCAACTTTCCAATGTAAAAAAGTTGAGAATATCTATTGCATAATTCCATTACAAAAACTGTTAATTTGAGTCTCTGTGTCCATATCTTTATTTGAGTAATGATAGATAGATGGTTCATTCAAACCAAACTTGCCTCTTTCTATGAAAAAAAAGAAAAAATTCTTCTCTCCCTCTCTCCCTGTCTCTCTTAAAAATTGAAAAAACCCTCGACGACCACCCGCGGCCATCCACACCCTATACACCGTTTGATAATTGTCAGATGGGCTTAATTGTCCATAAAGAGTATAGATTGCTCATTCAAGGAATCTGAGCCTATTGTAATGGGAATATTGGCATATATGTGGGCTATTCCTACTTGGGAGCTTCTGATCAGGAATTACTACAATAAAGTAGAACATATATATACCATAACTAACAAGAAGAGCATCTGTTCAAAAATTACTTTATGTTTAGAGGATCAGATTCCAAATTTGTTCTTAAAAATAATAATAATAATAATAATAATAATAATAATAATAAAAGAAAGGTACAATTGGAGGAAGAAGCTTCTTTGACATGCGTGCCAAAAGTTATGTGGCCGCTGCTGAGAATATATTGTTCAAATGTTAACATTTATTTATTAAAATGGTCTTTTGTTTAATTGAACTTCCCACTCGCATATCGTGTGGAATGAAATCAGCTCTCAATCGACCTTTTTAACTCCATGGATGTACAGGGAACCTCCATGTTACCTTTATACACAAAAAGTAAACATATAAAGAGTAGCTGGTGTTTGAAATTTCTATCAATTATCAGCTATCAAATGTATGCATCAACTCATATAACTGTATGCATAAACTCATATTCACAGATACTTGCTGTAAAATAACTAAATAAATAAATAAAAGATTTTTGGAAAAATTCGAAAAAAAGGAAAGAAGCAAAATATGCAAGAGTTAATAGGAGCTTGTTAAATACAATTGTAGATGGCGTTGAGCGGTTTAAAAAAGTTGATCTTTTGAGACTATTTGACAAGGTACAAACACGGAAGGGAAGAATAAGATTATAAGTGGCCCCAGTAAGAAACAAAGGTGATGCTTTGTGGGTTTAATTTTTTTTAACTTTATTCAAAACTTGGGTGCTTTTGACAAAAAGGTAAGGGCTATAATTGGGATATGGAATCATGTGCCTTGCAGAAGCATCTCACTTGTGGTTGTGCGACTCAAGATCTGCCACTGCCACTGCCTAGTGCTCTTATGTCTAAAAATTATTTCACTAAGCGTAAACTAAATCTCAGAGCACCCAAATTGAACCTCTACCTGCTAAATTAAGGAGGTCGTCAAGATCCAAACATGAGCTCAATTCAGTACAGAACAGAGTCTTTGCTTTAGCTGATACGCGTACAGTACTGGAAAAATAATAAATAATAACAGCAAAAAGTAGCAGCAGGGAATAAAATAAACAAAGAGAGGATGAGATGACGTGGATAACGAACCTGTTAAAAAAAAAAAAGAAAAGGATGGAAAGGAGGGAGAAGCCGAAAAGAAATATAAACCTTCGCGAGAGAGAATGGAATCTCATTTTCCACTACCACACTCACCCTTTCTCTAAACCAACATTCCCTCCTCTCCTCTCCTCTCCTCTCCTCTCTATTTTATTGAATAAATAAACAAACCAAATTTACCAAATACACCCAATCTCAAAAAAGCACACCGCAAAAATAACACTGAACCCTTCTCTCCTCAGTCTCTCCCCCGCTATCATCGCTTCTTTCTTTTTCTTCCCCTCTCCGCCATTTTTCTTCATTTCCCATCAGACCACCTCAATCAAACTGTGATTACCACCAAAAATGACACTATGACGACGCCGTCTCCCCCACCACCAAGAACCGTTCGCAAGCTACTCGTCCATGTAGTCAATGCACGTGATCTTCTTCCCAAGGATGGCCAGGGAAGCTCCAGCCCTTACGTCATCGTTGATTTTGATGGCCAGAAGAAACGAACCTCCACCAGGTACCGGGAACTCAATCCTGAATGGAACGAAATTCTCGAGTTTACTGTCTCTGACCCGGATAATATGGAATTCGAGGAGCTAGAAATTGAGGTCTTTAATGATAAGAAGTACGGCAATGGCAGTGGCCGGAAAAATCACTTCCTTGGTAGGGTAAAATTGTACGGTTCTCAGTTTGCTAAAAGAGGAGAAGAAGGTCTCATTTATTTTCCTCTCGAGAAGAAAAGTGTTTTTAGCTGGATCAGAGGTGAGATTGGATTGAAAATTTGTTACTATGATGAATTGGTCATGGACGAGCAACAGCAGCCACCTCCGCCTGATAAGGACGCGCCGCCGCCACATGAACCGCCGAAGTCTCCCGCCGTTGTGGTGGTGGAAGAAGGCAAAGTTTTTGAGGTCCCTCAACATCCCGAGCTCTCTCATAGTCATCGATTTCACGATGGATGTCACTTGCCTCCTGTTGTTGTTATTGAGGAATCTCCTCCTCCGATGGTGCACGTACATGCAGAGCCACCTGCTCCGGAGCCAGCAGCGCCACCGCCAGAGGCTCAATACACTCCTGATATAAGAAAGATGCAGACTACCAGAGTTGCTGCAGCTGGCGGTGACAGAGTGAGATTATCGAGGCGGCCAAATGGAGAATACTCGCCTAGAGTGATTTCTGGAAAATTTGCCGGTGAAACGGAGCGAGTCCATCCCTACGATCTCGTTGAACCAATGCAGTATTTGTTCATCAGAATAGTGAAGGCGCGTGGTTTATCGCAAAACGAGAGCCCATACGTGAAAATCAGGACTTCGAATCATTTTGTCAAATCTAAACCGGCAATTTACCGGCCTGGTGAGCCAACCGATTCTCCCGAGTGGCATCAAGTGTTTGCTCTTGGTCACAACAGACCTGACTCAGCTAGCTCAACTTTAGAAATTTCGGTTTGGGACTCACCAGAGCAGTTTCTTGGAGGCGTTTGCTTTGATCTCTCTGATGTTCCCGTGCGAGACCCACCAGACAGTCCTTTGGCTCCTCAATGGTACCGCCTCGAGAGCAGCCCTGATCAACATTCCGGTAGGGTCTCCGGCGACATCCAGCTCTCCGTTTGGATCGGAACTCAAAACGACGATGCTTTTCCGGAGGCCTGGAGCTCTGACGCGCCTTATGTGGCTCACACTCGCTCAAAGGTTTACCAGTCCCCAAAACTCTGGTATTTAAGAGTCACAGTACTTGAAGCACAGGATCTTCACATCGCTTCCAATCTACCTCCACTAACGGCACCAGAGATTCGAGTCAAGGCTCATCTTGGATTTCAATCGGTAAGAACCAGGCGAGGGTCCATGAGTAATCATAGTGCATCGTTTCAATGGCATGAGGATTTGATTTTCGTCGCCGGCGAGCCCTTGGAAGACTTCCTTATCTTGGTTATCGAGGACCGTACAAGCAAGGAAGCAATATCTCTCGGACACATCCTAATTCCAGTAAGTTCGATCGAGCAACGAATTGATGAGCGCCATGTGGCATCAAAATGGTTCGCATTGGAGGGAGGAGCCACCGCCGGAGCAAATTGCGTAGGTGGCTGCTACCACGGCAGAATTCATCTCCGTCTCTGCTTGGAAGGAGGATATCACGTGTTAGACGAAGCGGCGCACGTGTGCAGCGACTTTAGGCCGACGGCTAAGCAGCTATGGAAGCCGGCTATAGGAATTTTGGAATTGGGGATTCTTGGCGCTCGTGGCTTGCTGCCTATGAAAAACAGAGGTGGAGGTAAGGGGTCCACCGATGCTTACTGTGTTGCTAAATATGGCAAAAAGTGGGTTCGAACGAGAACTATTACTGACAGTTTTGATCCACGTTGGAACGAACAGTACACGTGGCAAGTTTATGACCCTTGCACCGTCTTGACTATTGGTGTCTTTGACAACTGGCGTATGTTTGCCGATCCGTCAGAAGAGAAGGGTGACAACCGTATAGGGAAAGTCCGGATACGCGTATCTACGCTGGAGAGCAATAAGGTGTATACTAATTCTTATCCTTTGTTGGTTTTATTAAGAACCGGATTAAAGAAAATGGGCGAGATCGAAGTAGCGGTTCGGTTTGCCTGCCCGAGTTTGTTACCTGATACTTGTGCTGTATACGGTCAGCCATTGCTTCCTAGAATGCACTATCTCCGCCCACTTGGGGTGGCCCAACAAGAAGCACTGCGTGGAGCCGCCACCAAAATGGTTGCTTCATGGCTCGCTCGCTCCGAACCACCGTTAGGGCCTGAGGTAGTACAGTACATGTTGGATGCAGACTCTCACACCTGGAGCATGAGAAAAAGCAAGGCTAATTGGTTTCGGATTGTAGCTGTTCTTGCATGGGCAGTCGGGTTGGCGAAATGGTTGCATAATATCCGGAGATGGAAAAACCCAGTTACAACAGTACTGGTTCATCTCTTGTATCTGGTACTTGTTTGGTACCCGGATTTGATTGTCCCAACCGGGTTCTTATACGTGTTTCTGATTGGTGTGTGGTATTATAGGTTCAGGCCCAAAATACCAGCGGGAATGGATATTCGGTTATCTCAATCGGAGTCAGTTGACCCAGATGAGTTAGATGAAGAATTTGACACAATACCAAGCTCAAAACCACCAGATATAATTCGGGCAAGATATGACCGGTTACGGATTTTGGCAGCCCGGGTCCAAACAGTATTGGGAGATTTTGCGACCCAAGGAGAGCGGGTTCAAGCATTAGTAAGTTGGAGGGACCCAAGAGCGACAAAATTATTCATAGCGGTGTGTTTGACTATAACCATAATTCTTTATGCAGTACCACCAAAAATGGTTGCTGTGGCCTTGGGATTCTACTATTTACGGCACCCAATGTTCAGGGATCCAATGCCACCGGCTAGCTTGAACTTCTTCCGGCGGCTTCCAAGCTTATCGGATCGGTTAATGTAGATTTGGTAGAGTTGGATATAATAAAAATTATATAATATAGTATTTTTATAGTAGTAGTGAGAAGAAAGTAAAATTTTTGGGCACCAATCAAGAGGGAACTATTTTTGAGTTGAAAAATAAGATTATGATTTATTATTATTATTATTATTATAAGGTGGGGAAAGTGGGGGATTAAAAGTAAAAAAGTGGCAAGCTGGCATAATGTGTCTTTTACATTTTTCCTAATTGAAATTTGATCGATTAAAGGCTGGAAACTTGAAATGAGAGAAAGGAATGGGGAAGCAAAGACAAGAGATCGATTGATGTAATGGTGTCGCGGAAAGTAGAAGCATGGAATTGCTTTCTAACCTATAAAACTGTAATGTTAACTATTTTTCTGTTGTTCTAATTTATTTATGTATGTTGAAAAATCTCAATGTAGGGCACTGGGCTCTGAGAGCAGCAGTTATCACTTGCTATATGTTGAAAAAAATAGAATAAAATTTACTTTTATATAGTGGAGTGGAGGGGAGCAATGTACGAAAAACAGGGTGAAGCCATGAGCCATGCAAGGTTGGCAATTGGCAGCTTTAGGACATTGTTTTCAAAAAGTTTGACTTTAAGGACATATTCGTATAGTAATTCCCAGTCCACTTACACATTAGGCCACAAAACCTGAAGAAAAAGCCTTTCAATAGGGCTTATACAGATTCACCAACTTCAAAACGGACAAACATCTTAGATTGCTGCTGGCCTACCCTAAGGGTTATTACCCTTAGCGCTCACTATCAAGGATGCTCATTTTTCATTCCATCCAGCAATCACCGTATGATGAACATCAACGCACTTCGACCACTAGACTAAACTGTCGTGGGTCAAAAAATTTTATTTTTATTAAAGCTTCTATCATCCCACAATTTTATGGCTCTAGGACAAATTATTGAACGTTGGGATTAGTATAAGTTATTGTAATCTAGGATCATAGGTTGATCGCAGGTTTAAACTAGTATAGCATAACCATTAAAATAATTAACATAATTGCTTGAAGGAACCATTTGTAATTGTACTTAAATCATTACTGAAGATGGTTATACGACAGCCATCCCATCTCAAATCATGATTTAAAATGATTTGAACCATTTCCTCTTAAATCATTATTCATTTTAATTATTTCTACTAGAATCATGACTAGAGATGGTTAAAATTATTACCATAACGTTTCCATTCTCCCTCACGGGTCTTAATAATGGAGACCCACCCTCATAAGCATTAATTATTATAAACATGTTAAAATAAATTGAATGAGGTAGAAAAAATAATTATAAGAGATATCGATTCAGAAAAATTAAATAATATCCATAGAAAATAAAATAAATAAATTGAAAGAGATTTCAGAATTTGTAAATTCTGACTTCATTTAGACATTGAAGGTGGAAAAAAGAAAATAATTTCATGAAACATAAACATTATTGTCCTTGGATTAATCCTAAGACTCAAAACCACATAAAAGAGAAGACCAGGTCATTTGATTAATAAGAAAACATTAAAATATCTGGTGGGTATACATAATTCTCGCAAAAACAAATTAACACCATCCTTTAATTATTTGGATTAAAGATTAGAGCATATATAAATAAATGCTTCTAACCCTTAAGCTAAAAGCACTACTGTTTGTGTAAAGTAAAAAAGCCTCCTAAACGACAATTCAGATTCCAGGTTTGTCATTCAATTAACTAATTTTTTCTGTTTCTTTCATTTTTAATTGTGAAAAAATAATTTATATATAGATATCAAAATGCATATGTTGTTTGGTTTATTGAGTGGAGCCATATACCGGATTTAGAGATTCAAAACTTTCGGGTTTTTCGTGCAAGTTTACGTAATTTCTTTTTCCATTTCATCTGTTTGTTGTGATTGAAATTTCAATTATTCCCTTTTTTTAATTTTTTTTTTGGTTCTAATCAGACTAAATGGGAGAGACAGAGAAAAATGACGATAAAATTGAAAAGAAGAAGGACAAGCATGAGAAGAAGGAGAAACGCGAGGACGGCGATAAAAAGGAAGAGGGAGGAGATAAAGAGAAATCTAAAGACAAGAAGAAGAAGAAAGATAAGGAAAATAAAGATAAGGAGGATAAAGAAGATGATGGAAAAGATAAGAAGAAAACTAAGAATCCTGAAGATAAGAAAGACCCTGCCAAATTGAAGGCTAAGCTTGAAAAGCTTGACACCAAGATGAAAGAACTAGCTTTGAAGAGAGAAGAAATTGTCAAACTCATTCAAGAAGTTGAAAAAAATCCTCCAAAACCTGCTGAATGAGCTGCTTCGCCAACTTCTGTAATTTTCTTGAAGTTTCCTGCAGAGATGGAAAATTAGGAACTTATTAGTTTATATGATTAATGATACAAAAATTAATTAATAACACTGCACCTGCTGTATATAGCTGCAGCAAGAGTGATTAACTGTAAATAAAAAGAGAGTAATCCATCTCATAATTTAATTAACTTCTGTTAGAAACTTGAATAATGGAGAACAAATGGAATTCCAATTTCTGATAATCTATTTCAAGAAATATTGTAAAATAGAGTCTGTAAATATAACAAAAATAGATGTTAGAAACTAAAAATGGGAAAATAAGAAATTAATTATATGACACTGAAAAAAAAATGAAAAATTAAGAAAAATTTTGCAGATTTTTCCCTTGGGAAAGAAAACGTCTATGCGCATATTCAAAGGAGGGAATTAAACTCGTATATTAGACTCAATTTCCACAACGCCAAATAATCCCAGCAATATCAGCTCTAAGAAACTCATTAGACTTTGAAAAAAGAAAACTTTAAAATACGAAAACCTCTAGAATCTGAGACTGCATCTTTCAAGATAGAATCCGCTGCATAATTAGCTTCAGGAATGATATGAACAACTCCAACTTGCCAAGGCGTATCCAGCAAATGGAAACATCTTAACTTCAATTTGATAACTTATGTAGGGAATGAAGCCTAGTCCGGGAGCAATGCAATAGCATTCAGAGAGAGAGGAGTACAGAATTGCATTGGTCACGGACCAAGCCTTATTCCTAACATTGCAATTATCTAGTAGCAAATTACTTGACCCATCCAATGATCTATAGCTCCTTGCTATATAGCACAAAATTTTCACTACCAAAAGCACTGCCATGACACAGAAGGTTTAACCAAGGTTCCATGTACCCCCATAAGGAAATATTAATCATCTTGCGTCAGAATTTTAAAAAGTTTTTATTTCCTTAAACTATGATCATGCTTGTCGAATAATTTTCAAGAACGTATAAAAATTATCTTCTAAATATAGTATTGATTCGAAATAATACAACGGTGAAAGAATTTATTCATGGCCTCCACCCACACCCATTTCATATGGGTTGGTCAGGTGATTGATTGATTAATTAAGAGAAATTTTCTAATACCCACTTTGGGATTAGTTTCCATGGGAGAGGTGCAAGATTCATGGTATTTATATGTTCATGATGTTACTGAATCAAATAGCACCAGCACATTGCATTGCACCTAGGACCAATTAATAATTAATTGATGCACCACTAATGTCCCCTCGATTGGAAATTAGAGATCATCATTGAGATTATATATTGTTTTTTTTTTATTATTATTTAAACAATGATTTAATAGCTAGTGATATTGGAATATTTTGTAATGGGAAGTGGACAATCTTGCTTTGTAATTTGATTTAATCAGGAGTTTGTTTAAAAGTGCCAAAACCCATGAATCTCTCTCTTTTGCTATGTTTCATACTAAAATTTCAGTGGGAAATTTTTTTTTTTTGTGTCAGGATTCAGGAAAGACATTTTTCCTGTAAAACGAAAAGTTTTCCCCCGTCAAGCGGAAACTTTTCTTATCCTTTTCAAATGATCCAATCAGAGAAAAGGACGATGAAGTAGCCCCGAAAAACAGTAGATAATGATGGCACCCAATTGAAATACCTGTAAAATCTCTGATACATTTCAAATGCATGTCAAAATCACGCTATTCTCTCATCTAAAGTCCAAAATTTCTCTGTGTGGGTTTTCCTTTTACAAGAATTAGGAGTAAGCTTCATTTTTAGATTGAAAATTTGCCATTGATTTTCAAAAGTTGTACCTCATTTGAATATATTCTTATGGACTGTATTGTATAACAGATGCATCATTATGGCATCATCCCCAGGTCATAAAAATTGTCTTCTGTCATAAAAAATATATCCTGATTATTAGATTTGGTTAATAATAATCCTATTTTACGTATCAAATTAAGCCTTACCCTTCTTATTTATTGGTTCAAATAGGATGGCAACAACAATCAACTAGGTGAGACATACGGTCAGACCGTACTTGTGGTACTTGCTACTGATAAGGACTACCTGTATTCCTGTACTTAATACTATAGAAAGAAGGCAAGTTTTTATGTACTGTTAATGTACTATAGCTTTGTCTTAGTTTGCAGTATTTCTTGGTATAAATTTCTGCCCTGTCTCTATCCTCAAAATGCAGATGAAATGACTGAAACTCCAGATGAGAAAACTTTACAAAGAGTAGCTTCAATGTGCCATAATCGAAGTTGAAGGGTTCTTGGAAGTTTCACTTTTCTACATATGATGTGTGTTTGTTAGTACGAGGAAACTTCCTCTTTGGCTCCCTCTATCCATTATCAATATATTTTCCTACTCTAGGAAATTATACAGGTTAAAAGAAAATTTTAACTAGGGTTTTTATTTAAACTTTTAATAAAAAATGAGTAAAGGTCCAGGTTTATACCAGGATATTGGCAAGAAGGCCAGAGGTTATTCACTTGCTGTCTTTCTTTCTATTACATTGTATTTTAGAACTTTAAGTTTCTTGACAAATTACTTATAGATCTCTTTACATTTTTGTTAGATCTTCTCTACAGAGATTATGTTCATCAATCGAGAACCCATTTTCAGTATCGAGACATCAAGTGGAATTTTGACGTCTCCTGCGAAAGTAATGTACTTCTTCTTCGACTTTTAGCATAACTAATCTTCTTTTTATATTCAGCCATTAATTGTTATTTCTTTATCATATGTCTGCAGGCTATTGCACGATATAACTTGCATTATATTTCTGACTTTTCATCTCAACTTTCTGCATGTGTTAAATGGATCTGAACATCCTCTTTTAGATTCAACAATTGGAAGTATGGTTGTATTACCTCAGGACTAGGTAAATGAGTTAATGATCTAACAATTGACATGTCGTTTTCTGTAACTATTACAGCGCCAGAGATTTTGCCAGGAGTCACAACACTTTTCAGATTTATACTCCCTGAAGCGGGCAAGGTAAGAAAATTGTGTCAACTTATTCATCCAAACACCTTTGTTCATATTGGGACAAATATAGACATCAAGTTTACAAGTCCTCTGAAGGCAATGTTGGCTGCAATAACAGGTGGAACTGAGATTCTTGAATGAATATTTTGGGATTGCAGCGGGCGTCGGAGTGAAGGCATATGATGAAGGACCCTTTTTAGGAAATGGATATACCCCAGTTGTAAACTTATCAGGAGTAGCAGGAAACACCCTTTTCTCCCTTGGAACTGACGTTTCCTTCAATGTCTCAGAAAGGACATTTGATGAATTCAGTGCTGGTTTGAGCTTCAACATGCCCTTCTTTATTTCTGCCTTGAACTTGTGAGCAATCCTGTAACTGGTCAATAAAGAATTCTTCCAGGATGTGGAAAACAAGATTCAAATTTTTACTCTCTGTGCATTATCAATCACATTATAAGTAAAAAAAAAAAGGCTAATACTCTGGCATGTATAAATCGCAGGGATGACAAACTTGATGCTGTTAAAGCTTCCTGTCATTACACATTCAATCCCCTGACGAGGACTGCCATTGCAGCTGAGTTGAAGCATAATTTTTCGTCAAGTGGAGCAACCACAATTACAGTCGGTGCACAGCATTCCTTGTTTCCCTTTACATTGATGAAAGCTCGTGTTAATAGTGATGCCAAGATAGGCGGGCTTATTCGGCTGGAAATGTGGGAAAAACTTCATTTAGCTCTGATCGGAGAGGTGGATTTCAGAGCTCCAGACAAGATTTCTAAGATTGGAATGTCTATGGCGTTCAATCTCTAAAGCAGTTTCACCTCATAATACATACTACCATTTTGAGATTATGGAAGCCTCTATTCCATCAAAATTTATTTATGGGTCTGTATTACTTTTCTAATACAACAAATGTGAGTGAAATATGTATACAACATACAGAAAGCAAACATGAAGAAGGGCAACTTTGCCAGTTATTTTTATGTATTGTAAAGGACTTATCAACTTAAAAAGAAATAAGATTGTATGTCTTAAATTATTGAAATCTACGAATTGTTTTAACTCTCTTATTCATCATAATCCTGAAAAGTTACTTTTTTTTTTTTTAATTTGCAAAAATAAATAAAACTAGTCCATGAATTTAATCTCTATTACAACCAAGAAATTATACAAATCTGTAGATCCTCAATCCAAACTGTCTCTAGATCCTTTGCTCAGGTTATTGATAACTTTGATATTTTTATTTTTATTTTCTCATATTAAACAAGTATCTCAGCCTGCTAGGCTAAGAATAGATATTGTTTTCGTCGGGTCGACGTTTTTAATAATTGTTTACTTCGTCCATGAAAATCAAACTATCAACTTCACCTAAGGAAAAAAAATTGAATCAATTATCTCAACACTCATTGGTGTAGCATCAATAGTTTTTGATTTACATTAGCATGCATCAAACCAATCAACACCACAAAAAAAAATTGCAGCTTTAAAAAGTAAATACAAAACCACGATCACTGGCAACCGCTTAATAAAAAAAAATCCACAAAGCTTTGTTATTGCGACAGTATGTTTGCAATTTACAATACAAAGGTGAATATGTTACTATGCTTAAAGCTTTTTGCACTAGACAACTATGAACAAAGGCAGCAAAAACGAGAACAACTATCCACAGATTTCTCACATAGGAAAACATCAACCAATAAAATATTTGCAGACAAACAAAAGCTTGCTTGAGCCAACACAAAACCAGAAAAAACTTGAAATGCAGTGAAGTTATTGGTGGGCAGTAGCCTGAAGAAGTCCATTGCGAATCTGAGTAGCAACATCAGCAATGGCACCAGGACCATGGGGAATGAAGACAGCAGAGGATTTAGAGGCTGCGCCAATTTCCTTCATTGTGTCAAAATATTGAGTGACAAGGACCATATCCATGACATCTTTTGCAGTGGTTCCTGGCACGTTTTCAGAGAAGCCCAGTACACTATCCCTTAACCCATCCACAATTGCTTGTCGCTGGCGAGCTATACCCAGTCCAGCAAGATACTTTGCTTCAGCCTCACCCTCAGCTCTCTTAATCTGTAGAATTTTCTCAGCCTCTGCCTTCTCATTAGCCGCCACCCTCAATCTTGCAGCTAAGAAAGCAACAAGTTAATCAGAAAAGCAACAAGCTCCAGAAAAACTGAGGAGTTTTTTTACTCTAATTTTCAATAATAAATAGCATGAATAATGTGATAATTAGCATTCTCAACGCCAAAAAGCTAATGATATAACCCAGTCAATGTAAGTCTACATCCCAGCAGATTGTGTATAGTATGCATGCATTGTAGCGCTAAAATAGTTGGTATTGATAGGTGCACATCTAAATACCGAGAGAATTTCTTAGCAGACTAGAATTAATCAACTTGATACACTAAATGCTATACCTGCATTTATTTCATTCATTGCCCGCTTCACATGCTCATCTGGTTCTATATCAACAATAAGTGTTTGCACAATCTCATATCCATAAGCAGACATAGCCTGCCAGAAATTATTAAACACAGGAATGTTACATATTTATGACAATTCACAACACCTTCATCACTGACTACATGTGGTTCATTTTCACAATATGACAAAACCCGCCAATTTAGGGGAATATACCACAAGTTTATCTTTTATCAAAATAAACTCTACTTTGCAAATCTCTTCCTTGGAGGTTTAGAGCAAGCCCCATTCTTTTTGTGGATAAGATAAAGTAGAAACAAAGTGACCAGATATGCCATAAGGTACCAAATAGTTTATAAAGTATATACCTTCTCAAGTTCGTCTTCCACAGCCTTGGCAATATCATTCTTCTGCTCAAAAGCATCATCCAAATTAAGTTTTGGAACACTTGCCCTGATTACTGAAAAATTGTTACGGAAAACAAGCTCAGCTTATCATATGTGCTATAAAATGAATTAAAAATTAAATGTCAAAAGAAGAAATAAACGTCTTTAGGTGTATATAGACTAGTTTAACCATCAAAAACATAGGCCTGGATTTGACTCCTTGTGTTGCTGAGCTTGTAGAAAGCATCACTTGCTTTATCAGCCAGAGCACGGTATTGAATAGAAGCAACAACAGTAACAAATACATTGTCCTGGAATAAATGAAAATAAGGATCAGTAGGCCTTGGCTACCAACAAAGGGCCTATTGTAACAAAAAATTCAGCTATTGGAACAATTACAAAACCGAAGACTGTGTCATGCATTATTTGCTGTTTACTGTTACCTCTCTAATCCCAATAGAAAAATAAAACATACTAAGATGGATAAAACAAAAGGCGTTGTAAGAATAAGAGAATTATAATGGATGTAATGCAACCAAAAAAAAAAAAGCGAATCATAATTCATTCCAAATTCTAACAACAGAAATTGCCCCTCCTCTTTCCTCTAGACCTTTTATGTGCCTGAATTGGTTAAATAACAGCACTTTACAATATTAGAATAAAGGGACCACTGGAGGGGGGACTTAATACCAATATCAAAGCACTCAAAGATATAAAATATTGAAAATCATCACTACTGGAAAAGCACAAACCTTCGTCTTGGTCTCACAACGGACATCCAACTGCTGCAACCTCAGTGACAGATGACCAGCAAGCTGGCTTCCAAGAATCCAAGGTAGGCAGTGGCATCCAGGATCAAGAACTTCATCAAACTTCCCAAATCTCTCCCTGATAGCAACTGTTGACTGATCAACTTGAACACAACAGAGCAGATTACCCATTTTCTCTACACTTCAATACAACACAGAGAAACTTATAAGTCAGTAAGAAAGGACTAAACAAGCAAAAAATGTCTAGAACTTTTCTTAAACCAGTAAATTGAATCAATAATATTCTCATCAACATATTTTACTAGACAACATATAATCTACAATGGCGAAATCACAAAACTTCATACATTCGGTCTCAAACTGAGTGTCTTAATTATGGTGCTCAAACAAAAGTATGATTATGGTGACTCGATTTCCTCAAAGTGGCTCAATGTCCCATATGAAATAATCTATATTCCAAAACAAAAATCATCATTATAAAATCAGACACACAAACAAAAGGTTACATATTTTTCCACTTCGATGAGAGTGGGACACAGAGAGAAATAAAGTTGTAGTTTAGGCCAATAATCTCTACAACAGAATCAAGTTTTGCTTAAAAAACGAAGCACCAGGGACCAAACTTTTGATAAAATCTTCATAAAAAATCAACAACATATATTCTAACCCATTAGTAAGAACTCAGCTTTTTTTTTCTGATAAATTACAGTGAACATGAATATGATCAGGTAAAAGATGGCTATACCAAATATAACTTTGGAGTGGTAAGTTAAAACAAGTTGGATAGATGATTATAGAACCCAAATGGATTATCAACCAGCCTCGAGTTTAATTCAAACCAGCAAATATTTGTCTGCATATGTTTGTGCAAGTAATTTTAGGAAGAAGAGACTTACAAATAATAAGCAAACAGAAGGTCAATGCGCCAGAGAATGATAGGAATCACAACTCAGACCAAAGAACTTATAGATAATTCACAAACAATCACAGAATTGCATATGTCATTTACTATGTCACAAGAGAGACTGATCCTAACAAAAGATAAATATTGTGTGCTGGCAACTCAAAGTCAACATATAATCGAGGCCTTGCAATTTTATAGATAGCAACTATGAATAGACATAAATTTTTTTAAAATATCTGAGCTTAACAAGAAGTTCCCTTCTTTGAAAGGAATTTAAAGAAAAAATATCCACTGTGTATGAATTGAAGATACCAAACAAACTATTATATTGATACAACTCGGTGGTTGAAGTCAAAACCTTAAAAATATCGTTTTAACATTAATACATGGAAAATGCAGCTAAACAGCGCATTGTCTCTATCAACTGACAAGGCAGAAGTAATTAGGCTAAACTCTGAATATGTCATAACAATACCATATAGAAAAGTATTTGCCGTCTTAAGAACGGAATAAGAGATGGGGTTTCTTGGATTTTGCTAGATAAGCTCAAGAAACTTTCCGTTTACATTCATAAATTAAAAAAAATAATAAATAAATCAAACGATACCCATATCAGAATCCAGTGGAAAAGGGGAATAGTAAAAGAAAGATGTGAAGTGAGGAATCGAAATACCGAGGAGATGAAGAGGCGAAGAGAAAGTTTATACCTTTGATTTGGAACGATGCGATTCTTGTAACAGAAGGAACCCACAAACCGATGCTTATAGCAGAAGTAATAATCTACAACAAGTGATATTGAATCAGGAATCCGGTGCCGTAAAAAGGGGTCACTATCAACAGCTCAAGCACACGGAAATGGCCAATGAGAGAATACTATGACCCATCAAAGACTTACCTATTCGTCGTAATAAATAGAATATTTAATAAAAATCAAACTCACAAAAATATCAGTTTAAAAGAAATTAGTTGTATTGATTCTGGCATTTAAAAAATAATTTGATATCTTAATAATTTTAAAAATTAAATCTTCCTCAGCCAAATTAATTATTTTGATTATTCTCAAAAAAAAAAAAAATGATCATTCATTGCATAGCGCGTTCCATCAAAAGTAAAAAGAAACAACGTTAATAAATCATTTCCTCAAATTCTGATGAAATTCTTAATATTTAATTAAAAAAACCATGCACCTTCTTGAATTGGGAGTTATTTCATTCGATTGTTTGTCCATGAATAGACGACATACCGTTGTCCATGAATTGGGAGCTCGTTGTTCCCTGGCTCCTGTCGTTTGATTGAAGTAATAAAAAAAGGCCCACGAAGTGGCCCAATACCTGTAAACCTTTAATTAACTCATGAAGACAAGCCCAAATGAATGAAAGGTCTATTTCAAATTTCGCAGGCCTTTGTAGGAATAATGGCCCTCCGTCCATTCTACTGGGTGCAGATGGCACTGCTTTTTCGTTCGACGGATTTTTGTTCGTGGGAAACGTTTTGCAGATAAAATAATCAATGGAGCTCTCTCTCCCGCGTTTCACTCGTGAGTCCATCCAATCTTTTTTTTTTGTAAGCCTAGTAATTAATTATATGTAAAATGATTAAAATTAAAAACATAAAACAATTTGGGGGCTATGATTATTGGAAGTTAATTAAAATTTATGACAACTTCCTTAAATTTAAAATTTTAGGATGTGATGGCTGTCTGTATGTAGTAATAGTAGTGCAACTCTTTTTGACTTCCTTGCTGAAATGATTGTACAACAGGTTGTATTTTGGACTCAAGTCTTTGGTAGTGGAATCATTTCCAAGTTCATTATTCATATATATACATTGCATGCCATGAACTACCCCACTAAAATTGAAATTGAAGACTTTTCCACTACAATACAATATAATATTTTCTAACTTTGACATGTTGGGTTGAAGAAAAACTTTGCCAGCAATTGCTTTTGCAAATCACAACATTTCATAGTTTGCTCTTACTATCTATTCTGCTCGGTGAAAATTACATCTTCAAGAGTAAAAATATAAGTTTAATCTTCAAGAAATACATTTTGAGAGAGTTAAAAACTTTTACGTTTTATAACTTAAGAGAGATAACATCTGTAGATAAAAATAATATAGAATATTTAATTATCTAATATTATTTATTATCAGTGTCAGTTGACTGTTATACGGGAGATTAAATTATAAGAATCACAACATAATTAGCGGGACATTAATTAGGATTGACTTTGAAAAAATATTGCAAAATTGCTAGCTAAGGGACAATTGGGTAGGGAGGTTGGCACTTTCTGTTAAAGTCAACTTGAAAAGGAAATCATTAGAATTGCATCAAAAGATATGATTTCATAAGTGCTTAACCAACGAAGTTATCTTAGTCTTTTTAATTCGTTTATTAATAAATAATTTAGTTCACGAATGGTATCTTTGTCTTTCATATATATATATATATATATATGTATCTTCCTTTTTGAACTGTATTTCTGTTGTACTTGTCTACTAAAGTCAACTTAATTATTCTTAATTGTTTTGATTTGCATATGGTTTTGCGAAGATAATTAATTTAGCATTCTATGTGCTTACTTATAAAATTAGATGTTGTTTAATGTTTAAGGGTCATGCTTACTAAAATCCAACTTGCTCTCAACCTCTGAAGAATAAAATTCCATAAAAAAACAAAATTAAATTTTATTTTTGGGAGGAAAGGGAAACATACATTAAAATATATAGATAGCATTAGTTTAGTTTCTCCAACCTTCCCAACCAATAATGGCAGCTCTTGTGGGGTGATTAGCTGGACAAGGCCTATTTATTAATTTAAAAATATACATTCATATTGAAATTAGTTATAATATCTTAATGAAGAAAACAAAATATTTATTTATTGTGAATTAATTTTATAAACATAACTTTTAGTGAAAGATGTGAGGGCAAATCAATTAGCTAATGAGGCTGCTTTTCAGTTTGTTTAACTTATATTTCATATGGTTGGATAAATATAGTTCATTGGTCAGTAACTTAGATCCTGAGAATTCAATTAAATATAATTTTTTATTTAACAGTAAAATAGTATTAGGAAATTAAATATTCAACTTCAGACATCATGAAACTAAACTTTGATGGAGTTGACTATCCAAATTATATTTTGATTATTATTATTATGAAATAGTAAGTGAAACCATTTTCAACGTTTGTGGCATAGTGGACCAACAACAATATTATAATCACTTTCTTGCCCTTGTATTTCGCATATAAATTGTGGCATAGAGTCAAATAAGCTGAAGACGGCAAGAGCCTACGCAAAGTGCAGGCAGCCAAGACATGATTAAGCCCACCTTCATCCTCCTTCTTTTCTTGGTAAGTTTATTTTTTATATAAATGATATACGAAAACTTCTACCCATGAATGTTTTTATGATCGTTTGGAAAATGTTTTCTGTATCGTTTTTTTATATAAAATACTGTTTTTTCGTGTAAAATTATATTTTAAATGTTCACATTTTTTCATTTTCATTTCCGTACAACATAACTTGCTCAGAGTAAGAATGATTATATTTATAAAAGCACTATTTGGTATTCTTAATTTGACCCATATGTTGGTATAGTTTGTGAACCTCAACCATGGAAGAGAGCTGCCGGAGGACTACTGGAAGAGCATAATGAAAGAAGAGCGAATGCCGGAAGCGATTAGAGATCTTCTTGTTGAAGGTCCAGAGGCTTCTCAACCTGCAGGGGCTAAAAGAATAAAGCATTTTGTTAAGGATTTTGACACAAGGTCTATTGCTGTTATATATCGGAAGCTTAGCGAGCCAGAGAAAATAACAACTGAGGATTATAAGAAGAAAGGAGATGAATATTCCTTTGTTGAGCTTAACAAGCCTGAGATGGAATTTCATACATATCATAGGGATCATAAACTGAAGATTTGAAAATATATACATATATGCATGAATTATTAATTTGTAGAATACTAGTTAAGTATCCTTGTTTTAGTGTTTTCTTTTTCTATATTTTGATAAATTTCTTTTCCTTGTCTTTTCTTTAATTTTCTAGTTTGCTTATTTGATGGTTCTCAATGGGACGAAATGATAAGGAATATTCAAAAACAGGTTTACAAGATTCCGCGTTGAAATACATAAAGAAACTATTCCATTAATCAAGATATACGATAAAGATCGTATCTGATTTTATACTTCTACACAAATATAATCTATTTTAATAACCACATATCAATTTTCAAAAAAATCCAAAGAGAGTTCATTCTTTTCACCTTTTTCTCATGAAATTTTTTTTATTATCAATCGACTTATTCTTAATACATATGATATTGTAAATGTGTATTCCATTAAATAAATGAAACTAATTTTTGGGTATAAACTTTACTTATGGGTTAGGATTCCAAATCTGAAATTATTATTATTGAAGATGTTTTATCTAATTACCACATTTGGATTGAAATGTAAAAAAAAAAAAAAAGTGCAAATTTGAAAAATAATAATAAAACAAAGATTTTGTTAACCAAAAATAAAATGTAGCAACGTAATTTTCACACAGTTAAAGAATCATATAGTTTGATTTTTCTAAAAGAAAAACAAAAGGATGATAAAAGAAAGATGTCCCAGATGGATAAAGCCATGAAGCCCATCATCAATACGATTGGTGGACTTGGAGATTACAGACACTATCCAACGTGGCAGTCGCATCATCAACAGAAAAACCATCCAATCCTTTCTCCCTCGATCTCTCCGTTTCACTCTTGTTCTGGCTCCATTATCCATCAATGGCGGTCACAGCACAACCATCCTCACCTGCTTTTCTTCGAGGACTCCAACGCCGCTCCTTCTCTTCCAACTCTCGCTTTGACCGCTCATTTCCTTTTAGACAGGCTCTCAAAATCGTCGCCATGGCTCCGAAAAAGAAGGTATGTAACATTTTCATCAGAAACCCTAAAAGTAATAAAGTTTTACATGTAATTAGATAAATTTGGTGTATACTTGAACAGGTGAACAAGTATGACGATGGTTGGGCGAAAAAATGGTACGGAGCAGGAATATTCTACGAAAGCAGCGAAGAATTGGAATTCGATGTGTTCAAGAAATTAGAGAAGCGAAAGGTTCTTAGCAACGTAGAAAAGGCAGGACTACTTTCAAAGGCAGAAGAACTTGGAGTTACTCTATCTTCAATTGAGAAATTAGGCTTGTTTTCAAAAGCTGAGGAACTGGGTCTGTTGAGTCTGTTAGAGAAGATAGCAAGCGTATCACCATCAACTCTGGCCTCCGCTGCGCTTCCCATATTAGTGGCAGCTCTGGCGGCTATAGTGATTATACCGGATGATTCGGTGGGGCTGGTGGCTGTGCAAGCCGTGTTGGCAGGGGCACTTGTGGTTGGTGCTGCTGGGTTGTTCGTTGGGTCTGTTGTGCTTGATGGGTTGCAAGAAGCTGACTGAGTTATATATTTGGACATGGTTTTGTTTTTGTTTTCAATTGGGAAGTTGCTTAGGAGTGGAACAAATAAGCGTGTAATTGTATGTGACGTAAGTATAGGGGATGGGAATTGTAGGTGAAAAAAGATGATGGCTTTTTATGAAAGATAGACTGGTTTTGCATTCATCATTTGGATCAAGAATCAAAAGATTTTCAAAAGATGATTTGAATCATATACAGTTATTTTGTTAATGAATTGAATTTGCGACGAGGCAATATAGAATTAGAAATTAAACAAAAATAAGAAATTAAACCAAAAATAACAAAATCGAGAATAGCTAAGCAAAGATAATAGATGGAGATGCGAGGTCTTGATCTCCATACCTCTCGCATGCTTATTGAGCGCTCTACTATCAAGCTACATCCCTTTAATATGCATTTATTTCTTAATAAAACTTACAGAAACGTGAGAGATGATGAAGTCTGGATATCAATCATAAAAAGGTAAAATGAACCGATCGAGCTTGGTTCTTTTCTAGATTTGCACTTTCTAACTCTCTCTCTTCTTTTACTCCTCTGGATTTCTGTGTTGGCTGCAATTCAACATCGTTTTTTTAATCACGATTGTTTCTTAAATATTCGAGAGATTAATATTTTTGTTGGTTTCCTTTGCTTAATGTTTATTCCTCAAACCATATTGCAATGACATGTCCATTCTCTCTGTTGTTTGTGAGCGACCATTCTATTAATTTTTTATAACGACAAAGAGGATCAGAGGAAGTAATTCGCGAATTGGTATTTAGAATTTCAACAACGAGTCGTTTTTGTCTGTCGTTTGCAAGCCAATAGTCATTTTGGGTGAACGACATTTGCGGAATCGGGGTTGAACTGAAAAAATTCAAAGAAAAATCTATATTTATTCTAGAACGACAAGTCGTCAATCTGATGAACAGACGATTCAAGAAGAACAGAGAGTAGAGATCGTTCGGTCACTCTTGCTCCTTATTCAATTTCTAATAAGTTATTGTCAAATCTTAATTGTTTATAAGACAATTTCTTTTTTTTTTTTTTTCTGGATTTTCTTTTTCAACATTATAATATCTCTGTCATTATCAAAGTGAAAATTAGATTTATTTCATTGGAAATTTGTTAATCTTCATTTGTCTTGCTTATGTGATAATGGCTATGGACAGAGAGACAGTTCTAAAATGTTCCTTAACCTTTCTCTTTTATTATTCAGTTGCCACTGGAAAAAGAAATTTAATTATTCCAATTCTGTTTTTAGAAAAAAAAAAACGAATGATTTACAAAATGATGATTGTTCTAGCAGTTTTTGAAATGTTCTATATTATACTTAAGCATAATATCAAATTCCATTTCACGTGTTAGTATGTTACGTTGTTTTTCAATTACTGCAATAGCTTTCAATTTAGGCTATTTGTTAAGTAGAACTCTCAAAATTGTATTATGCAGGCAAATTTCATTTGTAATCATATATTCTAATTAAAACTGTATAATTAGGAATCATAAATTATACAATGAGAGAACTGATACAATAATGAGTCTCTCTGTGTATATAGGGCAAGACAAGTACATCTCTCCACTGACTTGTAGAATCTGCAATTTGATTCATTTATATTTGTAGCGGCAAGCCCAGAAGAGATAATGCAAGAAATTTATTCCACTCATTATGCACATGAACCAATAAAATCGCTCGAGGTGATAATTGTTCAAGTTACTTCCAAATAGCCATGGAGTGTGGCCGTAGGCACTAGTCACAGCATTGACCATTGACACAAGCACAGAACTTAAGTAATATCCCATCGCAAGTGAAGCCCAAGATAGAGATGTAGCCAAAGATCTCATGCTCAGAGGTGCCTCAGTGAAGAACAACTCCATCATTCCAGCTAAGGTAAAAAGATCAGCTGATCCAAGGAATAAGTACTGTATTGCTATCCAAAGGAACGTTATTGGTAAAGGTTCAACAGAATCTATTAGTCCAGAATTTATAGCTACTTTCTTTCTCTTGGTTTCCACTAGAGCTGCTACTGCCATTGCTATAATCGAAAGAACTAGCCCTGTACCTATTCTTTGTAAATGAGTAATACCCATTTCAGATCTTGTTACCTTTCTTGCAAATGGAATTATAATATGGCTATAGATTGGTGCTAGGATCATGATGAAGATTACAGGAAAGAAGGGGAGAGATGCTGGCGGCATTTTAAGAGAACCAAGCTCGGTATCCATTGTTGATGCTTGTTGCACAGAAAAAGTAGAGAGCTGAGCGAGGCAGCAATTTAACATTATGGTAGACATAAAGATGGGAAGTATTCTTAGTACTATCTTAACTTCTTCTACATCTTTTACTGTGCACTGAAGCAGCATTGGGTTTATTGACTTGTTCATTAGTGCTCTATTAAGAAATTTGAGGCTTTCTGCTTGTGTTTGATTTGTTTCTTCCTTTTTAATATGAGCATCTTCTCCCTCACTGGCTTCAGTGTTATATGATGAACTTGTGTCCATACCCATAACAGCGTTGCTAGAATTTCCGGTTTTGCAAGTGTTGTAAATTGCTGCAACTACAACCTGCAGAAGTATGCAAATGAAAATGGATTATCTAGTGAGGCTATGTAATACTTCCTTGCAATTTCTGATGGTTTCTTGATTGTACCTTGAACATGGTTGTAATAGGGCTTCCTGCTGGAACTTTGTTCCTGTAAGTTGGAGATCCAAGGAGGAAGATTGGGATGGATAGAAGTATTGTCGCAGTGGAAATCCCAAAACCCCATTGCCAGCCTTTGTTGTCTTCAATCCATACCACAAGAGTGACTGCAATAAGCGCCCCAAAAGAAAGGCAGAAAACATAGTAATTAAAGAATGCTGATCTTTGCTTTCTTCCTTGTGGAGTACTTTCATCAAACTGCTCAGCTCCATGTGGTGGAAGTGAACCTTTTATCCCTCCAACACCTAGTGCCACTAGATAGAGACCTGCAAATAACATCACTGCTTTGCTCCGGCCAACCTGTTCACATGATGAGGTAATGCTGTTTGCTGGAACACATGGTTCTGGTTTCAATGAGGGAAGGCGAGCTTGGACTGTGAGTACTAAGAGGCCCTGTTTCATTGGTCAAGACATGCACAACATATGGTTATTATTGTGAACATCTTAAATTGCACTTTTTTTCAGTTAATTAGGATTCAACTGGCGTTGCAACTTGTAACCTCAAAGTCTTGAAAGCAACTTCAGAACTTGAAGTTATGCAATAGAGCATATGGACTGCTTGTGGTCCGATGATCAATTTATAACATGGCATGACTATAAGTAAAAGCCATTGTCATTAGAAAGTGGACCATAAGGCAGTGATAGAGAGAATTAACTTCTGCTAGACAAAGTTCATTTTAGCACAATCCGTGGGACCTAGCCAGTTGCCTGGAATATGATTGGACAATCAAGCACAATTTCTTAATTGTTTTCTTCTCTTATTGGCTGGCTGGTTGGGTTCCCTTATTGAAGGGAAACTCGAGCCTTATTGAAAATTATCGATACCGGTAGTAGGTTTTGATGCTAATCAGGTGGGGCTGCTATAACGAACATTGAAGCTTAAGATTGGCACATTTCTAGGTTCCGGACAAGTCATTTTTTATGGCTTGTCTTTCTTTAAGGACCCCAGAGATATTCCAGTAACAAGACCTACTAGTCTATGGTATAGGTCTTAATAGTATCCTCAAAAGGGATGTGACGGAATCACCTTATAGCGGCAACAATTATGGCTACTGTGCAGTTTGGTAATCATATTGCTACTTATAACATTTATGTTGCTTTCTTTAGAGAATTAGCGTATGCTAAGTGTTTGCTTCAGTGACAGAAAGAAAATTCAATTAGATCCTAGTATATGTGTCAGTAATGAAAGAATCAGAATGAAGCAGCTTTTTGAACTTACCATGAATTCTATTGTAGCACTTATCAAATAGATGCGGTATGTGGAGAAAAAAGCATCTGACAAAAATCCACCAAGTAAAGCAAGTAGAAAGGCTGTCCCCATGAAATTGGTGACAATGTTGGCAGAGCTGGATGGAGAAAAATGCATGAACTTTGACAAGTACAGCACAAGGTTACTTGCATTTGCCAGGTATGCTAGATTCTCTAGTACTTCCACAGCTATGTTTTACATATGAAAAAAAATCACATAATCAGTATTAAATGTATTAAGAAAATTTATTTATATGTTTATGTCTCTGTGCATGTTTGTGTGTTTTTCTTATACTATTCTATCGTTACTGAATTATCTTCTTCTTGATGTTTTTCCAATAACCAATTCATAAGTTATACTTGATATAAGGGGGAAAAGAATGTAAAAGATATTACCTAAGACAAAGGAAGCTGCAAGCATGCCGCCATGACGGCCGCGAAGAGCAGGCCTATTCTTCCAGTCTAAATAACCTTCCCATCTATTTAACCCGTTTGCTTCATCCTAAAATGACGAAGATTTAGTTAAAACACTTGTAAATTAAGTGGGAAAATGAACACAAAAGAAAGCGATGAAAATGGGAAATTATGAGTGGATATCCTACCATCTCTCCTTTTTTTTTTTTTTTTTTTCTTTCTTAAAAAATTATGCAGCTTATTGAATGTTTGCAATGGTGGATATCTGGTTATACAACTTGGTTGAATGTATATTTTGAACTAGAGGGGAATAGCATATGGAGTCTTATTTATAGGCAGAGAAAATAGTGGTCCATCCCATGGGGAAAGGTCTAGACTTTATGAAAATGACTATTCACCTTCTCTCACTGTCAATGCTTCTGTTTTCTACCACTGAGAGAAGCAAAAAAAACAGGGCAATCGTGCTTTTATCTGGATCATATAGGTTCTTATGGCACATACCTAAAATTCCAGGAGGGTATAAAGTAAAATCCAGAATCAAAATTTTCCACCAATTGATTGCTTTGAGTTTTTATGTTCCTACTTGCTCTAATCTTTTTGCTTTAACCTTGTTAGATTAGGCTGAACTATTAGAATATGCATCATCAACCATGATACTGAAATATAATAAACTATTTTTTTAATGTGCATTTCACATTGTTTATACTCGTTATATATATTTGAATTTTGAATTTTTTATGTAATATTTTTTATTTAATTTTTTATTAAGGGCACGGAAACAGAAAAAGGACATGCAACATCACAGGAAACCATATAGAGATACACTAGTCTCTAAAACTATAGGATATGAAGCATTGAGGAAATGTTTTATATATATAAAAGCATATTTAGTTTATTCACATATTAATTATACTGAAAATATCAACTTTAGTATTCTAGTATAAAACTTAAAAATAACAGATTATAAAAATAAATAATTGAATATATGAACTTATTAATATCTTTCAGTAAAAAGTACATAAATAAATAAATAAATATATTATTTTGCCTTTGTAAGTCTAAACTCTTTAACAATAAGTAAAATGCACTATAGAGTTTACAATATATTATAAATACACTCCTCAAGTTTTCTAAAGCTGTTATAAGAGTTTCCTCAAGGTTTTCTAGAGTTTTTCAAGAGTTTCTGAAATTTAAAAAAATAAAAAAATTAATCAGAACATGGCCTCTTTAGAGGTCTCAGTGGATACTAGTTTACAACCAATTAACCATATATTGTTAGTTTCTGAATTTGATCAGTAACTTATTATATGAAGCAGATTTTCTAAAAGTGCATAAACTTATTTACATGAAACAAGAGTTGGTGTTAAAGTATTGTCTAAATTAACAATGCAAACACATATTTTTTAAGTGTCAACGAATGCACATCGTGATTAGATAATGGAAAAACGCTATTTGCATCAATATTTCTTTTGCCAAATGATTATATAATCTGATGTGGCATTATTTTATTCATCACAATCCTCTTTTTCAAATATATTATTTTCCTGTATAACCACTAAATAATATGTATGAATATTATTTTATCGCCCCATTATGCTGGACAATAAGTTGGTACGAAAAGTGTGGACACAAAGACCAATATTCTTAGATAATCTAAAAATTTTAGATGGAAATAAGCCATAATGGCATGAAGTTAACCTTGAAGTTGAGAGTACAGCTTTTGAGGGATGTCCCACAGGCCACAGCCACAGCCACAGCCACAATCACTCAATACAATAATGGTAAGGCCACTGTGTTCTAAAGCTAATCACAATGAACAATGCTGTCTACTTTGCTAAATTTCTGTATTATCCTATTCTGATCTTGCCTTAAAAAGGAAAATGCATGCCTTTTTTCTTTATTTTAATTAATGACCGACAAAGACTTACCCATATTTGTTGGATTCCTGTGGATGATTTTGGGCCTTTTGATTGCATCTCACTTCCTCATGTGATTGTCCTTCTTCTATGCTCTTATAGTGCTTTCATCAACTTGGATTGCACTGTTTTTGTTACTAGTAGAGTAATATATGTGAGAGTACTTGCTTGTTTATTCATTGGTTTGCCGGGTGGCATCAGTCTTCTTTCTGGGCCACCTGTAATTCATTTATGTCCTGTTCACTGAAATTTGTGGATAGAATTGACCAGGAAACCATGGTTTCGCTGCATGATCTTAGAGATCTCCAAATTGGGTGGCTAAAAGCCATTTCTTAAAGGGTCCTACCTGCCTAACGGTAACATTAATTCCCATATATTTCCACAAATTCTGTAGTTATACCCTTATTCAATTTGATCCTCAGGACCTTGATAAGAAGCCATGGTGTACTAGGAGTTAAAAATGGTGCTTGTTTCTCGGTTTGATGGAACAAAATTAGGACGTTCTTGATGATAAACCAATATGCAGATGAGATTGTAACCCTTACATGTAATAAATTTTGAGTCATCCATTTATCTTCAAACATGTTTACCTGAAAAGGTTTAGTTAAACATTAGTACCTGTTTGGTGTTCGTTCTGTTTTTAGTGTTATTGTTCAGTAGTAAAAAGTTGAATTTTGGAAAACGAGTTAATAGAACTAGTGAAAATCATCTTTTATAATTTTTCTTTGATGTGGCAAACCTGTTTTCATTTTTTTTTTTTTTAGAAAAAAAAAAGAAAAAGAAAAAGAACTTGAGTAATGTTGACTCCAGTTAGTGCAAGATAGGTTCTGATTCTCAATTAATATCTTGTGGATTATAGACTATATCCTACCTTGGTGGCGGCTACTGGAGGAAGGAATGATATACATAATACACTACAATGCTTACATATATCTATTCTGTCTTAGAATATTCCTCTTACAACTCCTAAAGTAGCTCAAGTAGTGTGATTGAAAGATTCCAATATCGTTTTTAAAGTTTTGAATTGTTACTTATGGAAATTGAAATGGAGCTCTTCTGTTGATTCCAAATATTTTCTCTCTTTTTATCTAAGGAATGTGCATGGGTTAGTATTTCTCTACGCCAAATAGGTTTGTCTACTGTATAAGAACTTTCTTTTATAAAAACGGCATTATCAGTCATTAAATTTAAAATTACATTTATCTCAATACAAATATATTGATAATAATTACACTTATATTTAATACAAACTATAATATAGTGTTCTATGACATTTCATCCCTAACCAAGTATATTTATCTCAAATTAAATTCATATCGATTACAAATAATTTTTATTTTTCTTTTTATTTAATTGTAAAATAGCTATTTTTTCAGATATTTTTTAAGAAAAGGGGTGATTGTGGCCAAAGGGAAACTCAATCTTCTTTCCCTTTGCACATTTTCCAGTATATGTTGCTGTTTAGGTATGTATTTCTTTCATTCATGTCTTGATAGATCATAGAAGTGTAGTGTGGTGGGTGTGGCTGTACCGGCAGTGCTGAGCTGAGGTCGAAATTGGAAGTTATGGAAGCTAAGAACAGAACTCTAGTTAACGTATCTATTAAATCACATGGAATGGTGGTGGGTCTACAGCCACTTCGGTCGTATTTGGCCGACCACACATGCTTTAATTTTCTTCTCTCTTTTTATTTTTTGAAAAAACAAAATAGTGAGGGAAAAATTCAGTAGGTTTGAACTTCTAAGCTTAATTCTATAGTTAATGGCAGAAAGTTTAGTTATCCAACCTTTGTCTTGGAAATTTGATTTATAAATTGAGTACTGGACATAAAATTTGCACTATTCACGCTCAAATCGCTGAAATATTTTGATATTCGTATCCATTTTGAACCTATTTAAAATCTTTTCTGAAATATCTAATTAAGAATACCATTATCGCTATCAAGTATAGTTGTTAAATCTAAAGTGTCAAGTCAGTTTAACAGAAGAAATTAAATATGGTTGCTTGTTTGCAGTTAAACTAGGAGGTAAGAAGCTGTATTTATATATGATATTTTATGAAGGGCGACCCTAATTATACATGATATGGGTCTCTTGCCCTGGGGTACAAGTTATTTTCGAAAGCATTTAATGGCTGATAATTAGAAAATGACACACCATTCTGCTATTATCATACATAGCTTAGGTGGCATTCATCATTCATGTGCTTAGAGTCAGTGCTTGTGTCCCATGGAATTGCTATTTGAATTTTTTTGTCAGCACCGACCAGTATTGCCATCTGAGACATGGCCATATTACGGTTCCGGGAACCGGAACTGTCGGTTCGAACCGGTCTGGAACCGTAACTGGAACCGTGAGAACCGGAACCAGAACCGGAGAATTTCGATTCGGTTCCGGTTCCAAAATTTCTGGAACCGGAATCGGCGGTTCCAGAGAACCGGCCGGAACCGGACTGGAACCGCCGGTTCCCCGGCCGGTTAGAACCGCCGGTTCGAACCGGCAGTTCCAGAGTTATAAACTGAATGAAATGTCTATTTTGGGCCAAGCTCATGGGCTTATAGGAATATGGGCTGTACTTGCTTTTACCCAATTAGTGGATGTGGTGAGAAACGTTATGACAGTTGGCATTTAGCCGTTGACACATTTTTGTTACAGACCAGTTTTTTTTTTTTTTTATTTAAATTTTGTTCAAAATTTTTTAAACAAAAAATAAATTCAGTTGAAAAATTTTTTTTAAAAAAATAATTATGTTCAAGTCTTTAAAAAAATAAATTTAATTGAAGTATTTTTTAATTTTTTAGGTGTATTTTTTAATTTTTTATGTTCAAATATATATATTTTTTAAACCGGTCTTCAAAATTTAAAATTATGCGATTCGCCCGAAAACTGATCGGAACCGTCGGTTTTGTCACCGGAATCGGAACCGGACGGTTCCAAACCGGAACCGGACCTTTTCGGTTCGGTTCCGGTTCTAGAAAAACTGGAACCAGAACCGTCAGTTCCGGAACCGGAACCGTGGCCACCCCTACATCTGACAGTGTATGCATATTTTTAGAAATTTACCTAACCAATGTTTCGCCCATTTTAGATAATAGCTTGTCAATTAATCCATTGAAGGACAATCACATTTGACATTACAATACATTTTTTAAGTAAACAAAATAACTTAGATGTAATTATTAATTATAAGTAATTTAAACATTTTAACGCTAATATCATCCTAATTCAAATGTAATTTAATTCATTTGTGTAAGCACTTTAAAATTCTTTAATGATTCAAATTAAACCTTGTTGTTATATTATTTTATCACTTCAATAAACCTTGTCTCACCTCATCCAAACAAAGTCTAAAGGAGGAGAGGAAGTGAGTTTACTCGGGTTTAGCATTTTAAATAATTCTAATAATGGAGTGCTCGGTTCATAATTAACTGCAAGTATGATAGCCCTAAAATTGTTATCTAGCATAGCCAAGGCCCAAGGGCTAGAACACCTTCCTCTTCTGTTTGGAAGGTCTAGTCCAACATCAATTTTGGCAAGGAAAAAGAAGCCCAATACTGGTCACCATGGGCCACTTTATATTGGGCTTGAACAAATTTTTTTCAGTCCAAACTCAATTTGAATTAGGCCTGCAATGAGCATGTTTCGCTTGCAAATCGGGCTCACAATACCAACCAAAATCCGTAGGTACCCATCAGAGCCCATGGGTACCGGCTTGGTTTCAACTGGGTCTGAATAGAAGTTCTCAAAATGTTTTGGTCTCCTGTGTGATACGTATTGTTATTTTGAAAAATAAATATTGGCTCCATGCATAAAGTTGCTTTTAAATTTTAGGGCTTTAATCTGTGCATTTTAGAATTTTTGAGAGATTTGTCATGCCACTAAATAACAATTTTTAATAATAACTTGCACATTAGGTATGCGATTTTTAAATTTTAAGAGTCTAATTATACCTCTAAAGGTGCTTATTTATAAATATAAAAAAATTATATCTTAAGAGCTATTAATCCAAAAAAAAAAAAACTAGGCCAAAAAATATTATAAATACAGAAATAGTTTAAATTTGATTTTTGATAACTTCAACTTATAATCAGCATATGATTAAGATTAATTGGGGCAGAGCAGAGAGGCAACGTTATGAAATGTCAATAAAATCCAAAATACACGAGGGGGTGTGGGGCCCGATGAAGGGACCCATAAGAGGAATAGGTGGGGCCTGACGTGTCGCAAACTGAGCCACGTGGGCGGAGGTAGTGACCAAGTCAAGAAGGGTTTTTAGTTGGGATGCAAGAAAGAAAGCGACTTCGATTTGGACACAATTCTATTTTGTTTTTCTATTCATCTTCTTTTGCCTCGATGTCATCTATGAGCATCCCATGCACTCTTTCTTTCACTCTTTTGCCCTTTTCATATCATCCATTTTTTATTATCATAATATAAAAAATCTCTCTCTTACAGTACTTCAATTTAACATAAATATATTCAGATTCCTTGAATCCATTTATACTTCAATATTTTTACATTATTACCGATCAGGGACGATGTAATTAAACTTCTCGCTGTCGTAAAAATTTAAAAATTTTGAATTCAAAGCATCTCCATAATAATAATTTATTTATTGCATTAATTTTATAAATTAAATTTTGATGACAAAATTAACACGATAAACTATATAATGAGAATAACTATTTATTTAACTCGCAAAATTGATAAAAATTATTATAATAGATAAGATTTAAACTACTTGTGTATCATTTTAAAAATTTAACATCCTAATGTAGGAAATTTGAAATTTTATACTGAGAATTTTATTTTATTTTTTTAAGCATTACTTATTTGTAAAAAATTTACCAAATTATACAAGTTAAACAAAATTGATATTAAAAGATATGAAAGTAAAATATAATATAACTCTCTACAGAGAGTACATTATTATTTAAAAAATAAAAAGAGAGAGAACAATTTAACCTCGTGATTTTGAAGAAAGAGGTCACTGTCTGTCCAGATTGGCTCTGTTTTGTCTTTAGATAGGGGTATGTTGGTAATTTAAGCGACCATTTCCAATTGTCTCTCTTTGAGCACCCTCCTTCCTTTGCTCTAATTATAATATAACCCAATCAATCTTTCCCTTCTTGAGAAAGAAAGAAGGAGAAGAAGAAGAATCTCTCTCTGTCTGCGTTCCGAATTTCACACTTCTCAACTCTCTTTTACCTCTTCTTCCTCCTCAAAACAATCAAAACCTACCTCTGTCTCTCTCTCTACTGACAGACTCTCGTTTTTCCTGAGTGATGGGTGTGAGCTGCGGCAGATGCTCCCACACTTCTCACATCACTGAGATCATCATCACCAGCTTCTTTCGCCACAAATCTTAAACAATCCCTATTAACGAAAACAGAGTCTGTTCGTCGTGGAGTCTGGGTGCTTTGATTCTTTTGCCCAGGGCCGTGCTGGCAGCCTAAGAAACCTGTATTAGCAGGAATTTTTTTCTTTTCGTGTAAAAAAAAAAAAAAAAAGGATGGCGGCTGGTGGTGGTAGTGGTGGTTCGAATTTTTCCGTTTGCCTTCAAAGCCAACGAGGTCCTTGTGGTACTTCTCAGCATCTGGATGCCTTTTTCCTTTCTGGGTCTTCTCCTTCCTTCTTAGGTAACTCTGGATTTACTATCTTTGCGCTTGGTTTTGTTCTATTTTGATAACTTCTGCATAATTAAGATCAATCTAGTAAACTATTTGTTTATTTGGTTTTTTTTTTTTTTTTTTTTTTTTCAAAGTTCTGATTATGCTATAGGTGCAATTTTGCACGACAACTCTCTCTTCTGATGGAATATAACCTTGAAGCTATTTTCATCTGAAGTCAATATTATATGTTTATAATATAATTCTACCTATATAATTAGCTAGTGATGCTTTATGATGGAAAGGTTAAATTTTTTTTTTTCTTATATTTACAATTGAGGGTGGAGGAAGAAAGATATGGTCAACATTTTTTCCACGACTGAATCTGAATTCATCAATGTTTTCCGGGAGGTCTTTAATTATGGAAATTTTGTTACTTTTATTAATATTTTTATATGATTGTTGCATTCTTTTAATAACCACGGTTGATCTCAAATTGTCAAATTGAGATCTGATAATTTAGATGTTTCTGAATCTGAAGCTCTTAAATCCAAGAATTATGAGTAACAAAATCAGTGTGTGTTAGCACAAAAGACTTTTGAAATTACACCTATTTGAATAGGCTTATGCAAATGGTTTTAGAAATGTTCATAATAATTTGCATATTGAGTTCTTGTGGCTGGTGAAGGTATTGTCTTTTAATCAATGATTTGGTACTCATTTAGGCTCAAGATCCATGGTGAGCTTCGAGGATGTTAATCAAGTAAATGGATCAACTCGGCCTTTTTTTCACTCATTTGATCACGAAGAGAATGGTGACGATGAATTGGATGAGTACTTTCATCAACCCGAGAAGAAAAGGAGACTTACTGTTGATCAAGTTCAGTTTCTTGAAAAAAGTTTTGAGGTTGATAACAAGCTTGAGCCCGAAAGGAAAATCCAGCTTGCAAAGGACCTTGGGTTGCAGCCTCGGCAGGTTGCCATTTGGTTTCAAAACCGCCGAGCAAGATGGAAGACAAAACAGCTGGAGAAAGATTATGAAGCGTTGCAAACTAGCTTTAATACCCTTAAAGCTGATTATGATACCCTCCTCAAGGAGAAAGATAAACTGAAAGCTGAGGTACTTTTTAAATTTTCCAATTTTGCTCTAATTTGGCTTTAGCATTGAAATTGAGCTTATTTGTGTATTGGTGCAACTTGCTTTCAGGTTAATTTACTTGCAGAGAAGGTGAAAGAGAGGGGGGACTCAGAATTGTCTGATAAAGACACAACATCTCAAGAACCACCAAAAAAGCTAGTTGGTGACTCAACGTCTGAGGGTGAAGCATCTAAAGCTTCATTTGTGGCCTGCAAACAGGAAGATATGAGCTCGGCTAAAAGCGATATATTCGATTCAGATAGCCCACATTACACTGATGGAGTTCACTCTTCACTTTTAGAAGCTGGTGATTCATCATATGTTTTTGAACCAGATCAGTCGGATTTATCGCAAGATGAAGAAGATAATTTAAGCAAGAGCTTATTGCCTCCATATGTCTTTCCAAAGCTTGAAGATGCTGATTACTCCAATCCTGAAAGTTTTGAAGATCATGCCTTCTGGTGCTGGTCATACTAAGTTGGTTAGTTTCGGTATATGCATATATACATACATATATGTATGTATATGTACCTTTGTTGTGTTCATTCTTGTTGGGGGCTTTGTTGTGTTCATTCTTGTTGGGGGCTTTGTTCTGTTCATTCTTGTTGGGGGCAAACTACAAATAAGCAATAAATCCAGCTAATGGCTTTCCAATAGAAATGTGATATTGGGTTTTGCTTGCAGTTGGAACTGATGGTTTTTTGCCCTGTAATCTTCATTTTGTGAGGGGGTTTTTAGAGTTATGCAGATTGTAATTAAATAATATCTTCTTATTCCATAATCAAGTTTCAAAATTGCAGTTGGAACTGTCTACAGACAGTTGGATCATCTCCGGAAAACTTTACCATTAACATCAAAACTTCAACGAGTTGCACAGTAAGACCAACTCTAATCTAGACTGCAATATATATTCCAACACTTTGAAATTTAATCAAGGAAAAGAAACCAAAAATTCTAATGCAATAAGCTCCAAAAATTCATCATTCATTTATCTCAAACTCTGCAAAATTTAGTTAAAGAAATAACAGCGTAAATCTTAAAACGAGATTAGTTTGGAAAAAAATAAAAAAAGAACTCAAAAACAGAAAAACAATAATAATAACCAGTGAAAAAGACGACGTTTACGTTAGAATTGGTAGAAAACAAAAATGGGGTCAAATAAGCTTCTCCTAGTTGTTGCCAATTTGTCAGATATTATCCATTGGTAAGAAAATGATATTTGCAAATTTGTTTTGTCCTAATCAAGGAAAAAAAATAGAAAAAAAGTAATTAAAATTGAGTGAAATTAGAGGATCCTTATCTGAGAATCAGTCAGAGAGATATATATGCCTTTGCGTGGTGGCAAAAGTTTCATGCACAAATGCCCACCATAACCATAACCATGATATCTAATCATTAACATATTGAATATTACACTTTTGACCCCAAATTAAATGACAGCCCCATTTCATGCATTCATATTTTCCTTGATAGGCTGCTAATACATCTTCTTTGCCAATCTTAATGTTAATCCATAAATGAATAATGTGGTCACATTGTCTGTATCTCTATTTCTAAATGCGTCTCAATTCTTATAATAATGGAAATAAAAATTCAATTTTTGAGAAATGTATTTACCGAAAGAAATATACAACTGTCAATATATCATGATTGTACTTCATGATGTCGAAAAATGGCCTGCAAATCACAGATTTAGCTACACCTCAAACTTCCAACTAATCGAAGCATAGGTGGTTTGGGGTTGGAAGAAAAGCTCTGGCTTATAATGTTTATGAAAGTCAACTCCATTTTTGGTTCTAATATTTTTTTTTTTTTTTTTGTTAGTCAACTGGAGATGGAGTTTGCTTACTCAACCTCCACTTGTTCTAATGCCAACTTACTATTGATTAATTTTATTTTTTATTTAGTTTATTCATATTAGATTCTTCCTTAATTTTAAATATGTAAGCAATTAACTATATTATTATAAATTTTAACAGTTTATTTAATTGATTAGTGAAGTTATTTCTCATTTTATTTTTATATTTAAGTTTTGAGATTAAAATATTAATAATTATTTTTTATATATAACGTAAAATTTATCGGAAAAATACAGAATTTAATATACACTTTAATTAATATATTGGCTATTTTAAATTTTAAAGTCATGACGAGATAAAATAAAATTCACCAGAAAATGCGGTAAATTTTGCTAATAAAAGCAACATATACAGGAATTATGTTTAATCCAAATAGAAATTCATGGTGTTGAAATTAAAAAACTGTAGTTATCAGAAATGTGATATTTGTATTTTTAATGTAACTTTCCTTATACGAAAAATGAGGTAAGGCCACTCACACTTCCAAGTATCGCTTATTCTCTCTGCTTTTTCCAAGGTTTCTTACCGACCATCTATAACCCACATCCATGGGGTATCCACGGATGCCATCCATGTGGACGGTCCGGATCTGCTTAAACGCGCACCATCACCATCAAAAGTCCAACAGCAGCAAAACCCCACTCCCATTGAGGAATCTACACATCTTTCTGGACCCCACCCGACGTGGACGTTAAATGAAACGTGGAGCCTGATCCGCAATTTCTCATTGGCTGCTCATCGGGGTCAATAGGATGGTGGGCCCCTCCAACTGTTGATGCTAATTTAGCATTTATTTAAATAATAATATTTTATTTTATTATTTTTTCCCCCAAAATTGAAAAAAATTAGTATTTCGTCGATATATACTATATGTACTGATAAGCATGGGAAATGTGGGACCCAGTTGAAAGGGTGGAGAAGCGTCCACGACAGCGACTGCGCGCAGCCGTCCGTGGGCCCATTTACACGTGCCCTTCAGATGTTTTTGTCTTACAGGAGGGCTCAGCGATGAATAAACACTCTAATACAAATTTTAATATTTTAATTTTATTGCACAAAAATGACAAGAAAAAAATTCTTTGGAGTATTAGACTTAGACATGGGCTCTTCTGCATTAGTTCACATGAGGGAAAATGATAACTGCGTTCCAATATAAAAAAATCCATGTATCATATTATAAACGTAAATAAGTTTTATACGTCAAAACACAATCTAATGATAAGTTCATGTACCATTTAATAATAAATTCAGATTGAAGTCTCTTCTCTAAATTAAAAAAAATAATAATAATTTCAAGACTCGTTCTACTTTCTATTAGGATGTTTATTTATAGAGTTTACTTGTATTTATTAATTTAAGGTGAAGATAAATTAATATATTAAGACTCTATGGTATGATGTTTGTTACAAGAATAGTAAAATTTTACAAATTAATTTCCTTGTCAGTCTCATTTTATTTAAAAAAATTATTTATTTAGAGTTTAGTCTTTTTCTTGCATACAATATAGTATAAGGATTTAAGTAACTAAGCTACCATGATATTGACCATTAATCAGTGGTTAGCACATAGTTTGGTTATTTTATTCATAAGGTTTTGAAAAATTTTAGTGGTAACAATATAATGGACCACATATTATTTAGTGGTTGAGATTTGAGATTAAGAATTCTGTATTATTTTAGTGGTTGAGATTAGGGATTTTGTATTATTTCATGTGGTCTCTTACCGCAATAGTTTTTGTAAGCATATTAATGCATAGTCTAATGATAAGTGTATATACGTAAAGAGTGGTTTAGTTAGTGTTTCCACTTATATGAGGAGTGAGAGATATTAAATTTGAATCATTAATTTCGACCCTAGTTATTTTCATCTAAGGGGAGTGCTATCTCCAGTTGTGTAGCTCAGAGTGTAATTTCAATCTATATAAAAGCACGCAAGAATTTCTCTTTTAAAAGAAAGAAATAGGCCCAAACCAAAATAAGAATTTTTGAATAACACAAAGTATTTCTTATGAGAGAACTTCTTCTGGCCCAACAGTATGTTTTGAACCTTCTTTTGCTACTTCCATATGCATTCAAAACTTACACATGCTGTTGGATTTCATTTATCATTCATATCTGCAAGCTTTGGTGCAAAGTAATGCAATTCAATCGGATTTTTTTTTACTTTTATACAATTCTTTTAGGACATTGGAAATATATAAAGGGATGGAAATCATTAGGATTGAAGTTTCTGATCGTCAAGCGATCTTAAGGATGCACTCTCTCACATTTATCTGATGCATTCAGAAAGATTAATTTATCATGTCCAGACTATTTCCCACAAAATCAATGCCTGATCGAAAAAGAAGAGAGTTTGTATATTCTAACCTACAAGGTAGACATTCAACCACTATAATACAAAGCTAACGCATCAAGGAAAATTGAATGTGGCACTAACATTTTCAAATAAGATTTTACATTATAATTAATTATTCTTGCAGGCTTCTGTACACCCAGAGAGATAACATTACAAAAGACTCATCTTAACTCTCTTTCCCAGAGAAAAATAAGTGATTTTCTGTATTCTCTATTATTTCCCAACACAGTAGGAAATAATCTATGTTCCGCAAGAAATAGCAAACACATTCATTATCTCAAACCTTCCCAACCATGAAAATAAAGCAAGCATACCCTTCAATGGATTAATTATTTTGAAGGCTATTATGTGGAAAAGATCATTCTGATGCCTTCAATTGTGCTCCTCAACTGAGTTCAGGGAAAGCATAACCTTTTCAATTATATTTCATGGCCTAAAATTTGATGTTGTCTTTCAAGTAACACACTATTTCTTGCTGCAACAGTTAAAGAAGGAAAAAGAATATGAGAAATCTATCACCATTGTTAGATCCATTAACAATTGCTAATCAATTTTCTTAATAATTTGCAACTTTAAGATACTTACTATCAAACATAGGATAATGCATGCAGCAGCTCCAGGGAACAAAGCAAACCAAAAATTCAAGTGATGAAACTTTACTCCATCAATGAACAATAGTGGTAAACTAGCAGCTACACAAAAACAACTTGCATTTTAGTATTGGATACGATAATGAAATGATTTTTTTTTACTCTATGAAACCAGAAAAGCAGAGGATTCTTTTAGTTAGAACTACCTGGAGGGTGAGTAGAACGTGTGTAGGTCATGAAAGCTATTGATGCAGCAAGGGCAGCACTTCTAGCAAGCCAACCAGGGCCAAATATTGAGAAAGCCAATACTCCAATTGCTGCACAACCAATCTGAGCCATGAAAACATTGTACTTCTGCAATGCGATTGAGCATTAGTATAGTGATTAGTGACTATTTGACTGAGAAATCAAGTTAAAGATTTCAAGAAAATAAGGTCATTCACTAATAATCAAATTACAAATGTCTTTCCAAAAATTGCACAATTTTAATGCTATTAGCAAAAAGCAGTTTGTAAGAGTAGTTTATGTGTTTTTAAGTTTCCACAACCACAATAACCAAAATATATGAAATTCACCCTCGAAACTGACCTTAATTAGCTATAATCAACAATTTTAAGGCATTGCTTTCCTCAAGGCAGCTCAAACAACAAACATACTAAGCATTGCCTAAATAAGCAACTATAAACCCAACTCACAATTTGTCAATTTATTAATGTGGATAGGAATCAAAGCCATAATAGCCCTTAATTGGAGAAACAAACCATAAATTCCATAAAAGGGAAAGAGATAGAGAGAGTGATAGAGGGTACCCGAGCAGCCGGTGCAGAAGGATTAGCAAATAAGACAGTGCAAACAGCTCCCAAAGGAGCAACTGTCATGGAAATTCCTTTTGGGGCAAGTATTTGATCCATCTTTCCCAATATTGCCATGGCTGCAAATGCTCCTGTTCAAATACATTTACCAATTTTAGAAAAATTCAAACACATAAAAATAAGCAATAAAATAAAACTCTTTCTTTAGTTAAGAGTAACCTGCAGAAGGCCAGATAACATCGCTGAAAGAAGGAGAAGGAGAAGACTTTTCAGGTTTCCAAGAATCCCAAAAGGGTGCAGCCACATTGCTTGATGCCACGACTCCATTATGTTGTTTTCTTTTTCTTTGTGTAGAAAACCCGAATCCAAAACGTCTGGCTCTGTCCAATATTGCTTTCTTCTTGCTTTCAGGAAACGGAGAAATCGAGTTTATTGATCTTGATTGTGTCTGCAATGATATTGCTGGTATTAAACCACACTTGTAATGGGAATAACTAGCAGCGAACTGCGTGCTCATTTCTTGACTTCTAATCAGAGGCTATCAAGTCAAGTCTCACTGTACATAAATGGTTTCAGTTACTTATCAAGAAAGAGAGAAAGATGTGATTTTTGGTTGGTGGGCTTTTGAAGAAGATGAAAAGGCAGCCAACTAAGAAAAATACAATATCTACCTGGCCTAATTATTTTATTTTATTTATCTTTCTATTGGTTAATACAACATGTCAATGATTTTTCAGTACCATTCAATGATTCAGATGCCACTTGCAAACAAATTTCATTGCTTTCCGCATTTTCCTTTCTTTGTTTCTTTCTCCCTGTTCTTTCGGCAATGGCCTTTCAATTCAGCTAAAAGTTTCATTTATCAAGTTGCAGGTCCTAAATTATAGTTTCCTTTTTTCTAGTTTGTTAAGCACCTTTCCTTCATTTTAAGATTTTTCCATAGGGTTTAAAAAAAGTAATTAATTATCTTAAATTATAATAAAATAAAATAAAATTTAACCAAACTATTATATTTCAAACCTAAAAATAATTTATGTAATTATCGTATTTAATATAAATAAATGTAATATTGAAAAACCATAGTAACTCAAAAATTTTATTCTATAAAAAAAAATAAAATTTACTATATAGACACCTATAAGCCCATCTATGCCTTGCAATAATGATTTCTTTTCTGCCTGTGAGATGCTAGAAACTCAATTTGAAAAAATTTATTTCGTATGGAGCAGAATCTAAAAGTAATAAGTAGAGAGACAAATTAGTATAGAAATTGATTAAAAGAATATTTATTTTAGATCCTCTCCTAATTCGATAGATTTAATAAGTTGAATTTTTTAAATTTTAATTGAATTTGAGAGCAGAATAGGTTTCGGCTCGGCTCGGCTCGATACGACTTATTTCCAGCCTACTTGCATTAGAACCTGCAAAGTATCACTGGAGTTATAAAATAAAATGCAGCTTTTTGTTTATTTATTTTTTATTCGAGGGGAATTAGCCTAGGGCATTTATGAACTCAAATAACAAAAATACGAAGGGGCCATCGGGTTCAAGAATCTTGGGCTTTTAAATTTGGACAGCCCACCATTTAGAAACCCAAAGTAAGCCCAACAACTTAAGTAATTGTAAAGTTGTTGAGGTCCAAATCAAATCAATGAGTTAAAAAGCCCCCATCAACCACAAGGTCATGTCCAGTGATCAACTCTGACTCATTACATGCTAGAAACAACACAGTGTCGGCCACGTGTCTTGCTTTCAGTGCAATTCCTTTCAAGCTCATATGTGGCTCATACATTACCTCAATTTCCTCCACGCTCTTCTCATACGCATGTACTGTCATCGGCGTCGCAACTCCATAAGGTGACACGGAGTTCACCCTAATCCCATGCACCCCAAGCTGCGCGCTCGCTGATCTAACCAATCCCACCACTGCATGCTTCGACATCACATAATCAGTACGCTTCATAGCACCTTTACTCCCCGCCACACTTCCGGTGCACACTATACTCCCTCTAACGCGCTGCTCTATCATTGCACGCGCTGCATACTTTACGCAGGCGGCCATTCCCCGGACGTTTACTGCAAATAAATGGTCAAATGATGAAAAGTCGAGATCAATAACGGTTTGATCGGAGTCAGCTAAGATCCCAGCGTTGCTAAACATTATATCTAGTTGACCAAACTTGTTGACCGTCCATTCAACTAATGATTTCACCTGCTCTTCCTCTGAAACATCGCAATGGAAAAAGCTACACTTACTTGCTCCAATTGATGTGGCCACTTGTTGGCCTAATTGGTCTTGACAATCAGCAATAACCACCATAAGAGCACCGTGATCGGCGAAAAGACGGGCGGTTGCTTCACCGATTCCGCTTGCGCCTCCGGTGATTATTGCAATTTTCCCCGCTAGCTTCTTGTTATTATTGGCCGGTGGCGCAGGTATATGATTGGATGATATTGATTCTGCCATGCTATTATATAGTACTAGTAATTTATAGATAGAGAAGAAAGGGATTCTGATTCTATTGCAATATTATTGTTAAGTGGTGCAGGAGGAAATATATAGAAAAGCGTAAATTGTAGGAACACAGACCCGCGCCGATATAGGTACAGGATACGACATGACACAGATACGAGATGATGTATTTTTTTCTTATAAAAATAAAACACGACGCTTTCGTGACACGTAACATAATTTGATAATAACTCAAATAGCAATGTTATTTGTCTCGTGATGAGCCAAGAACGCGGAATATAAATTTATGGATACAAATTTTAATAATTTTGGAGGGATAGATGAAAATTAAATTAAATTTTGAAAGGAAATTTATTAATTAGATACCAATGTTAAGCATGCCTGACATGTAATCCCTAATTGTAGCTTTTGGTAATTCAGAAAGGAAGAGAGAATGAATAGAAGAGAGGGCAAAGTGGAGAGAATTAGAAACTTCCAGAAAAAATAAGAATAATTAAAAAGAGAGAGAAAAGTCTTTTCATCATTATTGTTCAATGAATGCCATACACTTTTCACTTCGCCTCTACAATGATATGCATGCGTTACACACCACTAAAATGGATGCAAGTAGCGGAAAAGAAAATTACACTTAAATACTATTATTGTCGGGTGACGCAAGGGCATGATTGGACGGTGAAATTCTACCATGCTATATTACTGTAGAGAGACAGAAGAAATCGATTCCGCCCATTCAATTACAATATTATTGTTCAGTATTGCAGAAGAAGCATACTCCCTCCATTTTCATATACTCATTGTATTTTAAAAAGTACTATATTCTGTATTCTTGTGATTGTGATAATTATTTAAAAATAGAGAGAGTATATGTCATGCCCCGACTCTAATCACTAGACGAATTGTCCGCTTTGGTGTAGTCCACGGACGCCCTATTCGCACGGTTTTGTCCCACAAGTGAAATGGGAAACTTCCCAGAAGGTCACCCATTCTGAGATTTCTATTAAGCGAGGCCCTGGAGATCTTCCAACTCTCCGACCATTCCACCAAAAGGCGCCTCTAATGATTAATTTTCTCATTTTCGACCTGTGTCCCGCATTCCACTACCCTAGCTAGTCTGCCATCCGAAAAGCTAGCCAGGAGCTTCACGCTACCCGCCCTCTGAGAATCGTTTTGCCGGGTCGGGATGTCACAGTATAAAAAAGTCTTAATTCCGTATATACAAATACAAGTTGTGATTTCAACATAGATTAACAACATGACACAGCATAAGATATGAGATACTGTAATTTTTAAATTAAAATATTGATAAATTCAAAATACGAGATAAACATAATTTATTAATAATTCAAAATAAGTAAACAATTATTTATAATAAGTTATTAGTATAAAATACAAAATACTTGATTTCTTATTTTAATATTATTAGTTAAATTCGCAATCTCAAACATTTAAATACCTTTAAAAGATATCAAATTAATCCCCTTCAATATTCAATATTTTAATTCCTTCAACATAATATTGGTGACTGTATATTTTACTTATAAGATAGAGTTTTTCATTCCTTTATGTATATTTTACTTTTTTATTTTAGATATTAATATTATCAAACATATATTTAAGACAATAATTTTAAATTTTTAATAATGAATTCATATAAAAGCCTATAGAATTTTCAAAGATGCCTCTAAAATGTTAAGAACTTTTCTCAAAGTGTCTATATATAGGTGTCCGTAAAGATTTTCAAATTAATAAAATGAAATAAATAATATGATAGAGTTTCTAAAGAATCTTATATGTATCCAAAAAGTGTTCAAGAGCAATTGGTGGGTGTTCGACATAGGTATGATATATATCATATTATATATTTTTAAATGAATAATATTTGAAATAAATAATATGATATATTTTTAATTGTAATTTTATATTTCATATAATTGAAAGTTTAACCATCTCTATGGTTGCGATGATGCAATAAAGGCTGACAATTGAAATTCAAAGATTTTTCATACTGGTTATTTTTTTAGTTTGAACAATAAAATATTTTTTATGTTTATTTTTCATATTATGAATGTTTTATGATTTATCTTTAATTTTGATAATTTATAAATAAACTCTACATTCATTTAAACCAAACAGCGTTAGGAATGAAAAATTATAAAAGAAAAATCCAGGAAATCCAATTCCTATCAGAAGCTGGACTCCTTGACTTGATCCTTAACTAAGTTGATTCCCGCGGACCTTACTCTCTCTATATATATATTAACCCTTCGTCAAATCCTCCTCCTCATCTTCTTCTTCCAGTTTATTTTCTTCTCCATTGCCGTTTATTTCTGCAAAGATACCAACATGGATAACTCTGTTGCCTTGGAAAGTAATGACGAGTTCGCGATGCATCTTGATTCAATTTCTGGCTCAGATCATATTCCTGAGATACAAGAAGCAATGGAATGTGATAATTCATGTTCACATCCTGTGGTCCTGAAGCAAATTTGTGTTACTTGTGATCAATCTGTGGAAAGTGAATACGGCGTGTCGTTTGGCTATGTAAGGCCAGGTTTAAGATTTACCCAGAAAGAAGCTGATCGATTGCGTGAAATAGGCACCAATTACTTACTGAGCCAAAAAAGGTTGCTGTTAGTTCTTGATTTAGACAACACCTTGATTCACTCTGTTAAGGTTGAGAATTTATCACCAGAAGAGAAACATATAGAGAATTTTGTCAAAGATAACAATGGAAAAAGAGGCCTGTTTAGCGTGCACTGTGTTCCTCCTCGTATTGTCAAGTTAAGGCCTTTTGTTCAGAAATTCCTGGAAGAAGCTAGCACTATGTTTGAAATGTACGTATACACAACAGGTTCCAGAAGTTATGCGATGGATATGATCAAATTTCTTGATCCTCAGAATAAATACTTCAATTTGAAACTAATTGCTCGAGAGGATAGTACTCGAACGTTGACCAAGGATCTTGATGTTGTATTAGGGGAGGAAAGAGCAGTTGTTATTCTTGATGATACAGAACAAGCATGGCCAATGCACAGGGCTAATCTGATTCCTGTTCAGAGATATTCTTATTTTGCATTCAATAACTCTGTTGGACGCAAGTTTAAATCTTTGGCCGAGAGAAAGATGGATGAGGCTAAACAAGTTCTTGGTAGATATCTTGAAACTCTAAAGGGTATCCATTCTCAATTTTTTGATCAAGAACTTGGGGTTGATCTTGCTACTAGAGATGTTAGGGAGGTAATAAAAATGGTCAAGTCTAATTCTCCCAAGGGGACTGATGCTCTCAAAGGTTGTTCAGCAAATATTGGAAAGAAAAGTGAGCAGTTTGCACCTAAGAGACAGTGACAAATGTCAAGGAGGCCATTTAGAACTTCAATGGCTAGAGAAGATCCCTTTAATATACCATTAATTTGTATGAGATATTAGTAATCTGTAAACCTCTGATGTACTGTCTGTTAGAATTTTGATTTTGAGAAATTAAGCATTTCTGCATCTATTGCTATTTTCAGTTTCTAAAATGCTGAACATTTTTCAGGTTAAGAATAGTAAAGAAAAGACTATACCAAGTTACATAACAAATATAGTGCTAATTAACATTCATAGTCAATTAAATTATTGCAAATTATTACTGGATTTTCATTAAAGAACACATTTTAATTTATTAGTAAGCAGCTTTGAACCCACCATCCACAACCAAATTATGGCCAGTGACAAATTCAGAATCATCACAAGCAAGAAACAGCACAGCTTCTGCTACATGCTTCACCTTCAGAACTCCTCCTAGGCAGTAACTTGATTCAAAAGCCTTCTCTACCTCCTTCATTCCAATTCCAGACAGCTTACAAAGCAGAGGCGTCGCCACCGGCCCCGGCGACACGCAGTTCACTCTTATCCCATACCTACCTAACTGCACACTCGCCGACTTCATTAACCCCACCACTGCACACTTTGACATCACATAATCCGTACACCTATCTCCCTGCACATTCGCAGCAGTGCTCGCTGTGCAAATTATACTACCCTTCTTTACTCCGCCTTCCACCATCGCCATCGCGGCGTGTTTTAGACTTGCTGCGGTGCCACCCACGTTGACGGCGAAGAGTTTCTCATAAGCGGCCATGTCGAAGTCCAGGACGGTCTGTGGTGTTGTGTTGATGATTCCAGCGTTGCAGAACGTGACGTCAAGCTGGCCGTACAGATCAATAGTGGTTTTTATGAGGGACTTGACTTGGTTCTCATCGGTTACGTCGCAGTGGATATAAGTAGAGCGGGAGGATCCTATGGATTCAACTAGTTTTTGACCCTTTTCGTCTTGGACATCAGCGATCACGACTGCACGTGCACCATGATCTGCAAAGAGAAGCACAGTGGCTTCACCGATGCCACTAGCGCCACCGGTAACGATGGTAACCTTTCCTTGAAGCTTGTTCTTACTGGATGTGCTCATGCTGGTTATTTTTGCATTATTTGTGAGGTTTGCTTGTTGTTAGTATTACTTATTACAAGAAACTGAGACCAGCAACGGAGATGACAATTACTTGTCTTGTTTGATTGTTGATCAATGTCTTAAACTCAAGAAAAGCTCAAATACTAGAGTTCATATTCTTGTTACTGCTTAGATCATTTTGATAATAATATAATATAAGGTCTCTTTCCTTTTTTTGACTTCTATAACTTGTCTGTTCGTAAGTGCATTTTATGCCCCTAAACCCTTCGCTGTGAGATCCTGTGTTGCTTGTAGGACATCTTTTCATTCTAGAAAAAGTACATCATTTTCATTTCAAGCCAAGAAAGGAAAAAGTTAGCTATTATTCAATTCCTTTGTTTCATGGATGAAGAGGATAGCAATGGTGGGTTGTGACTAGCAGGAGAGAGAAGGTGAAAGAGGTTATTGTATTGAAGATTGAACATAAGTCTCAACTGAGAAAATTACATCGTTTAATATGAAATACATTTCATTATTTTCCTTCCCCTATTATTTTCTTTCCTCTGCTTTCCAAACAAAGCAAAAAGCAAATGATGAAAAAGTAAAAAAGAAGCGCAAAAATTTAAGTCAAATCAAACAGCCATCCATCTTAATAACGGGAAACACACTCCAATAAAGGTAGTAGTTGTGGTTCTATGATAATAATTATAGAGACAAGAATTGTAAATCATGCCCAAAACTCAAATGAATGTTAGCTGTATTGTAATTCTAGAGACAACATTAGTGTAATGCCTAGTTCAGACGGCTCTTGCAAGATATAGAGTCAATCAGCAGTAGGTGTCATGGAAACGTATAGCTCTCTTCATAATCTTGAAGAGGGGATGAAACTAAAATATGTAAATTCAGTAGGTGCAAGACTAAAATGCAAATCCAACATTTGCCATTGCAAGGATTTACAAGCCCCAAATATAGAGGCAGAAATATCACAAAACTTGGGGTGAGTTTTTTTAATAAATACATCTAGTTGAATGTATACATATTCAGTGACCAGTTCACTCGGTGGTTCATGTCTTTCAAGAATAATCTGAATGGGACTCATAGAAATCACTTGGGCATGGAGACATGACTTCTTGCTCTAACAACTGCAATACCTGGTTCATTGTCGGCCGATCGTCAGGGTTCGCATCTGTGCATCTTGCTGCTATTTCAAGAATTGCTTCTACAGTTTCCATATCTGCACCGGTGCACCTTTTATCTACCACATTATCTAACCGATTCTCTCTTAATAGGGTGTTCAACTGCATAAGTTGAAATGAATATATCATATGGTGCTTTATAAGACAAATAAGTAACAAGTCGATGTTTCTGCTCGGTTCTCGAGCACATCATCTCAACAAAACATATCATGGAACGAAAAGAAATCTTTTTGAGAGCTTACCCAACCGACAACATTTAAGCCCCTCTTTACAAAAGTTGGATCTGTAGGTCTTTTTCCTGTTACAAGCTCTAGCAAGAGAACTCCAAAGCTGTAAACATCTGACTTCTCAGTGGCTCTCCCACTTTGCAGGTACTCTATGTTAAGTATAAACAATGGCAATCGATCAATAGGATATACAAAAATTATTGCTTAAGAAATTTGTATAAAACATAATCTGAAAATAACAAGAATGAAGCCAGTTTTTCAACTTGGAGTGACAGAGTTGAAGCTCAACTCGAGTTTAGCTAAGGCCAATCCCAAATTAGCTTAAGTATAATTCTTAGGATACAATAGGATCTTGAATTGCAAATAATAGGTGATGTGGCTGTTATAAAAGTATAAATACATATATGAAACAATATTCATATAGTACATTTCAAGAGTGTAGATTTTAATACATTTGAAAATTTTTGTCATACAGCAAAAATTTTCTACTGAATTAGCCTTTTAATGACATGAAAGAAATTTGGAAAGAGACAAAAAGGTTTAGGTGGAAGGACAATTAAGGTCTAATGCCAGATAATAACGTATCAAAACAAAAAAAAGGCTTGCATGGGTGAATTTTCAAGCACTGTAATTATGATAAATCAGAAAAATGAGTCCAAGATGATTGGAGATAAAAGAAATATAGAATGAAACAAACCTGGTGCCAGATAACCAAAAGTACCAGCAACTACCGTTGTAACATGGGCATCCTCGTCCACCAATAGTTTGGCAAGACCAAAGTCAGAGACATGTGGTTCCAAATTTTCATTAAGGAGAATGTTGCTAGACTTTATGTCACGATGAACTATCTTTGGGCTGCAATCATGGTGTAAGTATGCAAGGCCCCGTGCAGAACCTAAAGCTATTTTTAAGCGAGCACTCCAATTTAATTGTTGTTCTTGGTGACGTTCTAAAAGGGAAAAATGACCATGAAAACAGATTGAATAAAAAGCAAATCAGCATTAAATATCTTAGAATCGACATATGCTACATTTATAGATTGAAGTAGTGCACTTCCTCAACCATATCTCACAAGATTAGTAGTTACAAACTAGAGAAGCAATTGCTAGCAACTGAAAATTATATCACTTTTCTTTTGCTCTCGTGTGAGTGCATTTAAAGTATCTCTCTAAGTTCAATAGGAAAAAGGATCACCATCGCTAACCCTATGTTTATTATCATATACCTCAGTACAAGTATTAGCATAGAGAGTGGGATATTCAAGAAATGAGGTCAATAGCATAAGCAAATGTGAGATTTTTTCTATCCTATTCTAATAATTGAATTTTCAAGCTTACAAAATTCTCCAGGTCTTGGCACACTAGTGAGAAAACAGAAACAAATGTTACCATGATTATCTTGTTCCTTAACATAGTATCATAACATTATAAAAATTGTATTGAATGCTAAATTATGAAGCATACCATGCAAAATATCATCTAAACTGCCCATTGCCAGATAATCATAAATAAGAAGCTTTGACATTGGAAGCCTGCAGTAACCTCTTAGGTTTACTAAATTTATGTGCTTGATGCTGCCCAAAATTTCTAACTCCCTCTCAAATACTTGATCAGATCCTTCACGACTCCGGTCAATTCTTTTAACAGCAAATGTTCCACAATCATTCATGACCATCCGATATACAGTACCAAATCCTCCTGATCCTACAACATCTTCCTCATCGAGACCCTCAAGCTTTTCTATTATCTCACATGAAGGATATGGCAAGTCACCATGGAAAGTAATGAGCTTTGTACCTTTTGAAAATCAAAGGTTAGTAACAAAAATAGAAAAATGAAACAGAAAATATTAAAAATTGGAGAGACATTGGATTTACTTGCTTCTCGATCAACTTGTTTCTTTACTTCGGTGTATTTCTTAGCAGCTCTTTCCTTCTTCGACAATAAGCAAATCCAGAGGAATGCAAGAAGCACTGCTAGTGTAAGGGCCATTGTGGCCATTACACCAATCAGCACCCCTTTGATGTAATGAGAAGATCGTTTTGTAGGAACTGCAAAAATCCCCAGAATTAGTTTATGGATAGTCAAAAATCACAGAAAATGAAATGAGAAACTTGCCTGCTGCCTCATCACTTGCAGCATGAGGTAGCACTGCAGGAAACCCCATTGAGGTTCGACATGGCTTCTGCACTTGTCTACCACAAAGATCCAAATTTCCAAGAAACCTAAGCACAAGCAGGCAGCCAGGAAAAGATTAAAGGGATATACTATGGAAGAAAGAAGGGTAGCCAAGGAGCACTGAGCATATGATCATAAATGTGTTCCTGCCTCATTAAGTTCTACAGAGATGCTGACATCCAAAGTTGAGCATATGATTTCTCAAATTCCTAAATTCTTAATTATCTACCTCAACTTGGTTTATTTCAACCATTATAGGCTATGAATGCATAAATCACTTATGGCTACCAAACATAAGAGGAGAACCAATGAGTAAGCACTGCACTGTTCTCACATCCCACCAAAACTACAACTGAGAAGTCAGATAGAACGGACAAATGGAAATCCTCTAGAAGCACAGACTGTCATCTCTTCCATCTGTTACTACTTGAGGGTAAGGCACGTAGATTTTTCAATGTTTTCCAATAATGCAGTTGTAATGCAAAATGCACAAGGTTCAGATTATTCACATTATGTATCAGGATACTAGAAAGTACAAGATACCAAAATAAACGTGCCAAAGTTGATGCTATGTTGACAGTAAGGTTCAGATTATTCATTATGAGGACTTACGAGTTGTTCCCAAAAGTGCTTAGAGCTCCAAAATCTGGGATTTCACCAGAGAAAAAGTTGGTTGATAAATTCCTGAGACAACAGTACCAGAGTAAAGGATTAGCATACCATTTGATTTCTTTCCAGGGCACAAAATCCAAACTTTAACATTTTCAAATAAAATACAACAACTAAATGAACTCACAGGTGACGCAATCGTGTAAGACGACCAACAGACGAAGGTATAGCACCCTTTAGCATATTGCTTGACAAATCCCTAAATTGAGTAGTTGATAATGAATAACAACGATAATAATAAACTCTCAGTGTGAGCTTAAATCATATGCATCTTCTATGTTGAAAACAAATTGGGCTGAACCATTAATATAGTAGAAATATCTCTGCAGAAATCTTACAGTATAGTGAGATGAGAGAGGTTTCCAATATCTGATGGAATGCCTCCTTGGAGATAATTAGCCCTCAAGTACCTGAACACATGGTGAATTGCAAGTGAAGGAAAAGTGTAAATATTCCATTTATGTCTACACAAAAAGGAAAAACCAAAAAGAGGAATCCCATCACTTACACTGCTCTTAGCTCAGTGCAATTAGTAATTTCATTTGGAATAATTCCATGTAAACTATTTTGGTGAAGTGCCCTGTTGAAGTTGAACCAAGAACAGGAAAATAAATTTAGCCATTTCATGGTCAGTTCTGAGATAGAAAAGAAGTTATGAATATTGAACTCACAGCCTTTGCAGTCTACTAAGTTTGCCAATGCTAGGAGATATAATCCCTCCCAATTGCATATAAGGCAGGTTTCTGAAGAACAAAACAAAAGTAAATTAACAAGTTAAAAGGGAAAACTTACAGAAGTATAGGTAAATTTGAGAAACGGAATAGATATATGACATACATTGAGCTGACTCTTTGGTCGCTGGGATCGCAAGAAATACCAGTCCATTTGCAAGGAGATTCACCAGTATCTAGCCAGTTACCTAGAACATTTCTGCTGTCATTCAATGTGCTCTTGATTTCCAATAATGTCAGACCTGCAATAAAATAAAAATTCAAATCAGCAAAGCAAAAAGATCTAAACTTTAAGCTGCATTTGGTTGCAAGATTGTAAATTTCCAATGTAAGGACTCCTCATCTAATATCATTTTTCTCGTTTCTTTTTCCTCCATTTTCTGGGCAGCCAAACAATAAATTACAAGGGAAAACGATAATCTTTTTAAGCTCTAAAAAGAGAATGGAAGCAAATGAAATTCTTACCATCTTCAGTGAGAGCCAGAGAGCAAGAACTGAAAAGGGTTACTACATAAATTACTGAAAAGCCCAAAACGAAGACATTCATTTTCATTTCTCTTTCAAAATGGTTCTCTCTTGTTAGAAATTCTTTTTTGTGCAGCAAGCCACTGCACAGTTGGAAGCTAGCAAAAACCCAAGCAGAGAGAAAAAGAAAGGAACTTTGAGATATAATAATAATAATAAAAGTGGTTAAGAGGGGGGCAAGAGCTGTTTGTTGGATGTGATAATGGTGTGAATTACCATAATAATTTGAAGCAAAAAAAAAGAAAGAGAGAGAGAGAGGGAAAAACTTTTGTCCTATATTTTATTAGCAGAGTGAAAGACAGACCTTTTTTCTGAAAGTGGGTATGGAAAGTTGTGCAGGAAGGGAGTAGCCGTTGTCCAATAAAATTCAAATAGAGTTCACTCAAAGCATACTCTCAGCTCATCCTAGACAGAGACAACATTTTGAAAGAAAATTGCAGAGTGACCACGTGGCAATATCATATGGAGAGTATTTAAAATTACATACACAGCAAAGTTTTGGTTTTTACTTGGAGCTGACAAAGGTCTGAGGCTGAATTGAAACTTGTCTGAGAACTTCAATGGTTTGGAGACATAAAACGATTTTTCTGGGATGAATAGGCAAAGCGCGTGTGCTTCACGTTAAAACTCCATTGTAGCCTAGTGATCAAGGGTTCCATGCTTACGGCCAAAAAGTTGCTAAAAATGATATCAAGCCATCATTTCCCCTTTCTTTCTTTCATTTCTCTTTTGCTGCAAATGCCTTCTTTACTGTAATAGACAATTTAAATTTGAATTGAATGGAAATCCTTTCTAATTTAGTTCTTTTACTAATTCATTTGTCAGCTTATGAATAAATTCATTAGTGATGGAAATTTAATTTTAAGTTAAATTTATATTTTTTTTTTAAATCATATTTATTTATGTAAAATATTCTTTTAAATTGGTTGTGTAGAAACTCAATTGAAATTATGATTCTATCAAGTTCATTTCTTTATAGCATAGTACCAAAAAGTGATACATTATAATTTTTGATTGGTATGCTTGTTTATTTTTTGTTCTTTTAGAAATTTGGCAATTTTTAATCTTTTATTAACTATCTCAGAGGAAATTAAAAAGCAATAAGCTTCAATGGACAAAAAAAAATAATACTCCAAAATGAGAGAAGACACAAAGAAATCTTTTAAAAATATAATACATACATCGAGAGACCGAATCAGATGAATGGAGATTTAAAATTATTAAAAAATTAAAAAATATATATATAAGAAACCAAATAAATAAATAAAAGGTGTAAATGGGTGGCCACTCAGAGATATAAAATTGTAATCAATTTTACACACAAATGATCTCAATGAATGGATTTTAAAAAATGAGGGTTATAAATGAATTTTAAAATAAATAACAAATTGAACAAATAACAAACTTACTGCAACTACTGGCCCAATCAGTAAATTGCTTGACGATGAGAAGCAATTTCTACAGCAACTGTGCTCTGCTCAGTGCTCACTACTTGGGGTTAAAGTTTCACTCAACAATTTTCCAATTGTATGCATCAAGCAAGGCCCAGGTCTAGTAAAAATAATTGAAGTTCATATTTACCTAATTTTTTAAATTCAACGGAGATTTTATAGGCTGAAACAACACTGTTAGGTTACACGATACGGATATCTCTTCCCTCCCTCGCTCAACAAATTAGTGTAAACAGTTATGGCCCAACTAAAAATAATCGAAGTTCATATTGACCTAATTAAATAAGTTAACTGAAATGAGCAATCTTGATTAAGGGGAGTGCCATTTAGGGTCAAATAATGGAAAGATTATATTGATAGACTGTCTGAACAAAATCCCATAATGATTTCTTCATATGGTTCAAACATGAAAATGATGACAAACTTTATTCAATTCAAGTTTGGAATGGAAGCAAGGTGGTGGTTACTTTGTACAGTTCCTGATGTGGTCTCAAAACATATTATGACCTCCTTGTTGCAAGAATTCTTAATTCATGAGTTAGCATTGTGGAAAGACAAGTTTCTGCAAGAAATCTAAATATTCTCATGCCTATTGTTATCTAAAAATTTTAATGTTAAATCAGGGTTCTTACATTTAATTTGATGTTCAAGATTGAAATTATTTATGTTTCACTGAGGTGTTGATGGGTTTAATTTATAATATTTTACTTAGACTAAGTAGATATTAGTCACTAAAATGATTAACTTTCATATATTTAAATTCGCAATGACATTTTTATATTCAAGGCAATGCATTTAGTGTAAGTAAATTTATTTATAATAAAATTTAAATTTGAATTTTTGAAAAATGATTTCTTTATGCAGTGTTATTTTTAAGCCCATTTGCTTCTTTTTGCAATTTTTTTTTTTTTATTTTGCTTGTTGATCAACGGTTTTTTCCTTGAATTGATATCAAATATTGTGGCAATAATATTAATGTAGAATATATTAGGAAAATGTAGGTAATATTTAATTTGATAATGTATGTAAATCTATTTATACAATTTATTTTAAGATGAAAAATACAAAATTTATTCAGAAATAAAATTAAAATTTGTTATACATACTCCATAATTCAGAACTAATCAAATACAATTTTTTTTTTTCTTTCGAATGAAATACAATTTTAGTTAGCTCATAACTATATATCAGCTAAAGTTTGCTAAATGTGACTTCAGCTCCATCGACGGGTGCTTGATGAGGCAAATAATCATTTTTGCATCCGGATTTACCAAATTTCACCTGATTTTTCCACAAAATAAAAGAATAACAAAACTAATCAGATAATATGTATTTGGAAAAACATATAAAATTCATAAAACACAGTCAATCTTGTACAATTTGATTAGTATTCTCACTTATGTAGAGAATGAGAGGTATCAGGTTTGAATTCATTAATTTAATGAGTCGAAAGCAGAATTACTCTTATCGCATATCTCATAATATTATTTCAGCCCAATGAGTCTTTAAATGAACCCGAAAATACCCTTATCCTATATATATATTGCATTATCATAATACCCTTATCTTTTGGACGACATCAGGATATTTGGCCAGATAATAAATACCCCACATTGAAGCTAGGGAAGTAGATTCATATCCACCAATCACAAGGCTCACAATGTTATCTAATACTTCTTGATCACTCAGTTGATTACCCTCTTCATCTTTCATTTGCATCAGTCCATCCATTAGATCATTTCCTGCCCCAACTCCGTTTTCCTTCTTTTTCTTCTCTAGCTCCACTCTAAAAATTTCATTAAGCTTATTCCTACACTGCAAAATTAACCACAAAATGGGTTTATCGAATATAAAATTAATTAATTATTTATTTATTTATTTTGATTGACTTCTTCACATTCATAATATTACAAAATATACTTGAACAGCATAATGATAGGCGGATCCAGGAAAGTTGAATGGGTGAACTCTAATTCCCCTAACCAATCCATTGAACAATTTATCCATAGCATCTTGTTCAGGCCCTGGTTCGAAGCTCTTGAACAATTTTCCGACATTCTTAAATGTCACCTTGTAAATATTGAATTCATAATTAATGCAAAAAAAAAAAAAAAAAAAAAAAAAAAAAAAACAGCCAGCAATTTTTTAAGTAAAAAAACCTTAAATTTGATGATCACATAATTATCTACCTTCTTAACTTCCTTATATGCTTTGACTTTGCCGGTTTGGGCCCATGAGTTGAGAGCAGCTACAATGCGAGTCTGTACCTGGGCTGCTATGAGTCGCAGAGCATTGGGCCGATTGATGGAGTTGGTTACGAAGCTTCTCAGTCTGGAATGGGCTTTCCCTTGAACCACTACTAGAGAATTTCGACCCATTAGTTCAAGGTTGGGCCACTCCAAAATGAATTTGTCGTCTGACTGGAATATAAATCTACTGACCATCGGGAAACATGCAATGATGGATGGAGATCCGAAGAGGTAAGTTCTGTATAATCCTACTCCATCACCGTATCTGATCATTACCAAGCACCATCTCCCATTAATTTACACAACCATGCATATATATATACATAGAGAGTGAGAGAGAGAGAGAAATAGCTTACTTGTTTCTCTTGGAGTTGATAAAATCATCAGGACGACGAAGAATCTTGAAGTACCAAAGGAAGGTGAAAAGCTCCCCAACAAAGGGTAAGCCCATATGACCAGGTGGGAGCTTTGCAGTTACATGATTAGAAGCTCTAAATTTGAGAGGAACGACATACCGGAGCTCATTCCACCACCACAGCACCAACCCTAGTAGTGGCAGAGCTCCTAAAACCCACCCCAATAACAAAAACTCCATTGCAGTTTTTCCAGTATGATCCAAATTACTTAATGTGTATACTCGCAGATGATTCGCCACCCAGAGGTTTATGAACAGACAAGATTATTATTATTATTCATATAACTTTTAGTACGAAAACCACAGTAATTAAATTATATATGGCTTAATTATTTATCGTTATCTATATCCACCACCCAATTATCGTTATCTATATCCACCACCACCCAAATAATTTTAATTAATTGGCCCATGCATCTTGATTTTTGATATCTGTGTTTTGCCCTCGTCAGACATCCCGTTGGAGATGAAAATATTTTTTTGATATAATTCCTAAAATCTATATTACTTTATTGAGGTGTTTTTTTTTTTTTAGAAGAATTTATAATATTTTACGTAGACTATGCGGAACCACTGTAGTGTTGTCATGCATTAACCTCCAAGATAAACAAAGGAGGAATATTAAGGACAGAAAATCGAGCAGAGAAAAGCATACACTTATTTTCTAAGATGAAAAAGGAACTAAATTCATTCAGAAATAAAATTTAAAAAAAAAAAAAAAAAAAAAAAAAAAAAAAGCTAACATAGTCTAAAATTTGGAACTAAATATATTACTTTCTTCTCTTCAAATCCCTTAGCTAAATTCTGTTGAATGTGACTTCAACTCCATCAGCTGGAGCTGGATGAGGTAAATACACCATCCCTGCTTTGGGATTTACCAATTCCCACCTGAAATTTTCCACAGAATAAAATCATCCCAAGCTATGAAATAAAAGAACATGAAAATTGAAGAAATTTACTTGTATCCAACAGACAAGTGATGCATAAGAATTGCAAGTTGTGTCCGAGCAAGCATGTTCCCAGCACAGATTCTCGATCCGCCGCCGAAAACCTGGTATGCTCCAGGCCTCACTGAAGTCTGAGTAATTAAGATAATTAATATAATCATTTTCCACATAAAATTGTGTAATAATATCTACAGCATATTACTTACATTCCATCTATCTGGATTAAAGCATAAGGGGTCTTCATAGTTTTCAGGATTTGTATGGAGGTATCGAATCCACAAAATCACTTTCCAATTCTTTGGTATTCTATAACCTGTATTTTTAATTAATTAACTAAATTAATTTTCCATTAGCTAATAATTTTATTAATTAGCATTACAATTAAAGAAACCTTTATACTCGACTTCTTCTGTGGCCTTTCTGAAAAGAAAAGCTGAAATGTTGGCCAATCTAATAGTTTCTTCCACCACCTGTACATACAAAAAGATTGTGAGACTATTCATAATTAATTGTAATCCATTATAAGTAATTAATTAAGATATATGGTACTCACCATGTTTGTGTACTTGAGTTGAGAAATATCTTCAATTGTAATGAAATCCCCTCTGTCTTTTTTGCTTATAGCCATGTTCTCCTCCTATATGTATATTATACGCATGTTAGTGTATACATATGCAAATTCTATAGAATGGCACCGAGTGCTGCAATGTTACACAAGAGTGAATGTTGGGTCTCGAGGGCTCAAAATTAAAGGGGAAGCTAGATCTAGAATCACATGTAGGAATCGTCATATACCCTTAGCCTGTTGAGGACGTCAGGATACTTGGCCAGATAATAAACAGCCCACATTGATGCTAGGGAAGTAGATTCATATCCAGCAATCACCAGGGTCACAATATTATCTATTACTTCTTGGTCACTCAGTTGATTACCCTCTTCGTCTTTTATTTGCATTAGCCCATCCATTAGATCATTTCTTGTCCCAACTCCATTTTCCTTCTTTTTCTTCTCTAGCTCCACCTTAAAAATTTCATTAAGCTTCTCCCTACACTGCAAAATTAATCATAAATAAGTATGAATCAAATATACAGACCCATTTGACACGAGCCATACGATAGAAACAACCCTCCTCTAATTTATAAAACCAAAATCTTTACGAAAGTTTAATTTTAATTGACCCGACGAGCATGGTGAAAGGCAGATCCGGGAAAGTTGAATGGGTGAGCTTTAACTCCTTTAACCACTCCATGAAACAATTTCTCCAGAGCATCTAGTCTAGGCCCTGGTTCTAAGCTTACAAACAATTTTCCGATATTCTCGTATGTCACCTGTAATAATTAATAATTAATATTTGTATTATCACTTAATAATTAAACCTTAAATTTCACGATCGCATAATTATCTACCTTCTTGACTTCCTTATATGCCTTGACTTTACCGGTTTGAGCCCATGAGTTGAGGGCAGCTACAATGCGAGGCTGTACTTGAGCTGCTGTGAGCCGAAGAGCACTGGGCCGGTTGATGGAGTTGATCACGAAGCTTCTCAGTCTGGAATGGGCTTTTCCTTGAACCACTACAAGAGAATTTTGGCCCAAAAGATTCGGGTCGGTCCACTCCAGAATGAATTTGTCGTCCGATTGCAATACAAATTTGTTGACCTCTGGGGAACATGAAATGATGGATGGGGATCCGAGGAAGTGAGTTCTGTACAATCCTACTCCGTCACCGTATCTGATAATTACCGTTCACCATCCCCCATTAATTTACAGAAGCATGCATGTATATGTATAAATATAGACAGAAGGAAAACGCTTACTTCTTTCTCTTGGAGTTGATAAAATCATCAGGACGACGAACAATCTTGAAGTACCAGAGGAATATGAAAAGCTCCCCAACAAAGGGTAAGCCCATATGACCAGGTGGGAGCTTTGCAGTTATATGATTAGAAGCTCTAAATTTGAGAGGAAGAACATACCAGAACTCGTTCCACCGCCAGACCACCAACCCTAGTAGTGGCAGAGCTCCTAAAATCCACCGCAAGAACAACAATTCCATTGCAGTTTTCAGTATGATTCAAATTACTTAATGTTGTGTAATATAATATATGCATAGACCTTTGTAAAAGATTCCTCGGAGATTATTCGCAATCCCATGTTTAGAAAAAGACAAGGTTATTCTTCTAATTTAATTAATGGTGTCAATAGAAATAGACAAGGTTGTTACTTTGTACTTCACGTTGATGTGGACTTCCTGTTGGAGATAAAATTATTTTTTGATATAATTCCTAAAATCTATAACACTTTGAAATAGATTATAAGTGTATTCCTCCACTCTATTCGTTTTGATAGTTCTTGAAGAAAAATTTTAGAAGTTATCAAATTGGACATGTTGAAAAACCACAGAATCGAACTACAGCCGTACTTATATTTGCAAATTGCAAGAAACCTCAAGGAAGCATATTTGCACATATGGTTAAAGTGATCGCAGCTGCTTATATAAAACCTTGAAAAAAAAGAATCACATTAGAATCTGATTTCCATTGCATGGTCCCGAAACAAATGAGTTAAGTCGCACCTTAATTAATATTACTCGTACTGATAGATTCAAGTTTCTTGATAAGGCAATGCAGCTATAATTATTGTCTCAAGTGAATTTGTATGCTCAAGGTAATTGCCCAAGAATGCTTGGAGACTATGTAGCTTGCAACATGTAGAAAGAAATAGTGCCAGTTTAGGCATCAGGAATTGCCTGTTTTATAGCAATGGAGCAACAGAATTGATTTGGGATTCTTCAAGCAATTCAAATGAATAACTCTATTGGATCTCATTTTAAGATGTGGAAAATCCAACTGTAAAACATTGATAAATTAGTTTAATTTCAGGAATATCAGAAATTGTCTAATTTCCAATTACTTCAATGAATGGTGGAAGAAGTTTTTGATTTTCATATTAGTATAGTGTTTGAAAGGATCTGATAAATGCTGGAAGATTAAATCTAATTTGAACTTCTTCATGCTAAATTCCAAGTCATTGAAGAATCAAAGTTAGCATGGAATTCTGGAATATTGGATTTTTGTTCTGGTTTGATCTTTAAAATCTCAGTTTGAAACCTTTTCTTTTTTCTGTTTGTTTGACATGAAAATGTTTTGGGATTGCCTTCCAATCATTACAAGATGATAACCTTTTCATAGTATGACTTCATTACTTACGATCAAGAAAGAAAAACACACTTGAGTTAATTTCAGCCGTGCATTCAAGACTGACGTATAAAATTTACCCACCACTTCCTTTGACTTGTGAATTGAATTGAATAGTCAGTTGTGAGAATTATGTAGTACTATTGGTTGGGATTAGGATCACAAAGCAAACTACAATTGTTATGTTTGTACAATCTTAATCATCGTCTAAAATTATACAACTTCTACCACTAAGATATTTTATTAATATTATCCATAATAAAAATAAATATGACACCATAAATTTAATCTAATGAAAATTTTACAAAATTAAGAATTCGATTTACGGCAAACATACATAAAATAGGTATATTATTTACAGAAAAAGATTTTTTAGTTTTTCAAATAAAATAATGAAATATTTGAACGTGGAATTTTTTTTATTTTTAAAAAAAAAATTCAGAAAATATAAAATTGTGCATAGAAAAGTTAAATTTAATTAAAAATATGTGCACACTATTTTCATATGCAAAATGAAATATTTGTTTAACCATACAAGACAAAGAAAATGTTGAGGTAGGGTATCCCACAATTAAAGCTATGAAGCTTTTGTCAATGGAAACGACAACAATACAGCACATCTAGTCTCCTGCATGTGGCTTTGAAATCGAAGCAAAGTGCAGGAAAAATCAACACGTTATGTCAAGCAAATAGGACTTTTAGGTCAAGAATGACCACTTAATTTGCTAATTTAATAAATCAAAAATCAAACCGTTCCAAATCACAAAACGTTTCGTATAATTTAGCTCCACATTCACATCTGAATTTCAGTTTGCACACGCATCTCTATGTTCAGACCGGAATGTCTTTAAGAATAAAATTTATTAAGAATTGCAGTCCACTTTTCATTTGTTCAATCGTCATATTCTTGTCTTGCCTCTTATTTATATTATTACATATTTTTGTACTCACTCTTGATCAATTAAAAGTGTCAATATTTAAGATTTTTCTTTGTTACACTATAAGTGTCATTTTTTAGAATTTAAAAGATAATTTATTATATTTTTTTTACTTTTTTTTTATCCTTTTTTATTAATCACACTATCAAAGGAAAGATCGATAAAATTAATCATTTTGATAAAAATGAAAATTGTATAGAAATCATATAAACTAACCACATTTTCTTTTTTCTCCCGTGCTAATAAGCTGAAAGTTGAAAGTTAATTAAGTGAGTATACCTTTTCATTATATTCAGAGCAGAGAGAAAGATGGTTGACAAGAAAGTAGAAAATGACATGACTGGGTGCACCAATCAAGAAGGTGGCATGAAATTGAAATTCTTGCTTGCAATTCCTAACACTTTAAATTCTAGTTTTTCCAACTTACAAGTAGAACCTCCCATTCCCAATCCTCCAGGCCAAAGAAACAGAGAAACAGAGACAGACTACATGGAAGAGAAGGGAAGTATAGGAGAGAAAGGAAGAGAGAAAGATCTTCCAAATGAGCAGCCTAAGATCAACTACAGAGGATGGAAAGCCATGCCCTTTATAATAGGTATCATCTTTGGTTTTGTGAGGAGTTTCTACTTTGATTGTTTTGATTTAAGTTAAAGATTTAATAGTAATTATCAGGAAATGAAACTTTCGAGAAGCTGGGAGCCATTGGAACTTTAGCAAATCTGTTAATATATCTGACTACTGTCTTCAACATGAAAAGCATAACAGCTGCAACTATTATCAATGTCTTCAATGGCACCGCCAACTTCGGTACTTTGGTTGGAGCCTATCTTAGTGACACTTACTTCGGTCGCTATAAGACTCTGGGATTTGCCACCATTGCTTCCTTTCTGGTACTAAAAACAATTTCTGTTAGATTCATTCTGCACTTTCATCATCTTTCTTTTTCTTTTTCATCATTTTACTTTGTTACTGTACAGGGACTGTTTGTGATACAATTAACAGCAGCGATCTCTAGCTTGCACCCTTCAAAGTGTGGGAAAGAGAGTATCACATGTAAAGGGCCTACACAAGGTCAATTGGCATTTCTATTTGCAGGTCTTGGACTAATGGTAATAGGAGCTGGTGGTGTTCGTCCATGTAATCTAGCATTTGGAGCAGACCAATTTAACCCAAAAACTGAATCTGGAAAAAAGGGTATAAAGAATTTCTTCAATTGGTATTTCTTCACCTTCACATTTGCCCAAATGGTATCTCTTACTCTGATAGTTTACATTCAATCCAATGTTAGTTGGGCAATTGGTTTAGCAATTCCAGCAACTTTGATGCTTATCGCTGTTGTACTCTTCTTTCTGGGTTCTAAAATTTATGTCAAAATTAAAGCTAATGGCAGTCCAGTGACTAGCATAGCTCAAGTTATAGTAGTTTCAATCAAGAAAAGGCGGTTGAAGCCGGTCGAGCAACCTTGGTTGTCTCTTTTCAATTACATTTCTCCTAACACAATCAATGCCAACCTTTCTTACACAAATCAATTCAGGTATGCAATTTAATTTCAGAAAAATGTTACTATGAAAACCTCGATGGATAGAATAGCTTAATTAAAAAATGTAATTGTTATTATCTACTGCAGGTTCTTGGACAAAGCAGCAATTAAAACCGAGCAAGACGAAATAAATCCTGATGGATCCCCAGCTAATCCATGGAAACTATGCAGTTTACAACAAGTAGAAGAAGCGAAATGCCTTGTAAGAATAATACCTATATGGGTATCAGCTATTATATACTATGTTGTTATAATACAACAACAGACCTATGCAGTTTTCCAGGCAGTTCAAAGCGATAGGCGCCTTGGAAGCAGTAATTTCAGGATTCCTGCAGCCTCTTATGTCGTGTTCTTGATGCTAAGTTTTACCATTTTTATAGCTATTTATGACAGAATCTTAGTCCCATTTCTGCAAAGAATTACAGGAAACGAAGAAGGCATAGCATTACTACAAAGAATTGGAATTGGAATAGTTATTTCCATTATTACAATGTTTGTTTCTGCTTTAGTTGAAGAACAAAGAAGGACCATTGCTCTTACCAAGCCAATCGTAGGAATTGCACCAAGAAGAGGTGGCATTTCATCAATGTCCGGTTTATGGTTAGTTCCTCAATTAGCATTAGCAGGATTAGCTGAAGCGTTGGCTACAATTGGCCTTATCGAATTTTATTACAAGCAATTTCCTGAAAACATGAGAAGCATTGCAGGCTCAATTTTTCATTGTGGCACGGCATGTTCAAGTTATCTAAGCAGTTTTTTAATTACTATTGTTCATCGGACGACCAAACGAGCTGCTACCGGAAATTGGTTGTCGGAAGATCTTAATAAGGGAAGATTGGACCTTTATTATTACATGATTGCTGCTCTTGGAGTTTTGAATTTTGGGTATTTTTTAGTTTGTGCTAAGTGGTATAAGTATAAAAGGGAAAGAGAAGATTCAATAGAGTTGAGTAATGAGTTGAAGCAATGTGAAAGGATTTAGCTTCTGGATTAGTTAGGTTATTCTGTTAAAAAATAATATAGGCAGTTAATATAGTTGTGTAATTCATTAAGAAAGTTATAGGAAATCGTATATATTAATCATAATATGGAGTATTAGACGTCCTTTTCTATTTTTTTCTATATCAAAACAAATTGACAGCAGATATGTATTCAGAAGAATGATTAATTAAAAAGAGACAACCTTTAAACCACACTTTCTCATATTGGCATGTGGATTATGAAATCTGTAGGTTTTCCAAAATCCATGAAATGTTGGATCTGAGGTTTATGAAATCAGTGGAATTTCACATTCCATCGTTTGGTTCAAAAAGCATAATTTATGGATTTGAAAGATATTTCTTTAAACGAAATTAAGTGCTTTAAATTATATTATTAATAGAAAACGCTGAAATTGAGAAAACTCACCGTGAGATTCCTCTTCTAAAATGATGAAATTGCAGCGATAGATAAATTTTTTTTTCAATTTCATAGATTATATTCTATTTTTCTAAATTAAATAAAAGAATATGATAATTCACAAAATGTATAAATTCAATTGATACAAACCACTTGCAAACAAATATATATATATATATATATATATATATATATATATATATATATGCATAAAGGCCAGGACCGATCCAAATTTGGCAATTGACAGGTAGGAGTACAAAACCATGGACCAAATCTAACCGATCCATTTAAATTAAATTCGATCAGTTATTCCAGAGAAATTAAATTGGTCAATTTACCTAGTTTGAATCGAATTTGTTGTTCAGTTACTATTTAAGGTTTTTTTATCTTTTTTTTTCCCTCAAAATTGTCAAACATCATCCTCATTTATCCTTACATGCACGTTAATGTCAATTCGAAGTTGAAACAACTTTCAAGATTCATGAACTTGAGCTTAAAGAACATGGTAATTTCAAAATTTATGAAATGACAAATCACTCTGAAACAAATAAATAGGAAGCAAAAGCAGTAATTTTTATCATTGGATTACCAGAAGTTCAAAAGTCCACATCCCCTAACTATAGAGTACCATCGTACAATCACCCAGCTACATATGTATTACAACGAAAAGAACCAAACAGCCTTAACCTTCCTAATATAGACACAAAATGGCCAAAAAAAAAAAAAAAAAAGCTTTCCCCTCTTGTGGCCATCAGAAGGTGAGAAGAGAGAGAGAGAGAGAGAGAGAGAGAGAGAGAGACTAGAGAATAAATATATTAAAAAGATGCAGACAGCATCCTTTAAATGGTGGAACTCAAATCAAAATGCCTTGTTGCAATAATGGGCATTGTCGTTCCAAGAAAACTCACAAGAAAATTCTGCGTACAGGTTTCTACTCCGAGAAGCCATAAAGCCCGTCATTTATTTTTCTTGTATACCGAGACGATCATCAGACCGTGTATGCCTGTTGAATTGTGTCTATGTCAAGCCCCTTCAGTCTCACCACTGATTCTACATGACCCTTGAGTGTATGAAGTTCCCTCAATCTGTAATTAAATATAATAAATCAGAAAATTTACTACTAATGCTTTTGTTGTGTGGTTTCAGAAAGTGTGATTCTCAGTAATGCAGATATTAGGTATCAGTGTTACTGCATACCTTGCGATTTCAGCTCTCCTTTTAGCCTCCTCAGCCATTTGATTGAGTTCAGTGAAATGGGTTCGCTCTGTGAACATCTTGGTGTCTGGAGGTTGCAACCCATGCAAGGTTCTCTGTGCATGTGCCCACTGAAGCTCTCGTTGTTCCTTACCAAAATCTTTTTGCCTTGTGAAAGCAATCTGCACAAAAAGAATAGCCATTTTGATAAAGCACATACAGTGCCCACAAATAAGAGTAATAACAAAGACTGCATTTAAAAAAGTAGTCCAGCAAGCCAAATGCCACTCGTACCCTTTGCTCAATAACAAGATCCCAGGCCCTTCCACTCAAAGCATAGCGTATGAAGAACTTGATGAAGTCGAGTGGGATGTAAAAGACGATGTTGTAAAGCCAAATCACACCAGCCCAACCCCAACCAATTCCTTCAATGGCAGCAAAACTCCAATTGGCATAGACTGCAATCAGAGTAGCCACCTGCAGAAAAGGAAATTTAAAGATAAAGGTCTTTTCTGGACAACTGGATAACTAGCAAGTAAAGGGATAGATCATTGTTTTACCAGCTGAGCAATCAGAAAAGCCACCACAAGTAATATTCCAGGACGTTCAACAAAAGACCAACTTCGTGACCGCGTCACGAAAATTAAGGCCTGACTGATAGTGCTCACTTGCAAGTAAATTGCTGACGCAAGCTTTCTGAAATCATCATGAGCTGTTTTCTCCAAGGTTGATACGCCAAATACCCTCTGGAAATTTAAGAGTAATGAAAAACAATCACAATCAATCACGGAGTCGTCTATCAGAATTTGACTACCAATATGTAAAATGGAAACAAACTGACAGCACGGGACAAAAAATTCCAAATTGACACAAGACGGACAAGTATGTGCATGCCCACAGTTTGTTTAAGTAAACACTCGTTGCATGCTTGTGTATTCCCATTAACTTTGTTACCCTCCTCTTAAAAAGACAATTATACTACCTAATAGTGCAAATATTAAAAACATATGAAAAAAGTAACAATGTAGCAAAACATAAGGCATCATAGTCCACATGTATGCATCATTTGGAGTTTAGGAAGTCTTTGGCCCAAGATATTTATAGTTTACAGATGAATACATTGTCAATGATCAGAACAAGTTTCATAACCTAACAAAAAGAAAACAAAAAATCTTACAGGGAAGAAATCTGTCTTATATGCTGCCCAAAAGAATATGACCGTCATCATTGCCAGATAACTACCAAGAATAATTCCAGTTGTAAAAATCTCCGCTAGCTTCCAGCTGTCTGGTAGAGGAGATGGCTTCACCCTATCCTTAGATATGGTCATAATGGTACCTGAAATTACATAGTGTTAATGAGCTCTCAAGAAGAAGTAGAAGATGAAAGAGTGGGGAAATACCTAATATGTCAACAAAAAAAAAAAATGAAAATTACAAAAATCTCAGTAGATGAGAAAAAATTTCCAAGAAAGTGCCACCATCCTAGTGTCAGGGAGTACAAACCTAGACAAGTGACAGAATTATCCACAATACCCTAAATTCCAATCCAACTAAAGCAGTCTTACTGAGTGTCTGGGGGGAGAGAGAAAGTAAAATACAGAGACATACCATCATTAAGAATAGCAATAATAAGCACCATAAATGGTGGAAAATCAAACTTCCATATAAGGGCCAGCAGCATGAAACCAAGCTGTGACAAAATAAAAAAAAAAAAATTCAGGCAAGGTAAGATAACTTTACAAAAATTTCCAGTGATAATCTTATATATAATTTAAATTACATATTTTAATAGAGTCAAAGCACTCTAGCTTACCACAATACGAATTGTGATGGAAACTGCATAGATCTGGCATAGAAAAGGGGAAAAGTCAGTTAACAATAATAAAGTTCAGCTGCCCCAGAGACTAACAGATGCATAACTTGTGACCAAGAGCACCAAAAACTGGCAACTGTATGCAGAACAACAAAGTGATCTCACTGTTAGCTCAATCACTTTGGTGAACATTACACCATAATCAGAGAACAATGCTTACTGTGTAATTTTTCATCCTTTGAAAAATTGCCCTACTTGTCAAGACAGCACTAATGATGACACTAAGTCCAGGTTCTGTGAGGACAATATCAGAAGCACTACGAGCTGCATCAGTTGCATCAGCAACAGCAATCCCAATGTCAGCCTTCTTAAGAGCAGGAGCATCATTGACTCCATCACCAGTCATCCCACATATGTGTTTCCTTGCTTGCAGGCGTTTTACTATCTCATATTTGTGCTCTGAAACAAGATACATGTCAAGCCCATCAGTGCAAAGAAATAAAATTAAACCCTAGCTGTGCATACCCAGTGATTACAAATGCCTGCAGCAAGCATAAACAAGAGGATACCAAAACCAATCTAAGGGAAGAAACTAAATAGAAGTACCAGGAAAAACGCCAGCAAAGCCATCAGCTTTTTCAATCAGTTCATCAATAGGTAAAGCAGCAATAGACTCATCTTTGTCGTGTCCTAGCAATGCAGATGAAGGATACATGTTGGTTCCCATTCCCAAACGACGTCCAGTTTCCTTCCCAATGGCCAATTGATCCCCTGAAGAAGAACCAAGGCTCAGCAACTCAAAAAGAATACGAAAAGGTAATCCTGATGATCCTCTGAAATGAGACTGATAGATCTTGACAGAAAGAGTAAGGATATCTTTTTCACAAATTGTTAGAATCTACAACAGATTGCTTTCTATATATTCCACTGCCAGCTGCTTCACTTTAGATCAATAAGCACATGCGTTTGTGCTTACAGTAGTCCAGTATTACTGAATAGATATAATTCAGTAGGGCAATAAAAAGCAACATGCTTTGATTTTCATTCTAAATTATATCAAATGATGAATGCACATGAGAATGTGTGGAAGCATGGTTCACAGCAAAACAAGAACCTGTAATCATTTTGACATTTACACCAAGATTCAAAGCTCTCCTTATTGTCTCAGCACTGTCATGCCTAGGTGGATCAAACAGTGGCATGAGGCCAATAAACTGCCAAGGGCCTCCAGGACTCTCTTTCCTTCCTTCTGGAACTTCCTGCACAATATGATGTAAGTACTTGATAAAAGAAAGTAGAGGCAATATAATCAAAGGAACAACAAAATTTTGTAATAAACATCAAATAATATTATCAGTCAATCAGAAAGGAGAGGAACAGGAATTCAATTACCTGGTATGCAACAGCAAGAGATCGTAAACCCCTTTCTGCAAACTTGTCAATCACGGCATGAACCCTTCGTTCAATATCTGACTTATTGTGTGCCAGATTTAGAATCTAAAACCACGTAGCAGACAGGAATTAGAATATATTAATGTAATTCAGGCTCTAAGAGCAATCTACAAGCAAAATGCAATGCATACAGTTTACCTGTTCTGGTGCGCCTTTGCTTACTCTATGCATTTTACCTTCACTGTCAATATACGTCAAGGCTGTTCGCTTATCAGTAGGATTAAAGGGAAGGAAATGAACTTCTTGAATTCCAGCACGAGCCTTTGGGAAAAAGGAAATAAAATCAGATAAAAAGAAGGGAGGAATAAGAATAAAACAAAACAATTAGCAGGAAAAGATAATTAAATGGACAGGAAGTATTTAATTACTTCTTTTGGATCAGCTAGCGTTCCAACAATAGCAGAATCTATAGCATCTTGATTCTCTGTCCTAGAGGCTCGAGCTGCCATCAAAATGACAGTATCTGCATCTACTCCTTTGGCAAAAACCTGAAAAGTTAAATTCAGAACATTTAAAACAATAACTATAAGTCTACATTTGATGCTCAAGCAATAGCATTGCCAACCAACCTCAACAAGATTTTTGTCAACAGTAAGTTTGTTTAATGTCAAAGTTCCTGTCTTGTCACTGCAAAGCACATCCATGCCTGCCATTTCTTCAATTGCAGTCATTCTCTTTGTGATGGCACCCTGGGTAACATTCAACACATTTGTCATAATTCTCACCTATTTGCCCAAAATCTGTTGTTCCACAGTCAATCAAAACATCTCTTATAATCTAGCCAACCTGCTGAGATAACCTATGAGAACCAATAGCCATTGTCACAGACAGGACAGTTGGCATAGCAATTGGAATTCCTCCAATGAGAAGGACAAGAAGATTATCAATTCCAGGACGATACTTCCGATCTTGAATGGGATACATGACAATAATTTCTATGATCATCCCCACAGCAATCGAACATATGCAAAAATTTCCTATTGCAGTCAAAACCTGCATAATGTGCAACAAAAAAGAAATTTTATCAGAATCACAAATATAAAGCACCAGAATGACAAAGATTCTAATTTATCTCTATCTCCTTGCCTTCTGGAAGTGGCCAACTTGGTTTGTGGTATCCACAAGGTGAGCAGCCTTCCCAAAGAAGGTATGGACACCGGTAGCAATAACCACAGCTTCAATCTCTCCTTGCTTACAAGTAGAACCTGAGTACACGCCATCTCCAGGTCCTTTTGTTACAGGAAGGGACTCACCAGTAAGTGCAGACTGCCAAACCAAAAGAAAGCAACTTCAGTAAAATAACCATAAAAAGACCAAGCCAATAAGAATTGAAAATTTAAAACCACGATAATAGCATACCCACCTGGTCAATTTTCAGTGGATCACCTTCTAGTAAGCGAGCATCAGCTGGAATAATATCGCCAAGTTTGACACTAATAATGTCACCAGGAACTAAAATAGCAGCATCTTGCTCAGTCCACCTTCCATCTCGAAGAACCTTTATACAATAGTAAAAGATGGAAACTAATATAAATTAAGAGGCCAAGAAATTATATTTGTGATTGTAATTACGATGGTGCTAGTTCTCAAGCACACAATATTAGATAGTATACATATACCAACAGCAAGATATCAAATTTCTTCATTTCAATCAGCAAGTGCCAATCTACTTATATTTATATTTGAAACACTGACCCTATTATATCTCTGACTTTGGTGTTAGTTTCTCATTCAAATTTGTGCTTTATGAAAATGCAAGCACTACAAGGATAATTTACAATATGTACAAGAAATAAAGTTCATTAAATTGGATACCTTAGCTTTTGGCGCAAGCCGAGCCATGAGAGCAGCAGCAGCATTACCAGCATTGTTTTCCTCAATAAAGCTAATAGTAGAGTTGATCAAAAGCAAAGTAATAATACCCACAAAGTCTTGCCAATCTGGAGGCTTCCCCTGTTAAAATACCCAGAAGATCAACTCAAAAAAAGTTTGAAACAAAGAAATTCGTATTCCAACTTCTAGGAATCCCAAAACGCTAGTATTACTTACTCCTCCATTTGCAAGAGCAATAGCCATAATAGCAGCAGCTTCCATCACCCATGAAAGAGGATTCCACATAAACCCCAAAAACTTCAGGAATTTGCTCTCCTGAAACAATCCAGAAAAATAAAATTCGAGTGTAAGAAAAAAGCCAAGACCTGAATTATCAAAGAAAATAAGAATAGACCACAGATATTAAAAGCAGTACCTGTTTCTCTTCAAGCTTGTTATGGCCAAAAATGGCTAGCCTCTCCTCAGCAGCCTCAGTTGTGAGACCTTCTTTACTACATCTTAGATTCTCAAACACTTCCTCAATGGGAATATTTTCCTGCACTCAAAAACAAAGGTTATGAGTTTCAAAAAAAAAAAAAAAAAAAAAAAAAAAAAAGGAACAAGAGCACAAATTGCAACCAGACTATCAATGGCTTAAAAATATGTTCAGATCTATTACCAAATCCACAGCTTCCTTCAGCACAGCCTCCAAAACTTCACTTTTATCCCCCATATTTTCGTCTCTCACCAAAGTAACAAGCAAAGATGAAACTTCAAAGCACAAACACCATCCAATAGACCAAAACTTGAGATAAGCAGGGAAATCCAAGAGATACCAAATTAAAAAGACTTAATTGTCATCACAAATTAGCACTCAAAGGCCAAAATGAAGATAACCCACCAATACTGAATCTGCAAAAACAATTAACAATAAGAGAAACCAACCGGTGAGAGTAGGAGCAAAGAGTGTGCAAGTGACAGCCCACAACCTCTTTGTATTATATATCTTCTGCAAAAATATACAAAATCCCACACTAAAACTATTTATATCTAAAAGCTCCCAACTTCTGCTAAATATACTTGCAAGCTATGCATACGAGTATTATACATGGTATTATTTGGTAATTTCTAGCTTTTTAAAGGACTTGTGATTTTTTTCACAAATAATACTATTTTTTTTATTTAATTTTGTAATTTTTTTATGAAAATAACAATTTTGTGGATGCGGCCACCAACCGAAGAAGCCATCAATAAACTGCACATGCAGTCCACAGCCCTATCCCTTAATTTCGGTTCTTTTTATTTATTTTCTATAAATTTTGCTCACCACATCCCTAACAATAATATCAAAAAAAAATCAGAATGTTATCATCTCAACAAAAAAGAAAAATTATATTATTATATAATTTTTAGAAAATGAATTATGCTAAATTGTTGAAATATCTATAATTTAAAAATAAATAAATAAATATATATATCGGAAGGGCTAAAAAATGAAGGAAGGCATTTACATGATTATACCAGAACAGAAGGACTATAATTGTTATTAGCCTTTAATTAAGCTAGTTATAATTAATAATAGTTTCTTTTTCTTTGTTTTCATTTTCCATTTTCAAAGTCACCTTTGAAAATTGAAGGTCTGAACCCTAAAAACAGTTGTGAGAGTCAGTGATGGTTCTACTTTCCAACCAACTTTTGGCCTTTTTATTATTTTTATACAATTTTTTTTTTATTTTTTATCTATTTTTATGTACCTTTTGGCTTCACTAGCTCTATAAAACAACAAAGATCGGAAAATTCTGAATCCTACGGTTCCTTGTCAACCCGATGTTCCTCTCAACAAAAACGCTAAAAATGTGAGACTTTCCATATTTGTCCAAAATTATTTTATTTTTCTTTTCAAAAGAGGATGGTATTTTTTTCTATCTTTATTATTATTATTATTATTATTATTATTGTTATTATTATTATTAATTAAATCTTGAAATTGATAACTAATTAAATTGATAATTTAGGGAAAAATTTATAATAGTATACTCCTATCAAAATTGAGTATTAACCTCACACTCTCACTTTTAAAAATAAATTCACTTTTATTTTTAATTAAAAAAATATTGACCTTTCATATTTTTTTATTCAGAAAAAATTTGATGAGTAGAACAAAATATTACTTTTATTTTGTAGTAATTTACCTTTAAAAAAATTATAAGGATCAATTTGAAATTAAACCAAAATAATTTCTTTAATTTTTTTTAAACAAGTACTTAAGTTTCTTGAGATCTACAGTGGCACGTTTCTTGAACTTAGGTGAACTATCCACCAACAACTCTATATTGATTTGTACTGTACGTTTCAAATTTGATAATCTTATTTCAACAACTCAACTTTATTTATATTTACAAAATTTAATATTTTTTTATATTATTATTAACGAATATGTTAATGTTTCTATATACAATAATCCGATGTATGTTCTCACACATAAGCCAATCTAATATGAAAATTACATGTCATTTATTAATGTGTATTAAATGAAAAATAACCAGACGTAACTAGAATTAAACCCATCTAAAAAAAGAATTTTTTTTAATTATATTAATTGAATTATTGTAAAATCATAAATTAAGTATTCTAGGTGATAATATGAGATTAATTTTATTTATTGCTTAATTAGCAATTTGCCCAGGGCAGTTAATAAAAGATATGTATATATAGGAAGCACTAAAAAGGTATTTATATTATACATTTAGCTTTTTCTTCCTTTTGAGGTAAAATTATTTGATTGGCCAATGAAAGAAAAAGCAAAAGCAAAAGCATTCTGAAGCTTCATATAATTTTAACTTTTTTGAGGGAAGAATATATTTGTTTGATTTGTTGAAACTTTTGAATATAGAAAAGTATAATTTCGAGAATTAAAATTAGTGTAGGGACTTTTAAGAAAAAACAACTTTTAGCTCTTCCCTTATTCTTTTTTGGTTTTAGTTTCCTTTCTTCAACTTCACGTGATTGAAATTCTTCTAAATAGCAAAAAGGTTCACATGATTGAAATTTTAGCACATTCCTCCTTCACATGGGCTTCTATTTTTTGGATCCTTATTGACTTAAAGATTTGTGGAGTTTTTTTTTTTTTTTTTTAGAAATATTTTTTGTTTATTTATTTACTTTTAAATACTTTTTTTTTTTTTTTGTCATTAATTGGCAAGTAACTCTTGTAACATCCGACTCGGCAAAGCGATCCTAAGAGGGCGGATAGAGCAAAGCTCCTAGCTAGCTTCTAAGATGGCAGGCTAGCTAGAGTAGTGAAATGTGGGACACAGAAATGAATTAAATCATATATCGAAAATGAGAAAACTAATCGTTAGAGGCGTTTTTTGGTGGAATGGCTGGAGAGTTGAAAGAACTCCAAGGTTAAGCGTGCTCGTTTAACGGAAATCCTAGGATGGGTGACCTCTTGAAAAGTTTCTTATTTCACCTGCGGGACAAAACCGTGCGGGTCTTGCCAATTTTGTATGGGGAATTTAGCTTGATCCAAAGCGGACAATTCCTGTCACAACTCTCTTCAATGAAAAGGGTTATTTTTGCATTATTAACATTTGAAAAAGCTATTTTCTCCTGACTTATATTATTAATAGTACGTGAAATTTATTATTTTTATTTTTTAGAATTGAAGTTGTACTAATAACTGATTATAATATAGGCTACTAAGTTCATATTTTTCATTCAATTAAAAATAAAAAATTTATATCAAAATAGAAAATTTAAAAAATAATAAAATATCTAATTTATTGAAAATACTCCAAGCAAGAATTGAGACAAAATTGAAAATTTGGGATTCAAAACTTTATAATGTGAAAATTTTGTTATTAGAGAATGGAATCCAACAAGTAAATCAAAATTTTTGTAGACGATCCACTGAGTGAATCCAACTCATCCAAAAACCCTAAATTATAACCAAATTATGCACAAGGGGCACAATGATTGCATGTGCATGTGAATTGTGTACAGTATTCACCTAAATGGGACCCACATCCATGTGGCCCATGTTCTATTGATGGACATACATACACGTATTTATAAATATATAGGTTTCTAATTGATTAAATGGGGAAAAATTAATTGGTCCAAATAATAAAACACGCTTGAATTTAATAGTCATTTTTATAAAATCAAAAGCCATTTAAAAAATGTATTCGTGACTCGAGAAAATTAAAAAAAAAAAAAAAAGATAAATATGCATCTTTTTAGTTAAAAAAATTCAAATTTTAAATTTTTATTTTTTTTATTAATAAAAAGATTAATTAGACTATATCACGTTGAAGTCTAGAAAAAACGGACGTATATTTAGATGTATAGTATATAGCATAGTATAGAATACAAGTATACAAAACAGAGCAAAAAGCAAAAATATCACTTCACGTGAACTTTGTCTGTCTATTGGTTGGAGGAAAGGTACAATCCGTACTAGACCGTAACACCTCATCTCCCATTATCTCTTTATCTAAAATATTAAAAAAGGCAAAATCATATGGTATGATGTGAACCGCCAAAGAGACGTTGATCTGCACTGAGATATTCAATCAAGGCCGTCCATTTTAATGATAATCCATCTGAAATCTCAACCATTGGATTGAAAACGATTGAGTTTGACGGGACTGGTGTGTTTTTGGTTTGTGGGTAAAGCCTTTTGTAATTTGCAAGTTATAGTGTAAATTTCATAATAATGATAATAATTAATAATTATAATATATAATTAGAGGAGAATGAATTAAATTTAACAGTCTATGTATGTAAATATAGTAAAAGTCTGAAAATTGTAGGTTATGTGTCAATGTCCAAAGCCAGAAAGAAATGGCACACTGAACAGAATTGGTCCCCCTCTTATTAATTCATCCACACACTGAAAATTTAATGCTACAAAACATAAGCACATGAGCTGCTTCATTTTTAAAATTCATCTCTTTTTATTTATTACTTTCCTTTTTCTTTTTTATATTACTAATTTTATTAAACACTAACTATATAATCTATGAAATGCCAATATTCAAAAAAAAAAAAAAAGTAATAGATTAAGTAATAGATATTATGCAAAAATACTAATTAATCTCTAATAATTTGTTGTCAACATTTATTTCACATGGATTACTAATAATTTGATAAAAAATAATTAGGAAAAAAATGATAAATAAATAAATATATATATTTTATATTGAAAAAATGTACCTATTTTACTGTTTCAAACTGAAACTTCTTAACATTAAAATTGTTCTTATACATATGACAAAGAAAATTTGAAAGTTTTTTTTTTTATTCCAAATTCAACAAATACAGCATCAAGACTTAAAAAGTAAAAAAAAAAAAAATCACTTGTAAGGTTATATAACTATTAAATTGATTTAAATTAATATAAAATATTGAAAATTAATTTTTTTTTAAAAAAATTAAATTTTTTCTTATACAAATGGCAGGGAAATGAATTTTTCTTTTGAAAATTATAGTTTTTTTAAAAAAAGTTAATAAATTTAGCTTTAAGACTTAAAAAGTAAAGAGTAATATTCAATAAATTTAGCTTTAAGACCTAAAAAGTAATATTCTAAGTCTCCGATTCAACATTTCATAACCAAATGCATACAAATTTACTAATGTTTTTTTTTTTTAAATTAGCATTTTATTTATATTTTTAAAATTATAAAATTTAACAATATTATATAATTTTTGACACTAATAATAATAATTTTAAAAATTTACTATTATATAAAATATTATTTTAATATATGATTAATGTAATTTTTAAAACACTAATTATCATATTTTTAAATTATTTAATAAATATATTTAATTTTACAAATTAAAATATTTAATAAAATAATTTTATAAATTAATTAAATATTTTAGCATGAAAATAAAATTGAAAAGGCGTCATAAAATTTTTCGCAAATAACCTAGGGTGAGCTTATCTAATTTCCTAGACTTACCAACAATTTCATTAAATCAAAAGCAAAAAGCAAGATTTTAAAGACGAAAAAAAAAAAAAAAAAGAGTACGACAAGACCTATCGCCCAAAAGCAAAAAGCTTTAGTGAGTGGGCTTTAGTTAAATTTAGCTTTAAGGATATATATATATATATATATATTTCAAAAGTGGGATTCTGATAAGCACAGAGAGGAGAGGATGATATACTTGTCTCGTACAGCTTTTGTTATATGGATGGTCTATGTCATATCATATCATATCATATCATATCATATCATATGTATGAATGTGTGATTAATTTGTCATTTAATAACAAATAATTCAACATTTATTTATTACCATTTATGTCATTGAAAAAGCAAGATAACATGTTCTCCAAGTAATACAAATACGTGTGTGGTCCAAAACTTTTTTTTTTTTTTTTTTTTTTTTGAAACAAGTGGTTCAAAAGGTAATACGCACATAAATTCTAAAGATAATAATATTAAAGACTATTGCTATATGAGTATAATTCCAATTATTATGATTTTGAGAAAATCATATCTTAAATGTCTAAGTTCATATTAAAATCTCATATTTTCAATTTAAGTAGTACGTTCAACTTTTATTAATTTCAAAAAGAAAAAACAGAGGAACCTTTTGTTTAATAAATGGAAAGCCTAATCAAGACAAGGAGTACCAGAAACAGTTTCTCTAAAGAATTATTTGAGAAAATAAATAAATAAATAAAGTGGTCCATGCAGGCATATGAACACTTTCTTTTTACAATTTTATGTACTTTACAGGCACAAGGAATCTTGGATATACCAGAATTTGTAATGGTCATGTATGTATTAATTTCAATGCCCTTAATTAATTTGTATTTAGTTTGTGTTTTCTTTGTTTATACCATAATTAATGATTAATTAATCTTAATCAATTCAAAACCCAAATCTAAAAAGAACAAGAAGAAAGTGAATTCAAGAAGATGGTGATTTTTGGTCTATGAGGTTATGCTCTAAATTACAATATAATTAAAAAGAAAAAGAGAAAATTATAATGTCTTGGACTCAAAAATATTTTTTTAATTGTGCATGTTTGTATTATTTATTTGGCTTATTAGTTTATGATTACTTGCTTAACTCACTAATAGGCTATTATTTTTTTTTAAATTTAGATGTAACTTCAAATAATTAAAAAATAAAATTGGGATTTAAGTACTATATCAATCCTGATCACTCATTATACTTGTAAACATTAACAATGAATTTTAAATTATTAATAAATTCATCCTTGCACGGTCCAAATACTAAATTACAAAAAAAAAAAAAAAAAAAAAAACAAATTGCAATGACATCATATATAATAAGAGATAGTTTTTATATATATATAATAATGATATAACCTTTATACTTGTATAGCGAAGAGACTCAAATGTAATACCTTTCACTTTTCTCATATTTATGAGAAGTGAAAAGATTGTTTGGAGCGCTAAAATATTAATTGTTTTAATTTAAATGTAATAACTTAAATTTGGTCATTGTTATTACAGTACCGTACACGCTTTACTCTCTCTGAAAATGAAATAAAAAAATTTGGTTGCCCAAAAAACAAGAAAGCAGAAATTCTGATTTATGACAAAAGAGCTTGACTTGAACATGAATTTCGCGTGATAGAAGAACATAAAAATGAGAACATTTTGTTTGTTTGTAGGAATTGCATATGATAACCTGATTTTTGGGTAAAGCATTTACAAAAAGCCAAACATAAAGTCTAAAGATGATCTAATACAAGAGTAGTTTCTGTAGTCGCCATTATTGTTTGAGCAATGCAGTTGTTGTATTGCTGGACACTTCACACAGTTGGTTTATACATAAGTCATTTACTCATTAGACTTGTCTTAATATTTAGTTTCCTTATCATGATTCTTCAACACTGAGGTAATGACAAAAACATGAAATATATATATATATATAGATGTAACGTTGGGCTTCGGACATTGTTAAGCCAACCAGCCTTTGGCATAATCATTAATTTTTAATTTTATAAACTGTAATAAAATATAATATAATGTGATAACATTACATTTGTAGTGCAACTATGTGTATAATGTAGATAAATGAAATTTATTCCGTTATATTATGTTATATTTCAGAGGTTTTTAATATAAATAGGTATTGATTATAATTAACATTTCAGAATTCAATACCTAAAAAATATATAAAAAAAATTATAATAAAAACATTAAATAATAAAAACAAATAATTCTAATATAATTTTTTTTACAATTAAAGAAAACAAAAGATACATGAACTAAATGGGCCCTAACATGTTGTTCAGCCTTTCAATTCAATCTTCAGCTGCAAACATTTAAAAGGTTGAACCACAATGCCCAAAATCTAACTAAACAGACAAGATCATCAAAAAGAGCTTTAGCTTTAGGGCCAAGACACACAAAGGTATTTAGAAATCAAGAGAAGAGAATAGAATAGAAGCAATGAATTAAAATTTAATATTTCTAAATGTCACAAAGTAAAAAATTTTGCTCTGAAGACCATAATTTTTTTGCGTACATAGCATCCAAACAAAAACTAAAAGATGCCAAGCCAAAAAATCATATGACTCGAACCAATTAGAAATTTGATCCGCCAGTTATCTTGCTCAATTCAGTTAGAAAGGTCTCAACTTCCCAACCCCAGTTACCCAATTTGCCCATGACATTAACAAGTAAGCCAACCTCTTCATCCCCAACGTAATACTAGGATTCACATCCTACAATACACATTATATTTACAACCAATGGTGATCGTAGAAACTATATAACGCACGCAATCAAATGTTATGAAACTCCTCCCAAAACTCTTCTTAGCTCAGATTTCTGTTCTGATGTAAGCCTTGATGGGTACCTGACATCAATCTTGATTCTCAAATTACCTTTCTTCCCAGGTTCTTTTGAAATTGGCATTCCTTCATTTGCGACCACTACCTCAGCACCAGGTTTCACAATATCTGTTAATGGGATCATGAGATTCCTTCCGTCGAGGGTGGTCAGATCAAGAGTCTTACCCGTGAGAGCCTCCAGCAGTGTTATCTCCTCATTCACCACTAGATCATTGCCATCTCTCTTGTAAATAGCATGTGGTTTCTCATCCACAACAAAAATAAGATCTGCAGGAATAATCCCAGGCTCCTGGTTACCCTTCTCAGGGAATGTGATCTTTGTCCCTTTCTTCCAACCGGGTTTTAGCTCAATGGTCACTATTTCTTCAACAGTCCTAACCTTACTGCAAGAGAATTGATGATGTTTCAAGTTAATGTCAAAAAGCAAAGGCAAATACATACGTTCAATTTCAGAATTATACTGAAACAAAGTTTGTTTATTTGTCTCAAGAGAACACCCCAGTGATTAAGCCTTGGGATTTCCATGCAGGGACCCTGGATTAGAATACCAAGTGGGACAGCGAGAGTTTATGGGAAAGAGAAGAACTATCCCTAATCATGTAGCTCATTTGAAATTCTGAAGTACCCAAAAAAGAAGCTTATTTATTTATTCTGCTGGCAAAATTCGTTCACAAACTTAAAAAGGCTTTATTCCCCTATATTTGGTACACTATATCCTCCTAAACACTTGGAAGCTGTGTGCTTCCCTTCATGTTTTGTTATTCAGAAACAGTGAGAACAGTTAGTCCAATGGCAGTAGGCATGCAAAAAACATTCAAGTACACGATGAAATTGAAAAGAAATAAAGATGCCAGTATCAAATAAAACATTTTGTTTGCATAATTGTAATACTTGTCTGCTCTAGAATCCAAAGAAAAGGCAGACAAGAAAAGCAACAGTTTGTTTGTGGTCGATATTTGACACATCCTACCATGAAAGGAACCAAAAATCCCATTCAAGAAAAATTCCCCCTCTGTTCACCTTACAGGTTTAATTAATCGTCATTCTTTAGAAGATGGCGCTGCTTGTAACTAGAGGTCATAAACTTCTATCTTGTTTCCACTTGCAATATCTCCAGTTTGTTCTGTGTCATAATATCCTAAAGGCCAAAGAATGCATGAGTAACAAAATTATGTTCCATAATTTTTTTACTTAAAATATCAGCAGTAAGATCCATGGCTGACAAATATTATCAGTCTGCAGCAAAGACGCTTGAGACATTTTTGGATGGTTATACAAATGAACAAAATAAGTAATGAGGAAAAAAATTTTATGCAAGACCCAAGTAACACCTGCAAACTGATGTAGACATACACATGGGAAAGGTATTTCATTCTAAGGCTCATCAGATTATAAAATTCTTCTTAACTGCATTTGAAAATTGCTCTACCATCTTTATACTAGTGGAACAAGGTAGCTCTAAGACTGCACAGACACAACTCAAACTGGCCAATAGAAGAGTAAAACTTCACCTAGAACCCCAAGTAGTAACAATAATGGCATATGTCCCACCTTACACCTATCCTATGTCCATTCACTTTCCAGTTCAACAAATTGAAGAGAGTTGAGAGTAGAGAAGCCATAACTGACAGAGAAATGTGCGGTATTCCCAGATGAATAACAGCCATAGCACAATCCAAAGCCAAACAGGGTAAAACAACAGAGCTAACTGTTGTCAGCCCACATTTTTCTTCCTAGTACTCACTGAGAATTTCTGATATAGCAATTAAAAAAGATTTAACTTGTTGATTAAGAGAATAGTATTTGTACAATAATGGAGAAAAAAAAAAAAAAAAAAGTATTGCTTCCACCCATATCTTCACAAATCTCCGAAAGTTCTCTACTACTCTTCATCTCACCATAGGAAACTTCAAAATGTTAACCTTTTATTTTCCTCAAATCTCGAGTCCTATCACTTTACTGGTTCATAAAAAGAGCTCTGCTTCCCATATTGTAACAAATACATTGATCTTGGCATCAGATTGACTGACTTTGCATATCAATTCTCAAGCATCCCAACCAATAAAAACAGCTTGCGAATAACCATCAAAGAAACTAGAATTTTCATAAATAAATTGACGAATGCAAATGTGATTTGTGCAGAGAACATGAAACTTTCTCTTGTATCTCTACCCTCCAAAAGTTTATAGCAGCAAAATTATCCTAAAATAACTCCTACCTAGTCTCGTCCTCTTCCCAAAATGTAATTTGGAATCATAGAGGGATCTCAAAAAATTTTAAACCATCTTCATCTCCCAGTCCCGGAGATTGCTTCAAAAAATGGTGGAAACAATGTTTCATTAATATCAACATGCAAAAAGTCATTAACCCAAACATCCTATTAACAATAATGATTATGCTAAAAAAGTACTATACATCTTATCATCTACTTGAAAGAATGGCAGCAAAATAGCATCTCACTTCTGCCAAACATGCCTCCATGATCCCAAACCATCAGGATTTCTATTAGACCTGGAAACCAACTCTTAAGGTCTATTCCATATTTTTCTCATAACATCCTCCAATAATTCTCCCCTATATCATAAATCTCAATAACAATTTGAAAGCAATTCATTGAAAATCGCAAGAGTCTTGATTCCTAACCCACTGGCACAATGTTCAGAAAATTATTAGCTCAATAGCCAGAAATAACCGCAGGACAATATAGGAAGGCAATTTGTGCAACTCTTTTGTAAGATATAAATACAGTGCCATCCAGAGAACTAATGTGCAAGCATTCAGTGACGTAAAAGGCATCAGCAAAGACATAAATTACCTAAACTATGAATTTGAACCAAATGAATGACCATCTACTGGAGTGATTGATTTTGATCTTGTGCACAATAACTACAATATAGCAGGCTGCCATCTAGGATGATGTCTAGAAATCATATGGCATTTGCTAATATTACAATAGAACAGAATGTCTCAAGACACATAGCACATGGATCATTAAAAATATCAGGAACTTAAGAACCCAAAAATAGATTACTTTTGTAGGAGAACAAAGCCTATTGTTGGCAAGATGGATCCATTACTAGTTTACTATTTGGACTATTTCATGAACCATTACACAACAGGCTCATGGAGTATAAGATGATCCTTTCCATGACAAATGCTCATCACATGCAACTTACACCTAATTTGAATAAGTGAGGCTCACTTTTGCATATGTAGACAGTTGCATGATCTTTAATCTTTAAAAAGACCAAGCAATGGGAGTGATATAGCACTAAATTAAGTGGCCAATTCATGTTAAATTTTTCAACTAAGATCTCTCTCCCCCCCCCCCCCCCCCCCCCCAAAAAAAAAAAAAAAAAAAAAAAAAAAGGAGGAAAAATACTACCGCAAGTTCCATCCTAGCTTAATGCAAGTAGGTCTGGACATCTACAACAATCCAAATTGCTCCGCAAATAATAAAATCCTAGTCTAGCGAGAATCTCTATTGCTTCCACATTCATAAGACATGATGCAAAAGACATTCACTTGGACTCAAGTATGAAGCCCAGTACAAGAGATACTAGCTGTATTCTTTGGAAAAGACACAAAAAAAGAACAGAGATTACAAGCCCCTCACAGAACAATCTATAAACCTAACATATAGCTAACCAGCAATATACACCAATCAAGGAGTTGGGCTTAAAAGACAACCTCAAAATCAAACATACTTTTAGAGGTCTGATACGAGGAGATGTTGTACCCTCCCCACCCCCAAACAATAGTATTTGAGCTGATCCAAAGATGTTACTCTAAGATAGCGAGGGGCACATTTATTCTTATCGAGCATAAGTCAATTGTGTTAGTAAATGATCCCATTCTCATGATGTCCAGATGATAAAGAAGCTGTTAGCCTCATATTCATCATCTGTTGCATTGCGAAAGAATTCACAGATTAAATTTAATGATTCCTCCATTCCTAGAAGTTTAGTTCATATGATTAAGTCAATCTAGTAAAGGGTAAAAAAAAAAAAACCTTGTAAATTCAAATATATTACGTCTGATAGATTCATGGTGAGCAATATCAATCAAATTCTAAATTAATACTCAAAAAATAGCAAAACTAACCAAAACAAAAGCTTCCAACTCAAGAAATGGCAATAATTAACACGTACCCAGAAGAATCATAGATATTTCTCGAAATCCGCATCCTCCTTTTAGCACCTTTGTACAGATCCTCCAAACTACAAGGCAACGGACATTCAACTGCAGCTGCTTTTTTTGCCTCTCCTCCATTACCATAATGATAAGCGTGACTCTTAGAATAGCCCCTACCATGATTATTCCCTCCTCCTCCTCCTCCACCGCCGCCGCCGCCGCCACTCTCCGATCCAAACAACTCCTCGTATATATCCTCTGCGTCCCTGGGCTTGAATCTAAAGGACGGATTAGGATGCTGTCTCTGGTGATAATAATTCCTCGAAGAAGATGCTGACGACGTCGAAGCCGAAGCTGGAGGCGGCGGGAACTGACCGGATTTCAAAGCCTCTTCGCCATACAAATCGTAGATCTGCCGCTTCTGTGGGTCGCTTAGGACGTCGTAAGCTTCCGAAATCCGCTTGAATTTGGCCTCGGCTTCATTTCTCTTGGCGGAGGGGTTTTTATCTGGATGCCATATCATGGCAAGTCGCTTGTAAGCCTTTTTCAAATCATCATCACTGGCGTTCCTATTCACTTTCAGTATATTGTAGTAATCAATGCCCATATTTTCCCGTTTGTTACTTATCGGAGGCAGGAGATTAGAGACAGTAGGATGGGAAAGAAAGGACAAAAGAGAGTGCAGCGGAGGATTAGACCGTTGTGAGAGATGTATAAGTGGTGGTACCGTACTGGTGTGGTGGTGGCTATGGTGGAGGCAGTTAAGGAGGGAAGGAGCAGAAAGACGTGTACTAAGAGGGATATCATGTGGGTCCCGGCATAGCACTAGGTGTTACAAAATCCATATTATTTATTGTAGGGAAGGTGATTTTAATTTTGGGTACGATCTAAATGTGACTGATTGTGGCCTGGCCCACTGATCTACTGTTTTGGATGTTGATTTTTATTTTTATTTTTCTTTCAAAATTTATGTTTGTATATTTAGTTTTAAATTTATTTCTCAAAAAAGAAGTTTTAAATTTAAAATTTTAATCTTAACCTTATTATAAAATTTTTAAAATTTTAGGATTAAGGGCTAGATCAAGGTGATCTAATAGAATTAGACATTCTTTTTAAATACTCGAGAGAAAATGTTTTACCTCTCATTTATAAACATATTCTATCCGAATCCAAATTAATCGAATTAGTGTGCTTTGGATTCGGATTAATCTTTTGATTATTTTATCTTAATTAATTCACTCTCCAACAATATTATTCAATTAGTCCTTAGACCATTTATTTCTAGAAGGGTTCAATTATGTGCTTGTAGTCAATAGGATTGAGTTGGAACTTTCAGGAAATTGAAGAATGGTAGTATTATGCAGCCGTAAGATTTGACTAGGTATTGAGACAAAAAGTTTCCAGAAACTTTTGTCAAGAAATCACTTTATAGACTCAAATGGTGAGCACTAGTCCAATAATACATAAGCAAAAGAAGTCAAAACATAAATTATTTGTCTGTTTCCCTTTCACGTAGTGGGAAATGGGGACTGGAAACATTTAATAGAAGTGAATGATATTTCACAAATGAACTGGAAATTGATCTCTCATTTCATATAGATGCAATTCAAAAACCACATTGAAGACTTTCTGTAATAAATTTCCACTGCAGAATATACAATTGGAATTGATATTGCCGCGGTGGCAATTGCATACTATCTGAATTTTCACAACTGGGTAATGCCCTTTTAGATAAGTGCAAAACTAGAAAATTTTTGACACTAGGCTCAAATTTCTCATCACAAACAAACAATTCCAATCTGCATCCAGTCAGAAAAGCACATGAAAGAAAAATCATCTAATGCCGCCTATGTAATGACAAACTATACAAAGCAACGCGACGCTAGTTTGAACCTGTGATTTGCGTCGCCGCCACAATGGCTGGGCTGCAGCTAACTATTGTGACTCAATCTCTGATGCATGCTTCATGCAGCCTATAGCCAACTGAGTCTGTGCATTTGAACCCAAGAATATTCAGTATGTGTCCTAAAATTTGCATTTTGTGAAACCCACAAGCCAGACTCGTCTGTGGAATATAATTGATAAAGGACAGAAACATTCAGCGAGCACAAGCAAAAACAAGATCATGAACCTTTTAACTTAGACAGCATAAGATTGGCCGGTAAGCCCATCGTGGAGCTGCAATGAACCATCTTTCATCAGGTTAAGACTCAAGCTCTTGAATCTCTCCCTTGAATACTGTCGAGATGCCTTTCTCCAGTCAGTTCCAGCTTTCATCATTGCAACAAATTCCTCATAACTTATGTATCCGTCCTGAAGAATAAAAATAAAAAATACAATCAATGACTGTAGAAAATTATTGACAGAGAGTGCATGTATAACATTAGTTGAAGGCAGTAGAGAATATTTCTACTTCAGATTCTTGACCAGTTTTAAATTTCCTAATATGCAACATCTTGATAACCTTTTTCAGTCAATTTATCACAAAGAAATTGTATTCCAATTCCAAAAATCCACTTTGAATGTGATGCTACTTAAAAAGAAATTTGTAGAGAGATGGCTTAAAGAAACCTTGTCAGTGTCAACTTCACGCATGATGTCATTCAGCACATCATTATCAGTTTCACCAGATTCATCTGCTAAGGCCTCTCGCAGCTCATCCAGTTCTATATATCCACTACCATCCTTATCAAAAAACATAAAAGCCCTGCGGAAATGCTCATCATTCTCCATCTTCTGCAAGTGAATGGTTACAGCCACAAATTCTCCGTAATCCAGTACTCCATTCCCATCAACATCAGCCTAAACCAAAAATAAAATGCAGAGTCCACCTATAAGAGTTAAGATTAAACCTATACTGCAATTAGCAATTCCTGAAATCTATGATGCTTTGTACAATTTGTGAAAAAGTTAAGATGTCATATGACTTGTGCAACCAAAAACAAACATCAATTTACCAATATACATTGTCAGATATGTATACATGTATTTACACACATACAAGTGCAAAATGCAAGCATGGATCTAATCCACCAGAACTCATCTTTTTTTCATGGTGCACAGTATGCAATACTTGATCAATGCTAAAGGTGGTAAATTGGCAATGCTGCTATGCCACACAGAGCCAAGAATACAAGTAATTACTGGATTTCATCAACTTGTAAACTATCATCAGTGACACATCACTGCAGGCTCCTCCAGGCATGAAAGGAAGTAGGATTTCAATTGACTAATGAGGAGAGAGGGGGAGAGTAGAGAGAGTATTCTTATTATTAAAATCAGCAAAAAGAAATATTGATAAAAAACTTAAGAATACATTTCACTAAATAAGCATATAATTGATAATTTGATAGGCTATCACACATATGGATAAATATGGAAGGTTTTTCTATCTAAAACACATTTTCCAGATCAATCTGACATAGCATGGGAAGTATTTAATCATTGAATAATCCAAACTGCAAGGTGCAGTTCACTACTTAAAGGAAGTATCCAGCATCAGAATATAATTACAAAAGTAGCAATAATGGTATCAGAAGTCATGATATGAGATATAATCCAATGCAAAATCAAAATAGTGATTAATAAACTTGGACGTAGAATAAAAAGGTTAGATATAAGAGTTTACCACTTCCATCAACATTTTTATCTCTGGCTCAGCCAGTTGTGAACCAACCTTCCGAAGACCAGCCCGTAGTTCCTCATACGTTACTTTACCATCATTGTCAGTATCCATCAATGAAAACATATCCCGGATTACTTCAACCTCTTCAACAGATAAGTGTTCCGCAATTACCTATAGCATTTAATTGAACAAAGTTTATGGTCCTTAAAAGTTTACAATCACACAGACAGTAATAATTGATCAGAACTTGATTTGATTATAGCACATAAACAAAGAGATACTTTACCCGCAGTGCTTTCTTCTTAAATCTATTCATCAATGAAAACTGCTTGAGCCTTGTTCTCACAATATCTCCCAATGGCACATTTGGAGCTTTCTTTGCATTTTGTAACCAGGAATGTTCTGTCAAGAAACAAAATGAAAAGCACAAGTTGGTACACTCTTTTACAAAACACAAGCCATATTGCAGGTTTTCTTATGAATACTGGACGTGTATTATAACTTGAACAAATGGCCCCCTAAGTTCTGGTTAGACTGAGGGCACTAAACAAATGGAATATCTGAGCAGTGGTCAGCAAAAAGACCAGTCTGCTTATGCTAAAAGTGTCTCCTCAACAATAGACATAGGCATATAGTAACTGTCATATAATTTGAGAAATTAAGGACATAATTATGCTCACCTAATTACCTTACAATATTTCCTTTTGTGTTACCTATTTGTTATTGATGTTGAAACTGATTTTTTTTCCTCAAAAAACAAATTGTTTTAAGTCTTGCAAATGGCAATTTGGAAGTACTTTTTTTCGCTGTTTAAAAAATTTTCACAGTAGAAACATGTCAAATATAGTTCAATGTAATTAATCAACAAATTCAAGGTGGTACTTATTTTAATAGCAAGTACAGTAACAATCTCCAACTGACCCTTCAGAGTAAATTGCTTTCGGATGGCCTAACATACAGGAGGAGCTCATCAAATAAGAAATGCTAGGTTACTTTTTTCCGGGTTTTAGTTTGTTGGTTGGGTCATGCCTTAATCTCTGGTGAATAATGTCCAGTCAATATAAAAGTAGAAGCAACTTAGACTAAAAGGCCAAAAAGCAGTTCTAGCGACATATGCATTTAAAGATAGCACAAAGTGACATAGAACCATTTGAGAATGTTGGAAGTGTAAGAGATAAGGCTTGGTGTCTTCACAAGTAGATATTTACAATTTTCCTCCCAACAATACATATCCTCCCTGAACTAATTTCCTCTTTCTGCACCAGCATATAACACAAACTGGACAGGAAGGGATAAAATCCAGGGTTCATAGTCTTTAGAATAGCTGTATCTCTCTGTGGAAATTATTTATACATGAGAAAGCCACCACCACCGGAACAATGGTCATATTCATGTTTTGCCAATACACACTCCGACTAAATATTGAAGACAAACACGAATTCTCATTGAAAAGTTGAAAATTCTCCTCTTTAATCCCAAAAGCAAAGTTATAAGAATGTTCTATTTTTCAGAATACTAGATAAGTGATTGCAGTTAATTAAGATAGACAAGCAAGTGAAGCTATCTGAAACCAGCAAAGTTTCAGTGTCACATGAAATGTTTTATTTTTGCCCCAGTAAAATAAATATAATCTGCAAGGTGGATGAGAAGCGGAAGCCTTATAATATATTTCTTTCGACAGTTGATTCCCCACCATAATCCTAACAACTAGTTGAGTCTGAGGTCATCGCAATTTGCAACCCATCAATTCTTTTAACAATTCCTTGCCAATAAAGGGACAGCCACGAATATTGAGAAACTCACGTAACTATGCAACGCAGTACCACAGCAAAATCCAATCTCAAGAACTGTAAAGGGACTTACCAAGCACTTGCTGGGCAGTCAAGCGCTTTTTGGGATCTGGTTCCAACATCTGCCGGACAAGACTCTTAGCACTGTCTGAAATCTGAGGCCAAGGTTCCCTCTTAAAATCAATCACTCCCCTCAAAATTGCTAGAGCAACACCCTGCTCAGTCTCTGCCATAATCAGTCAAAAGCAAAACAACAGCTTTATAATCCGACCAGAATAGTTTTATCACCGATATCATATTACCAATACTAGCATGTCAATAGCATACCTGCCCAAAATGGAGGAACCCCACATAACAAGATATAAAGTATCACTCCAGCACTCCAGACATCAACCTCCGGTCCATAATTCCGCCTTAACACCTCCGGCGCCATGTAATATGGACTCCCAACGATCTCTGTAAACTTCTCCCCTGTCACAAACTTCCATACCTCATAAACTGAACCAGAATCAAGTGGAAATTTTTTTTTCCCAGGAGACGAGAGAACAAACATATGAAAAGACTCAAACTTGGGGTTAAAGCTCAAATTTAGAAAAAAAAAAATCTCATCAGAACAGGTGAACACTATTTTTCACCTCTCAAACTCAAACTTTAACAAATAATCAATATAAAAAAAAATCAAAATTACCCACTTCTAACGAGTCAAAGTGCCAACCGTTAAGCAAAGTCCCATAAGAATAATAAAAAATAAAAAAAAATCCCAAACTCAAGTTCAAGAACAAAATACAGCTAAAACCCAGAATCAAACAAAAACCAGTCGACAGTGGTAACTCAAAACTCAGACTCAGCCAAACCTGGAAAATAATAAATCCAAAATTTAAGAAAATAACTAAATAAATAAAAATACTATTTCTTAAAAAAATAAAAAATCCAGATACAAACCTGGCTTGAAAAACACTGAGAGGCCAAAATCAATAGCCTTAAGAACAGAATTCTCCTTCTTATTAGCAAACAAGAAATTCTCGGGTTTCAAGTCTCTATGCATAACTCCATTTTCATGGCACATCCTAACTACCTCAGCTATTGTTCTGGCAACATTGGCCGCCGCCCTCTCACTATAATGCCCTCTGGCCACTATCCTATCAAAAAGCTCCCCGCCCTCACACAACTCCATAACCAAATGCACGTTTTCATGGTCCTCGTACGTCGCCTTCAGCTTCACTATGTTGGCGTGGTCCGGTAAGCTGGACATAATCGCCACTTCCCTTCTTACGTCTTCTATATCCACAGCTGTCCGCAATTTTCGCTTTGAAATCGACTTGCATGCCAAGGCTTCTTTAGTTTCTCGGTCAGTACACAAATACGTGATACCAAATTCTCCTCGGCCAAGTTCTCGACCCAATATGTACTTATCTCCGATCCGAGGCCGGTGGCTTAGTGGGATCACGTCCTTCAACACTCGGATCGGAGCGGGAGATCGGATTGAATCCTCAGAATATGGATTTGGCTTTTTCTCTTTCGACTTCTTCTCTTTCGACTTCTTCTTGCGTCTGTGATTTGTTCGCTGCTTTTTAGAATCCCGGTTGGTTTCTGGTCTTACACAGGCGTTGCAGTTTCCCATACTGTATGTTATATATTTTCCTTATATGGATGTGAGAGAGAAAAGAAATGAGACCAGCTGGTTGTGCCGGAGAGCGGCAGAGAAGGAGGAGGAGAAGGTGGAGGTCCGACGAGAGAGGATTTGGTTTGGGTAAGAGAACGAGGAGGTGGCCAGGAGGTAGAAGAAAACGCGGGGTTCAGTTGAGAAAAAGAGGGCTTTTTGAAAAATTAATGTTCCTGTTATCTTTCTATGGTTAATCGAGTGATTGATTAATATATTAATTAACGTAATAATTATCTATTTGGTAATTTAATTACTCCATACTACATTTTATGATTGAGCTGCAAGGATTGACCTTTGCAGTTGTGAGTGAATTTTTCAGTGTGCGACAGGACAGAGGAGCTTAAGGTGATCTTTCATGTCAACAATATGCACTAGACTAATTATAATTTACAAATTATAATCATTTATGCTAATTGATAAATTTCTGGAGAAATTAATAAAAAACAATTTTGTTTATTGATACGATAATATTTGACTATTTATTAAAAAAATAAAATAAAAATAATTTTTAAAAAATTTTTATTTTAATTATTTTGATCTATAAATATGTACATAGATCGAATTATTAATAGATTATTATGCAGAATCAATTTATTAATTTGAAAAATAAATTCACATTTTTCTTATTTTGTGTGAAAATTTTACTAAGAATGGAATTATAATAAACGTTTTTATTGATTTAATTTATAATTTCAATAGTTATTTTATTTTATTTTTTAAAAAATTAATTTTATTTTTATAATTACACAAAATTGGTTTTGGTTTTGTTTGGACGTTGCTCCTACTAATCCGTATCTAGTCCCAACCACCCGGATAATGTTTTTCACAGCAGCTTCTTCCACGAGGCAATTGCTCAAATGATTTACGGGGGACCCACGAGCTCATAAAGAAAAGAATGTTCTGCTTTCAGGGAATGAATCAGTCTGAGCCGCTGATCCTAGTAATTTTTAAAGAAAGAGTAGAGTTACATCAACGGCTGAGATCTTCCTGGTATGGAGTCGTTGTAGTTGGTCACCGGTTGAGGGAATACGGTAGCCTTGACTTGAGGTCTGGACGCCAACACTAACAACAAGTAACAAAATTTGCTTTTAATTCAGTGTCAAGTTTGGACTTTGGACCGTCTGTTTTTGGTGTCTAGTTATATTTATTTAATTTTCATTCATTATATTTAAATATGAAGGTGAAAAATAACTGTAAAAGAATAAAATTTAAAAAGAAAATAAATGTTATTATTGAAAATTAAATTATTTTTCTCATTATTACAAATAGAGGAGTTTAAGTAAAATATTAAGAACTATTTAATCTTTTTTATGTTTAAAATTAGTTTAAAACTCAAATTAATAAAGATTAATTAATAATTAATCAAATCTAGCTTTAAAAATATCATATTAAGTAAAAAATTAAGCTACCAAACGAATTTGTAGGTATAATCATCGGGTAATTAATCAAGGACAGTGGCAGATTTCAGACGGAGACTCAGTCAAGACAAAGGAACACAAAAAGTCCTATGAAAGCAACAATGGACGTATTCTTAAAAAAAAAAAAAAATCCATGGAAAAAATATCAAGATTCCACCTTCAAAAAGTCAACAAAAATGATGAGCTCCTTTGCTAAAAAGCCACCTACCTACCATAAAATATTATGGTAGGTTAGGCTTTCTTTGTTAACTCTTTCTTTAAATTAATAATCTGTCACGGTTTAATTTAAAAGTATATATACATATATATATATATATAATTCAGTTTCAATTTCGAAAAAAAAAAAAATCCAAGCAAATTGGATTAATTCGATTTAATTTCAAAAACAATTTTTCAGTTTGATTTTCTTTATCGAATTTAAATATTTTATATATAAATTTGAATAAAATTAAACCAAATGCTCACCGTTAAAAAAAATTCATGTTTCACTTTTTAAACAAAATGAAAATACTTTTGCTTGTGTTTGAAACTAGATTAAAAGCATGTGCATGTGTTTTAATTAGTGCAAAATAGTAATCAAAATTACTTATGTTTTTTTTTTTTTTTTTGGTAATTAGGGTTTTCTTATTGCAAACGCTTTCCATGAATTAGCCAACATAAATTGAAGATGATCTATTACACACATTACTCTAATTTGATTGCTATAATTGTAATGATGCATAAGCAATGATCGTAACAATTATTATATAAATAGCAATAACTTGATCTAGTTTTCAAGTTTTAATTTTGTGACAAGCAATTGATGCTATTCTCATGATTAGATAAGCTATATGCTATCAACTACCATAACTATCTTTTTGTTTTTCAATTTCCATTAATTATTTTTTAATAGAATTAGGATGTATAAACTATTTTCAGGCCGTAGAGCAAAAAATTTATAAATTAAAAAAAAAATGTTATTTTTAAAAAATAGTTAATAATAATTAGAGGAATCCTATAATAAAATTTTCAAACATGCGCTATAAGTACATGACTGTCTAGCTAAAATATAATGGCAATGCTTTCGAGTTTATTTACTTTCAAATACCATTTTTTCAACATTGTGACACTTTCTTGAAAGTTATGAGAATAATTGAATATTAACTATACATTGGACAATGTCAATGCACCAAAGGAACAAAAAGAAGAGTGAAAAAGAAAAAAAGAAAAAGAGAATGAGAGCAAAAATCATATTTAGTTTCTTTGCATTTTTAATGATTAATATGAAAAAATAAAACCCTTTTTTAATTAATTACATTCATTTTTTAAGAAATTACCAATTTATCATTAATAAACATTTTCTTTTTTTCTTTTTTTTTTTTTGTTAAATTGACAATGGAGTTAAGAATATTAATGGTACCATGTTGTGCATTTTCTACATGGAATTGACAAATATAAAAGGACTTGTTATATCGGATGATTTAGAATAAATATTAATTAAAATTTGTATTTTGTTGTCACGTAACCTACGGCACAACCCATTCTCCATGTGCTTTGCCCTCTTGTCTCTTGCTTTTAAATTGACATGCTCTTTATGGCATTTGTTTTGCTCAATGGATTTGTTTTCATATTTTTTACCGTTAAAAACATTTTACTAAAAATCATTCTTTTTTTTTTTTAGAAAGAGACTCCAAACGAAAACCAGAAAGCAATGATGGGAGGACTCCTTGAAGGTAGGGAAACTTTATAACCTGGCATTGATAAGTTTACATGACCACCATTATTATGTTTGATGATAAAGCATGTGCTCCTCCGCCCCCCACCCCACGCCAACTCCATAAAGCACGATTCTAAACTTTTGCCTTTTTCATCTGCCTTTTCCTTTTTCTATTTCCATTTTATATGTGCCAAAATTCCATATATATGCTGATATTCAGGCATGGAATTAGGTCAAGCTTGATTGACTTGTCTCGACTTAATTCACCTCTTTATTTATAAATTAAATTAGCGAAAGTATGAAAATAAAAATATTTTTGATTATACATTAAGAAAAAATGATAATAAAAAATATTTTTTATTTTTTATTTTCATTAATTTAATTTATAAATATAGTTATTGACTCAATTTAGATAATTATAATCTCGTTTAACGTTAAAGATGATGTCCTGAGGCTAAAACTTTAAAGAAAATGTATTTAAACAAATTATATTTTAATCTCTTAAAATTCAGAAATTACATTTTCCTCCCAACTCTATTTTCTAATTCTACATTAATAATAATATGCGATGCAATGATGCTGAGACAAAAAGAAACTCTCTAGAATCCAGTAAAAGTCATTAATTACAAAATTAGACTTATATAAACTCGGTTCATAAGTTCACCCATGAACTAAACTAATCATAATAGATAAATTTTTTAATATTATTTTTATTTTATCCTTTTTTAATAATTGGTAAGAAATACTCTCGTTTTAATTGAAATTTTTCATCGGTTTGATTCATTAGTAGGCTCACTCGGAGATGGAGTCTGGGTAACTTGGCAAGTCAATCCCACATCACCATAACAAGCAACCACTCTACGGCATGTCGTCCACCAACATAAAAATCAGAGGCAAATATTTGTTAGAAACGACATCATCATAGTTTATATAAATATATATATGTATATATATATATATATATATTTTTTTTTTTTTTGCGCGATTCCTTCGCATGAGAAATTGGGTTTTATGTCCCATTTTACATAATGGTTGGGCCTCATATTGGGCCAGTTTAGTTCCTGCCTGATCGGCCTGATTGCGATTCCAAGCGAGTACAGATAATAATTGCGAGTACAGATTACAGAAGAGTCGAACATAGAGGAGACAAAAGAATCGGTCCCTGAAATCACGGGATACTTTCACCGTATCAAAATCAGCTTGACCAACAAGAAACATTTGAGCATTTCACAGCAACTTTGTAATGCTACGCTGCTGCTTATCCACCATAACCCATGTATAACTCCATTGACTTACCGTTAGATCATGCAATTCTAATTAACTCAGATTAATGAAAAAAAATCATTAATGAGATTTTTATAATGTAGAAGTTTCTACATTCGAATGGAAAACTGAAAAGCTTGGATGATGACTTAGATATATACATCACATACATTGACTGAATCCAAAGGTTGAAAATAGAAGTAAACTAAATTTTAAATGTGAAAGGGAAATATGCATTGAGATTGAAATTGATCTTCTAGATATTATTATAAAACAGTCTAAAATTTATGTTTAGTTATTTTTAAATTTTTACAATTAAAATTCATAAATTTTATTTTAAAATAAAAGTTGCTTATCTATCGTTCATATTAATTTTTTCACTACTAAGATTAACAAAAATTAAGAATCTATTTAGATGATGAAGTGACTCTGCTTCATATTTTATTGAGGTAAATGTCTTTTCAAATTATGATAAAAAAATTCAATAATTTTTTTTAAATATTAGTTAATAAAATAAAATAAAAGAATAGGGTAAAAAAAACATTAAAAAAAAAAAAAAACTAGTGTTCAAGGTTGAACCTCCCCTCCCCTACTTGCTTGGAAAAAACTCACGAGTTGACGGCAGAGAGAGGAAAGCCGCCTCCTCTCGTTTCTTTCTTCCATTCCGCCTCCCCTCCGGAAAAGACCCTGCTTTTCTCTCTAAGCTCGTCTAGAAGCTCACACGTCGGTTCAGGTACTCCAAAACATCATCCAAATACACATGTTTGTTTGTGCATATCAGTGCCATTGTTTACTGGCTGTCAGCTGTTTTCTAGCTTCTTGTTGTAATAACCATTTGTTTGTTATTTGGTTGTTGAGTTTTTATCTTTTCTAATTTTCTTTTATTTTGGTCTATATGGGTGATTGAGAATATGGGTTATTGTAATTTGCTTGTCCTTCATCGGATGTGTAAGTTTGAAGCGGTTTATTAATGCCCCTCGGCGTTAATGTACGGATAGATGTATTTTTAGGGGTAAATTTATGTTCTTTTGTTGGATTCATTTGTTTTAAACGCAGCAGAGCAGGGTGGTGCGGATGTGTAACAGAGTAAATTTGGTGATTAATTGAAAGTTCTGTGGAGTATTTGCATTTGGATGTAAATTGGCAAGAATGGTTTAGAGGCAAGCAGTTTGATACTAGATTGAAGGAGTCTGTACTGTTTGTGTTATCTTAAGTTAATTGCTTGTTGGTGTGGTTTTGTTAGTGATTTGAAGTTACTTCATCGTGTCATGCTATGATTGCATAGGTTTTGGCCCTTAGAAGCTGGAGATATGATTTCTAATTAATGGGTGGGTGATCCCATTTAACAGTTTTGGTTGTTGAAGTTTCACTGTGCAATGTAATTTCTTTTTTCTTTATGTGGATTGGTTGGATAGATGTCAACAACATATTGATTGTCGAAGGAGACTCAAGAATAGAAAAAGCTCAGGGTTTGAGGCAGCAGAAACACGTGCTACAAACATATTAACATATTATTTACAACATTTATCACTCTAGTGAGCACCATCTTGGCTCTTTTAGTTTGCTTTTGAATTTGATGGAGTAAAGAAGCAGCTGCCTTTATGTTATGCTGCATCTTTGATTTTCGATTTTGGAAGAACGTTCCTTGTTCTCCCCATTTTAGTTTATCGGCTATTGCATTCTCTCTCTCTTTCTTTGAGAGGTTGTGGGACAGGCAGGGCGTATGCATTATCGCCCCTGCAGGAATGCACAGCTTCTACTATCACCATTTTATCAATGCAATATGCTTTGTTGAGACTTCTATATATCATTGAACATGCACTATCCACTCCCTCCTGTTGTCTGTGTATTTATTGTAACTACAAACCGTAACTTGCTTCCTGTTTGATTGTAAACGTGTCTGTCTTGGGAACATTTTTAGTATCTGAATTGCTTTTTGAGTATTAAGAGCTGACATTGTGATTCGGAAGGACTGCTTCTGAATAGTCCCTTTCAAGTATTGTCTATGCTCTACAAGTGATGGAAACATTCACTTTACATGTTTCTAGCAAATGATTAGGCATTTTTTTTAAACTTTCAAATTCCTTTCACTTAATTGTGTTATGATCTTACAGGCCATACCTGGTAGCCTATTTAAGTTTCTCGCTTGGCATATGAGCTCCCATAATTGTAATCTGCCTTTTTTGCTATAACTGGATCATACTTTAATTTGATAGCTACTTTTGTTGGGTTTCTTTGTTTCCCAATCCCAATTAATTTTATTTATTAGTTTGTGATATGGTGTCACGTGTATTCATTTCGAAACCTTGTGAGCATCTACGTGCTGTTTTGAGAGTTTCACATCAATGATCCTTTTCATTATCTATTTTCTGAAATAGAATTTTATAGGTGGTATTCTTGTCTTTTTTATTTTTTTTAACAACGATCATTTTGTTTCATTGGCTATTTGGCTGGTTGGTGGTTCTAAACATTTCTCATGCTGCGGCCACTATGGAAATACAACTTTTGCAGATATTAAGCAGGATATCCTTGTGTTACTGAATCAAGCACATGAGCAAACAAATTATGCAATTTATTTCCTGACCTGTTCAGAATAGTATGAAGTTGGTATTTTGGTAATGACTTTCACAGAATCATTCTTGTTGCAGGTGTTTCTGTGATTGCAGATCATGTTACGAGCAAAGCAGCTCAGTAATCTTTCCAGTAATGCGAGGTCGTTTTTTCTTAATGGAACAAGATGTAGTGCAACTGATGGTAGTTCATGCACTTGCTCTGAAGATGAAACCTGCCTTCCAAGAAGGCATCAAACAAGAAACACTGTTCTACCCCAGAATGCATCCACCATAGTACCGAAAACTTCAGCAAGGGTGGAAACATCTGTTTTGCGAGATGCCGGAAAATTGTTGGGCCGTCACAAAGTTGAGAGTGTTGAGCACCCAACTTTGCCACAAGTTGCATCTTCTCCTAGTTCTTTTGGGAGCTCAGTTTCTGTTAGTTATGCCAGTGGCATTGATGCTGTTGAGAAGGATGCTACACACTCCTCACCTCCGATTTCAGACCAGTTCTTGAATGCAGGTATTGCAGCAGTTAGTTTTCTATCTGATTTAGTAAACTACAAACTTCCTATGTCTGATGGAAGTGGAATAAACTCACCCAAAAACTGCATGATTGACCCCACCAGGGCAAATTCTGCTATAAAATCATCAAATGTGAAAACCATCAGGAGAGAGAACTTTACTAAAGTTTATCGAAAGCCATCTGTAGAGCCAACAGTAGTGTCCAATACCAGTAACTATAACAGTTCAAAGGATAAAGGCGAAAAATCAGGTTTTACCAGAGGTTTCAAACATGTTTCAAATAGTGCCGCTGGTAATTCAGCAAAATCTCATAGCATAGTTTCAGATACATGTGATAAAAGGAGGACTATACCTCAAAGGCCAAAAGGTTCAGCAAACCGGTTCATTGCAAATTTTAATTCCAACGCACAGAATTCTGATGCTAAGATTAGAGAACACTTTGCTGAAGATTACAGAAAATTGTCGAGAGATGCTAAAATGTCACCTGTAATTGCTCCCAGCCCCAGACAGATTGCAAGCAGTGGGCACATCATGGAAAATGTTTCTCAGATACTGAAACAACTAAGGTGGGGCCCTGCAGCAGAGGAGGCTCTTGGAAATCTTAATTATTTAATGGATGCTTATCAGGCAAATCAAGTTTTAAAGCAGCTTCAAGACCATACAGTTGCTTTTGGCTTTTTCCATTGGTTGAAACGGCAACATGGGTTCAAGCATGATGACCATACTTATACAACCATGGTTGGCATTCTTGGCCGTGCAAAGCAGTTTGGTGCAATTAACAAATTGCTTAATCAGATGATCAAGGATGGATGCCACCCTAATGTTGTAACTTATAACCGTCTTATTCACAGTTATGGCCGTGCAAACTACCTAAATGAAGCAGTTGATGTTTTTAATGAAATGCAGAAGGTAGGGTGTGAACCTGACCGTGTTACATATTGTACACTCATTGATATTCATGCAAAAGCTGGGTTTCTTGATTTTGCTATGGAGATGTATCAAAGAATGCAAGCAGCTGGCCTTTCTCCTGACACATTCACTTATAGTGTTATAATAAACTGCCTTGGAAAAGCTGGCCATTTAGCTGCTGCTCACAAGCTATTTTGCGAGATGGTTGAAAAAGGATGTACTCCCAATTTAGTCACTTATAATATCATGATTGCATTGCAAGCCAAGTCAAGAAATTACGAGACTGCGTTAAAGCTTTACCGTGAGATGCAGAATGCAGGATTTGAACCTGATAAAGTAACTTATAGTATAGTCATGGAAGTGCTTGGACACTGTGGTTATCTTGATGAAGCGGAAGCAGTGTTTTCTGAGATGAAAAGAAAGAATTGGGTGCCTGATGAACCTGTCTATGGCCTTCTAGTGGACTTATGGGGAAAGGCTGGAAATGTCGAAAAGGCTTGGGAATGGTATCAGACCATGCTCCACACTGGCCTGCGCCCAAATGTGCCCACTTGTAATTCTCTTCTTAGTGCATTCCTCAGGGTGAACAGGCTGGCGGATGCTTATAACTTGCTGCAGAGCATGTTGAACTTGGGTCTAAGCCCTTCTTTACAGACTTACACATTGCTTCTCAGTTGTTGTACAGAGGCACACTCACCATGTGACATGGGGATTTATTGTGAGCTCATGGCAGTCACGGGCCACCCTGCACATATGTTCCTGTTGTCTTTGCCATCAGCTGGACCTGATGGTCAAAACGTGCGGGATCATGCTAGTAGGTTTTTTGATCTGATGCATAGTGAAGATAGAGAGAGCAAAAGGGGACTTGTAGATGCGGTGGTTGATTTCCTTCACAAATCAGGGCTCAAGGAGGAGGCTGGGTCGGTTTGGGAGGTAGCTGCACAGAGGAATGTATATCCAGATGCTATCAAAGAGAAAAGTTCATGCTATTGGCTTATTAACCTACATGTTATGTCTGACGGAACAGCTGTGACTGCACTATCAAGGACACTTGCTTGGTTTCGCCGCCAGATGCTAGTCTCAGGGATTAGTCCCAGTCGTATTGATATAGTGACTGGATGGGGCAGGCGGAGCAGGGTGACAGGATCTTCCTTAGTACGGCAGGCAGTACAAGAATTGCTGCATATTTTTAGCTTTCCATTTTTCACTGAAAATGGCAATTCTGGGTGCTTTGTTGGTTGTGGGGAGCCTCTTAACCGCTGGTTGCTCCAATCTTATGTGGAGCGGATGCATTTACTGTAAGTAGCTGTGTTTTTGTTTTAGTCATGTTGCTTACACAATTTTGTTGCGGCGAGTAGAATAGACATTGCAGTGTCATGTGCATAATTATGTATTGTGTTTCAACTTAAATCTAACTCCTTGCTGACTTTCGGTGTCAGTAGTATTACATTCTACCATAGCTTTCGGCTTTTACTCCTGTCTAGTGCAAGTTCAATAATCCAGCTCCCTCTCCCTCACTCCAGTATTGGATCAGTTTGAATTGTGTATCATTTGGAGTTAATTACTATGAGATTTCTCATAGCAATGAATATATTAAAGCAGCTGCCTATAAACTTCCATGTGTATATTGTAATATGTACTTACGGGCTAAAATAGTTGTTTACTGTGTATATATTTGTTTTTTTTTGGTAGTTTTTCATGGATTCATAATGTATTTGCTGCAGAATGCTAATTAGTAATTATAGTTGTATGGTGTTTGAATTGTGTTTCCCTACTTAAGGCATTTAAATGGTGTTTGAACTTGCTTATTGAATTTATTTAACAAACGAGCAGAATTTAAGCTCAGTTCGAGTCTATAAAAAAGCTTTTTTAAAACTAGTCATTATAAATTTAGAGAAGTTTAAGTTTAGTTGTTCAAATTAAATAGAGTTCAAGCTGAACATAATTCAAATTAATTTGGTATTTTTGTAGTCTAAATGAACTGAGTCTGCAAACGAGTCGAGTTTTGTTGAACTTAAACTTAGAAAAAGTAGTTTTAAATTTGCTCGCCTCGAACTTGGAAAATTGAGATTTAACTTAATTTTTAATAAAAAAACATTATAGCTTGTTAAAAGTATGTAAGTAGTGTAGGCAAAATCATCATTGAGACATGTATGCAATTTCAAGATCTGTAGCATTTGCTTAGGCAAAATCATTACATCCTTAATATTTATGAGAATTGATTTTGTCCTCATAATTCCCTGTTGAGATCTTGCACTCTCTCACTCAAATCATGTTTTTATTCATTTTTCTTTTTTGACGTACATAAAATTTTCTCATATGCCATAATTACCAAAAAGGTTAATTATATATATATTTTTCATCATTTAAGTACAAATACTCATCCCCCTCCCTTCCTTTTAGTATACAAAAAATATAAAAAACATTAATAAATAATTTTATTAATTGATTAATTTATAATTAAAAAGTGATGTTGCTAAATGACAAGGGCAAGAATAAACTGAGGAGCAAACCAATGGTTAAGAGGTCTTTAACTTTTTCAATACAATAAGAAAACAACAACTTAATCATGAAGAGACAAATACAAAAACAATATATTCATTTCTCACTAAGCAATATATTTATAAACTAACAATTTCACAAAAAAAAAAAAAAAAAAAAAAAAAAAAACTCTTTTAACTTGTATTGTATAATTCAAACCATATGACATATACATACACCATGAAAAGAAGTAAATCTTGGTAAATTATATTTATTTTGTGAGTCTGTTGTTTTTAATTATTGAATTATTTAAATTAATTACCACTTAAAAAAAAACCACTCATTTGCATTATATATTAATATATAAATTGCAAATTACAAATCACAGAACATTTTGAGGGTGTTTGATCCCACATGAGCGTGTATTTATATAAAAACAAAATAATAAATAATAACAATAATAATTAAAAAAAAATAAACTTGATCAATCAAAGGTTATAGGGTCATTAACCAGTAATCACATCCAATAATATAAATATCACCGTCTTAATTTTTCATCTCTCATCAAGCGTAGCTTCTCTTCTTCCATGGGTAGGTACCTGTCTGTCACTCACCCGCTCTGTCTAACTCTTCCACTATCCTCTTAGATTTCATCGCTTATTCTATCTTCTCCGGCCATCGTCACTGTTACCGCTATCGTCACCGGAAGGTCCTTTGAAATCCCTACTTTGCCCCTACATTTCCTCCTCCTCCTCTCAAAAAACCCTCAAGTAAGTGTTAAGTCTCTTCCTATAACCAAATACATTTTGTTTTATAAACAGAGGCAATTATATTCATGTTAATAATCAGATTATTGTAACAAACCCTATAATTGATGGGGCATAAGAAGCGTACCCCTACTTCTCGGTCCAAACAACTCCCGTCGGCTACGACGGTGCCCTCCGATGAAGCCGAGACTTCTCCTAATCCGGTTAATCTTCCTCTTGCGAAGATCGAACCCTCCATTTCTCCTGAATCGGATGGTTCGACTTACTCGGGAATCAAGCTCGAATGCGAGCGGGCCTTGACTGCTCTTCGCCGAGGTCATCATACCAAAGCTCTCCGCCTCATGAAGGAGTCATGTGCTAAGCACGGAGATAACTCGCCGCACTCGGCTTTAATCCACCGTGTCCAAGGCACGGTCTGTGTTAAGGTGGCTTCGATAATCGATGACCCCAACCGTAAACAGCGGCATTTGAAGAACGCGATTGACTCTGCTCGAAGAGCTGCGGAATTGTCGCCGAACTCGATTGAGTTCGCGCATTTCTATGCTAATTTATTGTACGAGGCGGCAAATGATGGGAAAGAGTATGAGGAGGTTATGAGAGAGTGTGAGCGTGCGTTGGAGATTCTGAATCCGGTTGATCCTGCTAAGGAGAGCTTGCAAGATGAGAGCCAGCAGAAGATAACGACTGCGGAAGCGAGGATTGCTCACGTGCAGAATGAGTTGAGGAGCTTGAAACAGAAATCGAGCATTGCTTCAATTTCGACTTGGATGAAGAACTTGGGGACCGGGGAAGAAATTAGATTGATACCTATACGGAGAGCCGCCGAGGATCCTATGGAGGTTAGGTTAATGCAAGCTAGAAGGCCCAATGAGATTAAGAAGGCTACAAAGACACCTGAAGAGAGACGGAAAGAGATTGAAGTTAGGGTCGCTGCTGCCAGACTATTGCAGCAGAAATCTGAGAGCAATTCAGGACAAAATGAAGGAGAAAGGAGTGACAAGGGAATGGAAGCACCATCAGGGAGTGATAAGAGAGGAGAGAGGAGAAAGTATGGGAATAATGTGAGGAAGAGTGGGTCTAATAAGGAGAGGAAGGATTGGGTGCAGTCATATTGGAATTCAATGAGTATTGAAATGAAGAGGGATTTATTAAAACTTAACGTTAGTGATTTCAAGAGCTACTTTGGGTCATCAAAGGATGGTTTGGCTAGTGAGGTCTTAAATGAGTTATTGACGTTTGCAGAGGAGAATAAGACATGGAGGTTTTGGATGTGTTGTCGATGCCATGAGAAGTTTGCAGATTCTGAGAGCCATATACATCATGTTGTGCAAGAGCATATGGGGAATCTTATGCCTAAAATGCAGGCAGTTTTGCCTCAGAGTGTTGACAATGAGTGGATTGAGATGATTCTTAATTGTTCCTGGAAACCATTTGATATTTCTTCAGCAGTCAAGATGCTTGGAAGTCGAGGGAAATGCCAAGATGCAGACCTTGTTGAGGATTTTTACTCTGGAAATCATAATGAGGAGTGTGATGATTGCTTCAAAGATGCATGGGATTCTTCTCCAGAGAAGGAAAATTTGAGGGATAGCTATGATGATTGTACCACAGGGAGCAATAATGCTGATAGAGTTTCCAGTATTGAGTGTAAAGAATGTGATGGAAACCAGGGTTCTATGGCATATCCTATTGATAGCTGGCCATTATCAGAGGATTTGGAACGGGGAAAGCTCCTCAAAAAAATTCATGCTGTATTTGAGGCACTTATTAAACATAAATGTCTTGCTGCAAGCCATCTAAACAAGGTCATACAACTTACAATGGATGAGTTACAGACTCTTGCTTCTGGTTCCCAACTTCTGAACCATGGTGTGGACCAGACACCCTTGTGCATTTGCTTCTTGGGAGCATCCCAGCTTGGAAAAATCCTCAAATTCTTGCAGGAACTATCTCATTCTTGTGGTTTAGGAAGATACTCTGAGAAAAGTAGTATAGATGATGTAAATGCTGCTCAAGGTCCCGACATGAAAGAGAAAATTGTTCTTAATGGTGATGCATCATATCTCTACCTCAATGAATTTCTGTTGCAATCTGAATGTTCTCCTGGAACATGTACTCATGATGGTAAGGCCACAGCAACTTCTACTAATATTGGCTATGGAAATGGGGTTCTACCTGACGTTGATGCTTTGCTCTCATGGATATTTGCGGGCCCCTCAAGTGGGGAGCAATTGCAATCATGGGTACGTACAAAAGAAGAGAAAGTGCACCAAGGAATGGAAATTCTCCAAACCCTTGAGAAGGAGTTTTACCACCTGCAGAACCTTTGCGAGAGAAAAGGTGAGCATTTAAGCTATGAAGAAACATTGCAAGCTCTGGAAGATCTCTGTCTTGAAGAAACTAAGAAGAGGGACTCTGACACTCGTGATCGCAGCTGTTATGAATCTGCACTTAGGAAGAGGAGGGAAGATCTCGTTAACAATGAAAATGATGCTCTGTTCAGTAGCAGTAGGATTGAGTTAGATGTCATATCAAACGTATTAAAAGAAGCAGAAGATCTGAATGGCAATCAATTTGGATATGAAGATACTTATGGAGGTATGAATTCTCAATTATGTGACTTGGAATCCGGGGAAGACAATGACTGGAGAACTAAGGATTATGCGCATCAAATGGACACTTGCATTCAAGTTGCTATCCAGAGACAGAAACACCAGATATCATTAGAGGTCAGTGTGTTTGGTCTACTAGCTCTTGTATATATAATAAATGTTAATAACGATTCTTGTCCCTTTAATTGGTTGTTTGGCCATGCAGCTCATGAAAATTGATGCCCGAATCATGCGAAATGTATCTGGGATGCAGCAGTTGGAACTCAAACTTGAGCCTATTTCTGCCCATGATTATCGGTCGATATTGTTACCATTAGTGAAATCATACATGAGGGTTTGTATTGGACAAGTCATGACTTTGCATGGCGTTTCTCAACTTTTCTGGTTATATATACTTATATGTATATTGGCAATATCTCTTTTACAGGCACACTTGGAGGATTTAGCTGAGAAGGATGCCACAGAGAAGTCTGATGCAGCAAGAGAAGCATTTTTAGCAGAACTTGCACTTGATTCTAAGAAGGGTACTCGAGGAGGAACTGATAATCTGAGAAACACACAGGAGAAATCGAAGGAGAAGAAAAAGAACAGAGAGTACAGGAAACCCAAGGATTCAAAGGTTTCAATTTCATTAATTTGCTTATGGGCATATTTTATATGTAACTTCACTGTGGAAATTTTATACTTCACTCATAACTGATGTTGCCTGAATGATGTCTGTACATTTCAGGCTACTTTTGGTAATGAGCAGCACTTGCTTCATGATGAGACTGCTGAACAAAGGTATTTCTCTAACTTGATTTCACTTTGCACTTCTATGTTTGCTTTTCTTCAATGAGTGCTTCCACTCTGTTTTGCACCTACGTACAATTAATGCAAATAGTGAGTAAAACCTAAGCTATTGTTTTTGATTCGTTTCTTGCTGCAGTTCCTTTCCAGTTGCATCTGATGGTGACCTCCCAGATTCTGATACTCTTCTTTCATTTAATGATGATGACTTGAAACAACTTGATGAAGAAGTTAGACGTAAAATTGAGCTTGAAGCAGAGGAAAGAAAACTAGAAGAAACTCTGGAGTATCAAAGAAGAATTGAGAATGAGGCTAAACTGAAACACCTTGCTGAACAACAGTATAAAAAGTCTAATCGAACATTTCCAGAAAATGTGGCCTGTATACTGCATGAGAATTACTCAGAACCTGGTGCTGATGATATACATGAGCCATCGGTAAGCATTAGTTTTTGATTCTGTCCTGTTTTGGTGTTATTAATTTTTTAGTTCAATTACATTGTCAGATCTTATCCCGTTACTACTTTTATGCTATCTGTAGAAGGCTTTATTTGAATATTGAAGAGAACCTTACGCGCTTGCACTTTCAGGAACAGTTGACTCAGAAGAATGGGTTTGCCAACAATGTAGAAGTCATGCCTATGGCAAATGGTGCTGCAGAGACGGTAAAATATTCTGCACTATCTAGTGCGCAAATGATTAGTGGTGCACATAATACACAAGTAAATCAAGGTTAGCATCATTGAATAAGGTCTCTGGATGAGGCTATGGTGGCTGTAATTGTTGGAAAATTTTCATCGTCTTTGTTTGGCAGGGCTATCTAATGGAGTAATTTCAGAGGATGGCCTCTTACCTTCTGACCGGCGAATAGGAAGGAGAAGTAGGCGGCAGAAGAGTTCTACTAGATCTTTTGATGGAAAATATCCAGCTTTTTCATCAGAAAAGAATAATGTTGAAGGTGGAAATAGTAAGTATTTCTACTATGTATTTAATTTTTGTTTGCATTCTACTGTGGACATACTACATCATGAATGGAAAAGCAAATGTGGGTGGACCTGATTTGTTAATGATTGTTTGAATTTGGAATGACATGTTTATAATATGAACTATGTAGCATGTTAATGTTAGTTTGTATGTAAATTAGTAGAGTTGCTTTTTATCTTCCTCTTCCCTTTCCATGCTACTGCCTTAACTGGTTGACATTGAAGATTTAATCTGTTTATATTTAGCTTTGTCATTTTATTGTTCACTTTAGTTTATTAAAAAGGTTAAAAATAGTTCAGACATGGTTGTAATCAGAGGGCAGCTGATGTTGAAATTTTAATCTGGACAATAATGCCTTGGAGTTGAGAATATAGTACTGGAAACTGCCACTAATTAGTGACCACTTGACTCCTTTTCTGTTTAAAGAATTATTGATAATGTCAACTGTGACATGTGCCACAGTAAACATAGAATCAGGATTCTTGTATAAGATATTGTTTGCAGCATTTTCTATGTTATCTTCATGCATGGCTTTGGTCTTTCATCCATATTCTGTAAGATTGTTCAGACATTGAATATAGGCCTTTATTCCTGTATTTCTCTGGGCAAAATAATTGTTTCAAGCCACCTATTGTCATAGTTGGTTCTTAGTTCTTTAAGTTCTTACTACATGCATGAAACTTGTATCACATATACTGATGTGCGAAATGAGTTATTGAAGATTCTAGTGTGTAGGAGTGCATCATTAATAGTGTTTCAATAATTGTTCTGTTCCTTAATTTTTTATGAATGTCGAATTTAGTGCAATATGTAATGTTAATATTAATTATTTTGCTTTATAAAATTTGTCCACATATACAAGATCCCTATTTTAACTATATATCTAAAGACATATTTTCCAGTCCTTTGCTGTGTCCTTTTGCATTTCTATTGTCAAGTGCTCTTGTTGCCACTTATTGATGGCTACAGAGAATCAGCAAAATATTCTTATGCTCAATTACTATGAAGTTGAAACTGATTTTATCATGGATCTGTCCATGTGGAACCAGTTACTCTTAGTATGGGGGACAGTGGAACGAAGACATTGAGACAATTACAGGCAGAGGAGGATGATGAGGAAAGGTTCCAAGCTGACCTTAAAAAAGCTGTACGCCAAAGCCTTGGTAAAAGATTTTTTCACCATTTATTTAGTATTGTTATACCTCTGATTTTTTCTATGTTAAACCAGATACCAGTTGATGGTCTGTGAGGGACAAGACTACTCACAGACTAACTATGTGGAGACTGATGCCTTGTGCCGTTAAATTTAAATACTGCTTTTCAGTATTATCATCGGCACATTCTAAAATCATGTTATGCCACCACATTGTGGAAGCTTGCGAAGCTCCAAATTGCATTGCTGTTATATCATCTGTTTTTGCAGGATGGAATGTTCTTGTAGGACCATGGGTTCCCAAACCAGTTTATGATATTAATTTTCAGCAACCTGGTCAATTAAGTCAAGTCTGCCTTGCTTGTTTTGGCACAGTAAATTGAACTATTTATTTATTTATCTATTTTCACCATGGGAACTTTGATATGGTCGAATTATGGGATTAGCTCTTTGGCCTATAATATCTTCTATTTTATTTAAGCAGAAAGAGGCATACTGCCATGGGACTTTGCAGAGTGAATGTTGCTTTGCAAGTCTTTGATACGGATGCACATGTCATTGCTAGATGAACATGTCATTGCAAGAAGAAAGGCTGACAAATGCTTCTTTTCTTTATAGTGATGATCCACATGCATTCATCTACTTGTCAATAGGGTTGGACATTTGGTCATGCGGTTTACCTTTTACTGAATTTGCATTAACCGATTTACATATTTACCAATGGAATTTTACTGTATACCAACCGATTTACTGAATTGATCGATTTACCATACTAGGGCTGGCTTTTTTTTTAAAAAAAAAAAAAAAATCAACACCATTTTGAATAAATCGGTAAATTGGGAATTCTGAATTTTTTGGGTACCTTACTGAACCATGTACTGAATTTTATCCAAACAAGTTACTTTACCGTTTGTTATTTACCATTTTACTGAACTGTTTCTATCGAATGTCTTCGGTTCAGCTCGGTAAATCGGTTTTTACCATATTTTTTCCACCCCTAATTGTCAACATTCAGGACAATTTGCTTGAAAAGAGAATGGTTTAGTCGCAGTTATTATGCGATCCTCCAATTTTCTTGGGTTACTGCTTGTCACCTAACTAATTTATTAATGGTCAGGCTAATCGCTCATCTACTTGTGACTCAAAGAAGGAATATACTCGAAGTTCCAGAATTGTTATTCATTAAACAAACTCAGAGATAGTTTGTTGGAGTACCATTTGCAATGATGTAATTATGATTTTGGACAATTTTACTTTTATATGTATTGGTACTATGCTAGTCAGGTTGACATTGCCAAGTTAAGTGAGATAGACATTATGAAAGTTGAAGTGAAATAAATAGGTTTGCCCTGTTAGATGCATTCACAATGTAATGCACACATGATTCACATTTTTCACTATCATCATATGGCTCAATCTCAAACAATTGCTCATGTTAAGCTGCATTATCATTAATGTTGCCTTGCTTTCCCTTTAACCAATACTTTAGCTTGGGCAAAAGTCTGGTTTGAGTGGCATACATTTATCAGCATCTTAAATGTCTGTTGTTTCTTTCTGTTGATCCTTGAGTTGAAAATATTTGCAACATTATAGCCTTGTTATTTCTGTTGTTTTTCCAGACACATTTGAAGCACGTCAGAAGATGCCCTTGATTTCAAGCATGAGGATACCACTAAATACACCTTTGGAAGCTAACAACGTTGATGTTTCACCAAATGAAGTTGCATCTGAAAATGTGGAAGGAACTGATATGGTTGGTACTGGCTTGCAGAATGATATAGGTGAATATAATTGTTTTCTGAATGTCATCATACAGGTATGATACATGCAATAGAGTCTTTATTATTATGATGTTTATTTAATTTATGCTTTCTCATTCATGTTCTGTACCCTCTTTTGTTTTCCTTTTCTTCTATAAGCTCAGTCTTTATGGCATTTAAGACGGTTTCGAGAGGAGTTCTTGCAGAGGTCAACATCAGAACATGTTCATGTTGGGGAACCATGTGTTGTCTGTGCATTGTATGATATTTTCACTGCTTTAAGTATTGCATCAACAGATATGCGAAGAGAACCTGTTGCTCCCACATCTCTGAGGATAGCCCTAAGCAATTTGTATCCAGATAGTAATTTCTTCCAGGAGGTATTTTTCAAGAACTGTGTTTGTACCCCTTGTGGTTGTAGATAAGTTGTAAAAATCTCTGTGATTGTTTTTTTATTTGCTCACAAGTTAAGAATTTGTATTTGCAGGCTCAGATGAATGATGCATCTGAAGTATTAGCAGTAATATTTGATTGCCTTCATCGAGCATTTACTTCTGGTTCAAGTGTTTCTGATTCTGAATCGGTGGAAAGCAATTGCCTGGGGTCTTGGGATTGTGCTAATAATGCCTGTATAGTGCATTCTCTTTTTGGAATGGACATATTTGAACGAATGAATTGCTATAGTTGTGGTTTGGAGTCAAGACATCTGAAGTACACTTCTTTTTTTCATAATATAAATGCCAGTGCCCTCCGAACAATGAAGGTTTGAATTTGTGGATCGATTTGCTTTTTCCAATGACTTATTATTTAAGCTTTTTAGTTTTGAGTGTTATAAAACATGCTAGTAATTTGATCTCTCTTCATGTTCTCATCATTCAGGCCATGTGTGCTGAAAGCTCTTTTGATGAACTTTTAAACCTAGTAGAGATGAATCATCAATTAGCTTGTGATCCTGAAAGTGGAGGTTGTGGGAAGCTTAACTATATCCATCATATACTGTCAACTCCACCTCATGTTTTTACTACAGGTGATGTGATTTTTCTTAGCAGCAACTATTCTGTACTTGATAAGTTGTGCACTCCTGTAGATACTCAACAATAGATATTTTTGTTCTGCAGTTCTAGGGTGGCAAAATACATGTGAAAGTGCTGATGATATAGCAGCAACATTGGCAGCTCTTAGCACTGAGATAGATATCAGTGTTCTTTACCGTGGTCTAGATCCAAAAAGCACACACACCTTGGTTTCAGTGGTATGTATTGTTGAATGACCATCAATTTTATTATTTTAATGGACTAAAAGGTTTATCAGGTCATATATCAATTGGATAAGTTTTTTTCATTTGGTCGTGTTAATAACCCTATAAGGAAGTTGGGTTTTGTGAGAAAGACATTAGATATTTGTGGAGTGAAGCGAGAACTAGTCTCAAAAGTCACTGAAAGGCAGTAGCTTTGACAGAGACTTTAAGGAGAGGAAGATATCAAAATCAAACACAAAGTGAAAAAAGTGAGAAAACCATGAAATGATCATAAAGGTTATGATAAATGATGAATCAAAACTTATCAGTAGCTTTTGATTACTGCATGAGAATGATGAAACAAAAGTTATCAATCTTATCCTCAGGAAGCATGAAGTGGAGAGAGTTCATGAAAAAAGACTTTTCTTTTCTATTGGGGCTAGTTGGGGGAGAATGTTACCTAGGGAACTTATATAAAAGGGGTAACCTTTATATAGAACCTTTCTTACCTGAATAGATTCTGACCCCCCTTATTATGCATGTACTGATTCCTTACTCCTGTAACATGATTTGCTGCATTAGCTTCATTCCTTGTTTTACTCTTGCAACTTTTAGGTTTGCTATTATGGGCAACATTATCATTGCTTCGCCTATAGTCAGGACCATGAATGGTGGATCATGTATGATGATAGAACTGTCAAGGTATAAATTTGCCCCTACTTAAAACATCATGTGTTTTTTTTTTTTTTTTTTACTTTTTGTGCGTGCTTCTGTTGTTATAATTTGTGTCATATTTTTCTAGGTTGTTGGTAACTGGGCTGATGTTCTATCCATGTGTGAAAGAGGGCACTTGCAACCTCAGGTACTATTTTTTGAAGCTGTAAACTAATAGTTGGTGGAATTGACAAATTATATGCTGCCCAAAAGAGCACTGAGTTCAACACATCTTGACAAGATTGCTGCTTGTGGTGAGGTGGTATTTGTAGTGATGCATTGCAGCTTTACACCGATGCAGTTCATATGGTTAAAAAAATATATATATATACAGCTTGGATTTTGATGAACCTTTTAAGTTTTGATACAAAATGAGAGTTGTGATATAAAACAAGAGTGTTGTCATAAAGCGAGGAGGTTTTGTAGGAAAGAGATGGTTGGTCTTCTAAGGGAAAAATAAGGTGTCAAGGACAATTTTTGTTCGGCTTGAAGAAGTCAGTAATAGAAGAGACAGGAGTGCAAATTTTGGCACTCTTTGCATCTGAATACTAATGTCGGGGTAGTCAGGATTTGAGTCCAAGGACTTATTCTGTTTTTCTCGTGGAACTAACTTTCCAAAAAGGCAGGCGGGATTGGTTGAGAAAATGACTAGTAATATTCCTGTTTGCCTGCCTCTGAATGCTATGAAAGAACTTCTGAATATGCTTTTTGTTAAGGTGGCAAATAACATATGGTTGTTGCGAGGAGCGAGCGTTATACTAATTAATAGCAGTTGTAAGTGGGGAATTTAGTTAAATTAGATTCAATTTTTCCAGAATTCTTTCCCCTTCCAGAAGAGGTTTTGTATAGATCAAAATTGCCCCCGCCTTTGGGCTTTCAACTCATCATATGCGGAGCTAGTTATTGTCATTGCATGTGGTCATCTTATAACGCTGATGAGGAATCAATCAAATAGTAAAGCAAATTTATATTGCTCTTTCTTCTTATTTAGTTAAGCTGCTTTCCTTTTTTTTTTTTTTTTTTTTTTTTATCGAACTGGATAATAAAATAGTTCATTTTTCTTCTTCTTCTTCTTCATCTGTGGTGCTGGGAATGCGATTTTGTACATATGGAACTTAAAACATAGACAATGAATCTTCCTCGATGTTCTTTGTAAGAAATCTTCTTCAATATTCAATGTGTTCATAAGGACCCAAATTTTACTGCATCTTTTTATTTGAAATGATATTTAAATATTATATTTACATGTAAATATAATTTTTTATGTAAATAATGAATTTTATTAGTTATTCAAAATTCTTCACATCTGAACTTCATTTTTAATTTTTTTTAAGAGTGGTGTAGAGGAGTGTGAGGTTTCGACATTTAGCTCTTACAAGACTTGTATAATATACTGTGTAATTCGAAGACAACCTTTAATGATTATTAATAAAATATGTCTGCAAATGATCTCTTAGTCTAACAGCAAGGAGTTCAAATTGCTTTAACTGCTGTCGGTTCAAATTAGATATTGTATCCATCCATATAATGCATCTAACAACTTAGATATTGATTCAAGAATTTTTTTTTTTTTTTTTTGCTCTCAGAAAATAACGGCCTTTTCTACTGCTAAAATTTAAAATTTAAAATTGGAAAAAAGCAGTACAGATTTCAGTCTGGATATGCTCATGGTATTTAGGAGGGCCAACAATCTATGGCACAGGTAATAATCATGGCCTAAAAATCTGGCTATATTTAAAACATGTATTAGAAAAGAAAACAAAAGAAAAGAAAAGAAATCTAAGTGCGAAAGCAGAGGAGGATTGACAAAGATAGCCCCCCTAAAAATAGGACTCTGCTAAACTATCAACATTCAAAATCTTCCTTCTTCTTCATCATTTTCCTCTTTTTTTTTTTTTTTCTCTTTTTGTCCTTTCTCAATATCATCACCATTCCCCACTGAAATAAGAACATTAATATTCATGTTGTAATACAAATATGACCCTGCGCTGCCTGCAAACACCGTAGAAGAAAGTGTTCATCTGATCTGAGTGTTCTGCTATATATCGAGCCAATATTCGAGATAGGTTTCCGGTACATCATGGTTGCTTGGCTACTATCTCTTCATGTTCATATAGAAATGTATAGGCAACATCCGATAGACTAAATGGTCTAGCTTCTTCAATAATGGATGTTCGATTGGAGCACGTAGAGGCGATGGACTCTCCAACTGGACTTAAATGTGGGCAAAATAGCCGAAAATTGGCCGGAGAGGATACTGATTGTATCGAAAATTATGACTGAACGCCACGTGGCAGCATTCTTTTGAAATGTACTTTATTTGGTAAGACTAAACTTGAAAATTATAAGTCTATAATTTTTAAAATAAAATTAAAGAGATTCAAAATAATAATTTGATTAAAAAATGTTAAATTATGCCATTGTTTTATTTAATTTTTAAAATCCAAAAATTTTTATATTCAAAAATTAAGACGTTATAGTATTGATCTCAATTCGAAATTCTTTAAATTTCCTTTTTTTTTTCTTTTACTTGTTAAATAATATTTCTGAGAATTAACATCTAGTGAATCATTATTTTAATTTCATAAAATTTAAAGACTTTTTATTGTATAAAATATTAAGATTAAATCATTTCATCCATCATAATGGAAGAAAACTTTTATTTTCTTCATTTTGGAGATTATAGATATATTAATAACATCTCTATTGGCATATAATGTTTTTCAGAAATTTTCATTCTTTTGAATAGTGTTCTTAAAAGCAAATCATATTTTTTAATTTAAGAGTAGCTTTTAATTTATTATCACGATATATAATTTTGCAGAGTGAATATAACAGTACTTTAAAATCAATATTATGCTAAATCATCTAAGTTATATGTATTACAAAGAATGGTATATATATTAGAGTGCATAATCTTTTTATAGCATTTGTTATTTTACTAATCATTTGATTTTTTTTGAGAAGTACTAATCATTTGATTAGATTTACTAATAGAAGAACAGTGATAAACACTAATTAAGTTAATCTATTTTTGTGGTATTCAAAACTTTAAATTCTAACACGTATTATTATGTGAATAGACAGAGAATTTAAGATCAGCAAATGTAGAATTTCATAAATACTAATCTTATAATGCCAAAAATAAATTTGTAAATTTGTTGCACTAACTTGGACTAATTACTAGTAATTTTTTTTAAGGTAAGGGCAAATAGGTGTTAATGGCTTGCACTAATGGTATCGCATAACATATGAAGAGGTAATATAGCAAAAAGGTCCCAAGAATCTGGCAACAAAACCTGCAATAGAAAAGAAAAGAAATTTGGGAAGCCACGTTTTAGCAAAGATATGGGTTAAGTGTAAAAGCAGAGGATTGACCATATATAGCCCCTAAAGATAGGACTCTGCTAAACTATCAACATTTGTCCCTAACGGTCGTAAAAGAAATTATAAAACTTGAAAGAAACAGCACCCCCCTTCAAATTCGCTCTCTCTCTTCAATATTGCAATCTGCTCTTTTACTAAGTCTTCATATCCAGCAAATCCGCTCATATCAGACCTGTTCAGCATCCAAAATGTTTACCCATTTCTGTTTCAACAACATCACCATTATCATCTTCCTTCTTCTTCATCATTTTCCTATCTCTTTCCCTTCATCTTCCATTTTCTTTCCTTCTCTTTTCCTTCTTCATCAACATCATCACATCACTGAAATTATAAATTTGTTATTTTCCTTCTTTAATTTATGCTGGTCCTGCAAGAAATTTAGATAAAAAGAAAAAAGAAACAAAGAAAAACATTATTGATGCTACAAATATGACCCTTAAGGGTGGCACTAGCCAAGCCTGCGCTGCCTGCAAATACCAAAGAAGAAAGTGTTCATCTGAGTGTCCTTTAGCACCATACTTCCCTCCTGACCAACCAAAGATGTTTCAAAATGCTCATAAATTATTTGGTGTAAGCAACATTCTTAAAATAATCAAAGATCTTGATGCTCCTCAAAAGGCAGAAGCAATGCGTTCTATTATCTATCAAGCCAATATTCGAGATAGGTTTCCGGTTCATGGTTGCTGGGGTATTATCTGTCAGCTACATTTCCAGATTAGACAGGCGGAAGAAGAGCTTCACGCGGTTCATGCTCAGCTAGAAATGTATAGGCAACATCACCAACATCAGATTTCTTCTTTAACTGATGATGTCCCTTCACAATTAGAATTAGGCATGGCTCCTCCTACTAATGCCCTTTCCCTATTCAGTCATAACACTCCTCAGCCTTACAACACTGTCAACGTTTTGCCTGTTTCACAGCAGCACTCATATTCTAATAGCAGCAATGTGAGTTACAGCTCTGGTTACTTAGATTCCAAGGATCATTTAGGGAATTCTATGTGGGTTCAACATGCGTATGGTGGTGCTACTACTACAAATAATGATAATAATAATAGTAGCAATTCAATGGCACTTCAGTCTCAATTGGTTGCCTCACAACCATTAGCTATTCAACAAGAAGTTGTTCAAGATTATGATGAAATTCATCCATTTTTTGACACTATTGATGACATTGATTCTAAAGAGGCCTACAACTCGAGGTAAAATTTATTAATTTAGTATTGCTCATATGCATATTTGATAACTGATAATAGTTATTGCTATTTATATCTATAGTTCAACTTTAAATTGGTTTCTTCTAAAATAATGTCATAAATTTTGTATTTCAGCTCAGAAGAATCATTAAAGGACACGACAGAGTCAATTGAGCATGTTGCTGACAATGAATTGAAGAATGCTGCTGCATGCTTCAGTCTTACTAGTGTCAATTGATTCCACTTTGATAGTGTCAATTTGTCAGTAAGCTGGAGCAGAGTATTATGATTTTTTTTTTTCCTTCCCCTTAATCTACATCACAGAGTACATTCCACAATTTTGAGCTTTTATTTTTCTTTTTCTTTTCAAATCCCTTTTGTAGAACTTTTAAGTCTTAACTTAGAATCAATCATTCACTTTATAATGTTTTCTTGTTTTCAATAACTGTAATCTTTTGCCTGGATGTTGATCATATTTTTGTGGAGCAATATACATTATGGAGGTGAATCTCCAGTTTACTCTTCAAAGTTTATATATATATATATATATATATATATAGTTTTCCTGTTTATTATTCATTATGCTATTCAAGAATCTAATAATCAATTTGCATATCATTCAATGTACGAAACAGTAATTACCGATGCTTGCTTCCTAACATCTTTGCACTTAGTGTAGGATGAAGAGTTAGTTCTCCGTATTTGACAGGTTCAACTCATATGTTATTACTCTAAAAAAGAAAACTTTAGAACATATTCCTCTGTTGCCATAGAGGTGTATGTGAGATGTATTTGTCAAATATCCATCGAAGTATGGAGTGCAGAAGAAACAGTGGAGTTGCGCATCAAAATTACTCCTATCAACACTAGTCCAGCAATTTTGGTATATTATTATTTTCATGTATATAATGACTCCTGATGTTTTTTAATATTTTTGCAACTTCCAGACATTTATGAATAAATATTCTTATTTGAGCAATATCTTATTTTCAAAAGTGCTCACTGTTTTAGCACTAATCCAGAAGAATAAGAACTATTATCCTTAGCTACCATGATTTGATTGATGAACAGCTCAGAATTCATAGCTGCCTTTGGAATGAGCTTCATAGTGATGGAATCATCATGAAGCGGAAAGGTTTATCAATACAGGTGAGTCGTATGGAACATTGTGACAAATTGGTTGAGATTGAAGATCAAATGCATCGACAATTTAATGTTTCAGAAAGAAGGGCTTTGATTGAATGCGTTAACTTGCAGAGTTCCATAAACAAATGTTCACTGATAAAGAAATAGCCAAAGGTTATTTTGGTTGATTAATCTTTCATCAAAAAGAAAAAAAAAAAAAAGGTTTATTAGGAATGCAGCAGTAGCATCAGCTGGGAACAAGATCAGAGAATGCTGAATAAGATGACTTGCTTTGTTCACTTTAAGGTCTGTCTATTCTAGAGGTGGTATGTCTAGCTGAGGAGGCTATATAAGGTCCTGTAGTCATATGACCTCAAAAAGATGGATGAAATGAGTACAGGTTTTAATTTTATATATCTTATTGTAGGTTTTAATAGTTGACGTTATTTGGGCATCTGATATGGATGACACTACTAGCAGAACATGAAAAAGCAAATTGCACTTGATTGTTTGTAAAGCATTAATAGAAGTGTCAAATTTTCATTAAGTACAATCATAGATAAAGAAAGACGTTGAGGACAAATTAAATGGCACAACTGAATTCTTCATAAGATTTGTATGCAAATTCTCTCTTTTCATTTCAATTGATTAAGCAGTGAATATACAAGCTTATCTTTCTACATTTAGTAATCTGAAGAAAAGAAATTATTGACTCACTTTGAGCAAGGTCATATAAGCCTGGTGTTGTATGAGCCACAAGATATGCATTTATGATAATGCCAATGGAAAGGAGCTGCTCCTTTCTTCTCACAATCATTGCATAGTATATCCTGCAATCCCGTTCATGGGTGATCTAACTAAATATATATTTAACAATATCATGCAAGAAAAATAAGGACAAGAACATCATTAACCTGAGTTTTGCTGGAATATTCATCTGGCATTTTCTCTTCAGCCAGCAGTGCGTCCAACATCTTAAAATAAACCTGGAAGGCAATTTCACATAAATTCCAATACAAAATACTAAAGAAAATCCTTCCAAAGACATGGCAACTTCATGCACTAGATAAAAGTGGCTACTAGATTAGATTCATGAATAAAAGAATGAAATACCATTTGATCATACCATAAACTAATAACTGAACTTTTGAGATGGAAACGACAAAGGAAATGTAACTATGATATCTGCTAACTGACCTGCATGTCCCCAAGTGACTTGCTACAGATTGGACATATATAGTGGGTACGTGTGTAGTCCTGGAAGCGGCATTGCAAGCAACATTAAAAATGTCAAAACATATGTAAACTATCCACGAAAAAAATTGGACAGTGCTTGGAGCTGAATACCTGAAAACATGTTGAGTGCATCACATGACCACATGGAAGGGCTTTTACTGGATTGCTGGATGTGAAAATGTATTCATGGCAAATTGGGCAGTTTTCTTCCAAAGATTTCTCCCTGCATGGATGCACTAAAAGCGACCGTGACATGCAGGCATTGCAATTCATGCAATGGAAGTAGCCAATGCCCAATCCCTTCCCTACTCGACAGAGGTTACAAAAAGGGCAGTGGTAGATCTCCCTGTTAAAGATCTTCTACGTCAAAAACTCTCAAGAGTTTAAATTAAATGTAGAGGAGCTAAATCATTGTAACAACTTTTCACAACGAAAACTGAAGAAAAGTACATCCAATTTGGTGATTTTCAAAAGTAGGCTGATTTGCCTAAATGAGAGATAATCTCAGATTATACCTAACGTGTGAGAGGAACATTAAGATCATGTGCAGATCATAATGCTGGACAATTTTTACCCATGTATATATTGTGGATATAATTATAATCATTTATTATCATGAATCATGACACCGTGCTATTTACAAAAATATTCATTGAAAAGTTAAAATTATGATAATGAATATTATACGATTGTGGTAGATTCCAAATTGTAGCATATCAGTCATGTTCACGGTATAAACAGAGATTTTAGAATCCTAAGCAGGCTGATAAGCAGTCAACCAAGTGAGTATTGAATAATGAATGATAATCTTTAAATGCCTATATTTTTATAATGATTTTTGACAGGAAAAGCATTATTAAGAGTGAACAGAAGCCTCAAAAGACATTTATTTGTTGGGGATCAAATAAAAGAGCAATCTTAGTGACAAAATTATGAAACTTCTGTTCAGCACGTCTTAATGGAAATAAAAATGGGTAAAAGCTGCATAACCTGTCATCATCAAACACTTTGCAGATCTTGCAATAGTATCTTGCCATGGATAAATTGTTACATGAGACAGTTGAGCAAGTCTGCCCAATTGGCTGAATGGTTAAGCATTTCATGCACATCATCTTTGTAATAGCTCTCCTGCACAAGTAATAGAGGGAATGGAGGTTGAGAAAAAAACAAGAAAAGGAAAAAATGAGAAAGTAAGAAGAAAATTGAGCAAGTTTGAAAAAGAGAAAATTATTGATACCTGTCTGTTGAATGGTCAGCATCCTCATCATGGCAACGTATGCATGTATAAAGCTTGTTGCAACAGGGAGTGACGAGTTTACTATTCCTTTTGTAGTGTTTGCAACCCAAGGTTACCTTGAGAGGATCACGGTAAGATGGATGCTGCCCTGGAACTTCTTCTCCTTTACTTGAGATGATTGCTTCTGAATTGGATCTCCGTTGTTGAGCAATCCAACGACTGAAAAAGCATGGAGGCTACTTTTTAATTCCTTCAGTACACAGTAACACTTAGGATGATGACAAGAAAGCAAATGATTATATGGTTTCTGCTAGCTGCATGTTGAACCATATTATAAACGTTGACTTACAAATATAAATAGACTTGGCCATGATTATGAAACCATGGCTACCTTAACTGACTGTGAGTCAATGAAAACAAATAGCATGATCATAAGCTTTAGTATATGAGAGAGTTAGATTTCCTAGCTTGAATCAATTTGTTGGTTTCTTTGGGGTCCTCACTAGCATAATTTGGTCCAACTTCAACCTAGGGTACTAGCCTTTTGACTTATTCATCCATCCAATCAGATATTATCTTCTTAGATCAGAGAAGCTATAGGATTACAGTGATCCAATATGAATAACAGTCAATTAGATCGTCTTTCTCTTTTTAAGGGGGAAATGACAATTTAAAAGGTTAGTGATAATGAAAAGCAATCACCAACCTCATTAGCAGGTTCTGCATGATATACGATTTCTCCTGAGGATCTAGGGATGAGTCCCCAGACACCCTTCTTATTGCAGCCTCCAGATCAGCTTGAGTCATGGTCAAATGGTGCTCTTGATACATGGACGTTGAATTTGATTGAAAAGTTTCACTTGGTTTGTCTATCTCAACTCTGATATTTGCCCCTTGATTGCATCTCTTGTTTTCACTTTCACTGACAAGTTTTTCACATTCTGAACATTCATTATCTTCATCTCTATCGAAAGCCTTAGCTTCAACATCCAAATTGCACTTCCCCAAAATGTCAACATTAGCACCAAAACAATCTTTTTGCTCGATGCCCTTTTCACAGAGGATGCCGCCTTGTTTTCCATGAGCGTCTTTGGACAGATATCTTGAGACAATCTCCAATGGATCTGTAGGCCACAAAGAATTTGACTTCTCTTTCATATGGGGTGTATCATACCCTTCCCACCATTCTCCTAGCCATTCATCAAACATCGTGTTCTTCGTCACCCTATGCAACAAGGACATTATGGCTTGCTGTTCTGCTGGTGTTAAAGAGCCAATCAGCCAGGGTATAATATCTTGTAATGTTTCTGCTCTGGCTTTCCCTAGCATGAGTCCGATGATCTTTTCTTGCTCCTGGATGGAAAAGCATTCTCTAAATAAGGGCCAAAGTTCAATTTCTTCATGATGAATATGGTCAGAAAGTAGTTTATGCATTGATTTGCATGTATGATGGAGTTTCATGCACAGCTGATTGTATTTCGCCATTCTTTGATCCTGCATGCTGGAATCAGCACTAAGAACTGTAACATGCATTTTAGACATCTTCTCTAAAATGAGGGAAATCTCACTGAAAAGCTTAACTTCAAGCTTGTGATCAATAGTATAGGAGTTACTGATATTTTGGACTTCTCCTTTTGCTTCCAAAGCAGGAAAGGCAACTTCATCCTCAGTGTTGCTATGAAATTGATATCGAAGCCAAATAAGATGGAATTGCTGGTTGAACTCTGTAAGAAACCTGATGTTTTCAATCAGTTGAGCTGAACCAGAGACAAGGTATTCCAAATCTTTCTTGAGAGCCTTGTGGAAGAAAAAGATGAAGTCCATTGGTTTTCGTTCATCAATAGTGGAAGTTGCAGAACTCTCTCCACCAGGTAATTCAGGAAAAGGTTGCAATAACCTTTTTGTTCCAGGAAAAAATATATGCAAATTTATTTCACTTGCATAGAACGTCTCATGTGCCTCAGCTTTGTGGAATACTGAAGAAGAAGCTGGTAAAAGCATCTTGCCCTTGTTAGCAGAGACTGGTTCTGTTTTACTAGATATAGATCCTCCACAAGGTTGCTTGTTTGAGTGTAAGGATGAACGTACATCTTCCTTAATTTGCTCATATAAAAATGAGCGTCTACTCTTGAATATTTTCTGCAAATTCTTTGCAAAATTTTCAGTGGAGGTTTTACCTGAATAACCAGTGTGGAACCACTCAAGTAAGAGGGACGCAAAATATTTATTGGATAAATTGTCACCCAGCTGGTTTATACTGTGAAAAGTGGACCTGGATACACTCTCAGATAAATGAGCTGCAAACCAAGGAATTACACACTTTAGCAGTCCTAGTGGCATCAGATGAAGGACCATATACAAAAGCCGCAGCTGGGTATCATTGCTATAGTTCTTGCTGATAAAGGGAAAGACCTGGTAAAAACTGAAATATGTCAAATGAAAATGTTGCAAGCATTCTGTGATAGCTGTTTTCTGGTTGATACCCGCTCCTTATTGGTTAATAATCCAATCCTACTGATTTTATAAGCCAAAAAATTATTATAAAAAAAAAAAAAAAAAATCTCTTACCTCTATCTCGTGAAATGAAAAATGTTTGCTAATATCTATCACAAAGGATTCCAGTTCCCGGCAGAGCATCTCTACAAACTGGGACAAAGCTAAATCATTGCCGAAGTTGCATTGTAGCAACTGATGTAGACTTTCTATACGACTTTCAATGGGGAATTGTTCACTGAAGCACATAGACAGATGACTGTTGGCAAGTTCATTTAACATAGGATAGAAGAATTTCTTCAATGCATTACTGTTCACCGGAAAGTATAGCATCAGAAAACATGAAAATTAAACAAAAACAGAAGATTCCTAACAAAAGGGATAAACTGGTCTAGGAAAAAGGAAAAAAAATAAAAGAGAGAAACATGTTCTACTAGGAAGTTTGTTGTTACAGTTGTGTGTCAAGTACAAGTAAGTGCTTCAGCAGCCATAGAAATTACCAGTAGAAGATTATGACATCAGCAAGAAACTTCAGCCGGACTAATATTAAATCTATATCTAAAGAACTTCTTGAGTTTCTTCTTTGATATGCATCTTCCAGTGTTTCTTTCAAATCTTTCTGGATGGCGAGGTGCCAAAGATGGAGATATTCGACCACATTGTTTCCAACATTGTTTTGAGAACAATACATCTTCATACATCCATCAGGATCGTTTCTAATATTGTTAAAAGCTCCAGAAGGGGATTGTTCATTCTTATGAAGCCAAGAAATTACCACCTGCAAACATCTTTAACATGATTAACAATGAGAAAGTTGATTCAGATTTACAATTTAGGTCAGGATATACCTCGTGCAATGATTTTTCCTGGGGTACGATTTCCTTAATACAATGTATAACATCCACTCTTTTTTCTGGACTAAGGAAGGAGATCATCCATGGCAACAATTCCTCCAGCAGGATTACAGGAATGCTGCAAAAGAACTGCCACACTAACGAAGCCTGTTTTTTTGGAGAGAACTGCTGCATAAGCAAAGGAAAAACCTGCATCCACACAATGATCAGAACACATTTTGCATAAAAAAACAGAAATTAGAATCATTAACAACAAGACTTGTAGTTCTAAAATACATTTAGACAGGAATATTTCGAAGAGCAGCAGTTAGATTTTTATTTTATATATCCAGATCATACAATTTATTTGAAACTTATAAGGTTCACCTTTTATCCCCCTGTCATAGGACAAACAATCACATGTTCCTGTCGGTCAAATATTCCACTTTAACAGTAATATAATGACCATACATTCATTTTAAAGGAGAAAGACAAGGACAGGGGAGAGGTTGCCAGAAGAGAATGATTCTTGAAGGGTATGGATGATTAGCTTCCAAAATTTAATTAGCCTCAACAAAACATTATGCATCACCATCATCCATTAAAATTTCGTGATTCTGATGCTTTGTCAAAATTTACAGCTATTTTTCTTTTCTTTCCTTTTGAACTTTGTTTGCAATGAGTCAAAATCCTGCACCAGTTCCAGTGTGATGTTGATCCACATGCAAAGGGAATAATAGAATAAAATATAGGAACATATTTGATAAATGGGCACTTCTAACATTTCCGAGGGACAATGCCTGAAACAATCAACAATTGTGAGTTGTAATGGTATGATTTTTAGTTTCTGTCATCAACATATGAAGTCATTAGGCTACTAATTGAGTGTCTGCATCTTAGTTCATGAAGTCAAGGGTTCAAATCTTGACGCCTATTTCCTCTTTAATTCCGATATACCAAAAAGAAAAATCAACATATAATATTGGCAGTCCTAATATAGGGTAATGGATTAAGCTGTGACAATAATCAGAAAGAGATAGCCAGAATTTATAGGCCAGATTGAAAGGCAACATATGGTAGTTCAAAAATTATTATCAACAGAAAGTAAATGCCTACCTGCTGTTCTTCTTTAAGCATATGCTGGCAAATGGATGAGTGCATGGTGCCAATGCATAATATAAGTTCCTGAAATTGCTCAGAACCATCTTTATCTTCCTCCATCAATGTATCCAAGCAATGAAAAATAGAGTCAAACAAGTCGTCGATGCTGTTATGTTCAAGCGAATATTTATATACAACATTTTTAATATGAGCATCTAATGCTAGAAAGATAACCTGCCACATGAAAATGCTCTATTATGAAACCTGAAATCATAACATGGACTAAAAGCTTAAGACATTGTTTTTTTCATTCTGCTAATCCATTTATCAAGTAAAAAACAAGATGATCTGCATCATTTGAAAGCATAAGTTTTTCTTTTTTCTACGCTTTGCAGTATCATAAATTTGATATTGATTTGCTAAACGTAAGAAACCAAATTCAGAAGTTGATATTGATGTAAATGATTTTGAAGTTTAGAACTCATTTACAAATGACAGAATTTGGTTTAATGATGTTGAATTCCATAAAATTATATTCAGGAGAGTAAAATGAAAATTTCCCTTCATCCCAAAACATGGAATTCCACAAACATTTCACGGAAGTCATGTATACCAAATATGGCCTTAATCTCTCACTAAAACTATATCAGTTAGTGTAAGTAAACTAAGATTCTACTGTTCATTGACCATAGAAAGAAACTCTTTTGCACTTGCTTATCTGTTAAATTTAATTAAAGCATAAATATCGAGTCCTTTCAATAATTAATCTCTTCCTAATAAGAGAAATAAAAACCTTCTGTTTTTTTTTTTTTTTTTTTTCTGTTGTGCCGTCTCCTCAACAACCAAACATTCAATAGAAATTTAAAAAGAAAGATATCCGGTTTGCTAACCTCATCTTCTATGGCAGAATGATATTTATGCGCAAGTTTTAGGAAATCGAATCTTTTGCGGAGCTCAGTTATCAGTTCACGTCTATTAGACGCATTTTCAGATGCAGTAACCGCCAAGCGATGCAGGTTGGAGAGCTCTTCGTGATGTGCCTTGTGGAAATAGACAAGCAAAAGTATAGGAGCATCTGTGAGCAACACATCCGAAAAGAGTTCTCCCTCCACCGTCATTGTCAAAGATGCTGGTCCTGTGGCTACTACTTCCTCTTTGTCCGGCGGGCATTTTGGAGTGTCTCCGGCGCCCATATAATTTTGTAGCACGCACCATGAACGGCGGGAGAAGGCAAATTTTTTGCACCGAGTAGAAGGGGATGAATATAATGGTCGGATACATGTGTATGATTTGGGATTTGCTGTGCCTCCTCTTGAGAAGCTCTAAATTTTAAAAATACAAATGTGTTTTATATTCTTTATGCCACCGTAGATGACAGAGATGTTATACCAAACGGCTATGGCGCTATGCGTTGGTTTTTAGACGTTGACAATTGAATCCCAAGCGCTTTTTTTTCCAATTTACCGGGAAACGAAAATCAAATTTGCTGGACTGTTGGGAGTTTAACTATGGATAATTCTATTGCCAGGCCCAATAAGTGGTTTTAACCAGTATTTTTTATTTTTTTATACTTCTCCGTACTTTATCTGTTTTAACTGTGCACAATAATAATCAATTTCGCAAAACATATAGAATATATTGTGAAATATCAAATACATGACTTAAGTTTACCACTGAGCTACCCTCGTTCAGATTTAACAACAGTTATTTAATCGATTGAATTAAGTTCGGTTTATATTAATAAGAAATAAGTTTTAATTTTAACTTAATTGGATCCCTGCATAATCTATTAGTTTGTCACTAAACTTTTTACTCGGGTGGATGAAACTTGAAATTGATTTCCTATAATTTTGTTGACCTCCAAAAGACGAGGAAGTGCAACTCACACAAGTGATAAGTGTGTGGATTTAGTTTTGTTTAGGAAGTTGTTAAATAATTGTAATTTTTGACTAGATTATAAACGCGATTATATTAAAGAGAATGTCAAAAGACATGCCGTCCGTACTTTGTCGTTGCCAATGCTTGGATCAACTCCGGGAACAATAAACTCATTCGTCCGCTAGTTATTTTATCGCAAGCTCTATTGTCGCTTTATGTGCACGTGTGCATCTCGTGTCCAGCGTGTGCTCTGCCTGTGGCTCCACGTGTTCTGCGATTGCCATGCATCGTCCTTGTATGCTCGAAGGGATGACTTATATGGATTCGAATTTTTAATATTCATATCGCCATATTAAATTTATAACATTTGTGTTTGACACGCATAGGAATGGACGGCTTAGATTTTATTTAAAAAATAGTAGAAAATAATTGACTTTTAAATTATAATTAAATTAATATATGAGAATTTTTATTTAGATAAATTAATAATAAAGTTTTAATATATAATTTTATTAGTATTTAATCCTTCCATTAGAAAATATAAAAAATCAAATTGTTAAAAAAATTATAACTTAAGTATTAATTTGATTTAAGAATTAATATATCAATCAAATTGATTGTGAAAAATATTAATTTAAACGAAAGTATAGAAATGTTTATAAAAATCAAGGTGTATTTTGAGTTATAAGTTAATTACATTATAGTTAATTTTTAGATACAAAGACTCTTACGTGCAAGTTTGACTACTTTATAGACGAATTTTGAACTTTTCCTTTAAAAAAGTTTAATAAAAAACACAAATTTAATTTTAGCTATTGCTTCGAAGTTAATAGATAATGGTAATAAAAGGTTATCTTATGTTCAAAAGAGCCAAGTAAAAGAAATCAGGCTGGGTCTTAAAATGGGATTCGGGCTTTTATTGTGTTGGGTTTAGTTCTTTCTATACGGGCTTTTAATTGTAAAATTGGGCTCTAAAGTTTCTTCTTACAAGGACGGAAAGACCAAAAAAAAAAATCTTCTGCGGCTACGTGGCAGCACATCACATCGATAATCGACATTTCAAACACAAAACGACAAAATTTATGATTGCCAGAGGGTTAAGTTCCTGACAATTGTCCCTCTGTCTTTCAATATTTTATCTAAATTTATTTAAAATAATACCAAATAAATTATTTTAACGAGTAAAACAATTATTTTCTCAATAATATATTATAAATACTTTGTGCTAAAATTAGAAATTCAATGAAGACTACTTCATTTATCTTTCCCAAAAAAAAAAAAAAAAAATAGAGAATTTCATTTAAATGATTATTCTCAGTGTATTTATTCTTAGCTTTTTTTTTTTTATTTTGTATTTACTATTATTAGCTGGAGATATTTTTAGACTAATTTATACACATTGAAAATAAATTATATTATTTTTAGTTAATCCTAATTCGAAACCATTCATGATTCGTGGAAGGATAGCAAGACACAAATCCTTACAACTCCTGTTTGTCCTTTTTCTTCTTTCTTTTTTAAGACTCTTTAAATATTTTATCCAAATGATCAATGTATCTGGCCTCCTTTCGATGCTGAATACAATTCAAAGGATGCTTTTTTTTTTTTTTTTCTTGTTGTCATTTGAAGTAATATAAACATGGATTTAGATTATAATCATTTAAAATATTGCTTTAATATAGTTGTAACTTAAAACACGATTTGAAACCGTGGATTTTGGATTTGATGGGATTGGGATGAAATATGAATGTCTGAGCTAGATTATTATCGAAGCATTCTTTTAGTAAAAAAAAAAAAAATCAACTGTATGCTTATTTGAACACCATATCCGGATAAATTATATTAATTTCATAATATTATATAGTTTTAAGTTTTAATTTTTAATCATTAAATTTTGATATTTGTTTTACTCACCAGAATATTGTTGTTGAAAAAAATAACATGGTAATAAAAATTAACTATTTTATTAACAAATTCATATTTTTTTCTAAATATATTAATTTAGAATCCACCTATTAATTTATTTGACAAATAATGAAACATTTAAAAAAAAATTTCACCTATTATTTATATTTTTTTTTCATTTTCTTTTTTATATTTCTTTCTAATCATTATTTTATTTTTGTGATATATGTTGTTTTTTATTATCATATTTATGTTTCAATTACCCGATTCCGGTAAGTGAACCTCATTGAAACAAAAAAATAAAATTAAGTAATTAAAAAATAATAAATTAAAATTAGTGACCTAAATAAAACTAAGTATAAAATTATATGACCATTAAAACATTTACGATTATTGTTCCAAACATGATATAAGTTATTTTGAATAGAGGAAAACATTTACGATATTGATAAATTTATATATAACCTTATAAATGTATATTTTTTTAATTTATTAATTATTGATAGCAATTATCACCAGTCCCTGTTTATCATCAGACACCACTATCGGCCACCGGCCACTACTAAACATCAATGCCAGTCACCGACGACCCTCGTGATTTAACATTTTTTATATTTTCTCATAGTATTTAACAATGAAATTTTTTAAATACAAAATTATATTATTATAAATATTTTTATGATCATATTAGTTAAATATTTTACTTTTAACTAATTTTTAATATTGTAACCAAAATGTCATTTTAAAATATTTATGGAAGAAAATATTTTGCTTATTTTCTTTTAAATAAATTATTTTCTGAAAATCAACTGATATCATTGAAACAATAAGCGATATGCAGCCAATGAGAAACAAAAACAAGATATGATATGCGACCGGTAAGAAACAAAAACAACTGATCTTGTCTAATTTAACGGGGTTATTACAAGGCAGAAAGATCCAATACTTATTATCAAAGCCACATTAACATTATCTATTGTCACAGTAATTTTCCAATAATTATTAAATTAAATAACTTAATCAATTAAATATTTTTCCCAAACTGTTGGAGTTAAATTTCAAATTACGACACTCCCTACCGATTACAATTTTTATTAGCAAATCCTTTTCCTTGCGAGTTGTGTGTCTCTCAGAGAAATTCTGTCAAATCCCCATTTTCAAAGAAAAAGATAACTTATATGAATTAATAACACCACTGAAACCAATTTGCGAAAGCAATGGATAGAGAGATGCTCAGGACGAAATGGGTTGCCACAGTTGCAAGCATCTGGATACAGAGCAGTTGCGGTGCATCCTACACCTTCGGTATCTACTCTTCCATTCTCAAATCCAGTCAAGGCTACGACCAATCAACGCTCGACACCGTTTCTGTCTTCAAGGATATCGGCGCCAACTTCGGCATCCTTTCTGGCCTCCTTTATTCCGCTGTCACTCTCGATCCTTACAGTCGCCATCTGGGAGTCTTCAGCGGGCCATGGGTTGTTCATGCGGCTGGCGCGATTCAATGCTTCCTTGGCTATTTTGTGATGTGGGCTTCCGTCGTCGGTTTGATTCCCCGGTTACCGGTGCCGGTTATGTGTTTATTCATGTGGTTGGCGGCTCACGCGCAGACGTTCTTTAACACGGCGAACGTCGTGAGCGGTGTCCATAATTTCGGCGACTATGGTGGGACTATTGTTGGCATCATGAAGGTAAGCCGGTGGATTATACTGTTTCATTTAGATTTCATGCTTGACATTTTAATTTAGTTTTTTCTGTTCCATTATAAGTGGCTGCTGGGCAATTTTATACACTCATCTACCAAGTTGTTTCTTTCCTTAGAAGACGCAATGTCATGGTTGGGATATTTATCATTTGATACGCATGTTATTTGTTGTAGTCTTCTTAGACTGGACGATCTACCATATATGGAAAACTCTTAACAACAGGCTACAGCAACTCTGAGAAAATTCCCAATATATGAAAGCCATTTATTGGGAAATATGCTAATCCAATAATTAGGAATTCAGGTATACACACATCAAATCATTATCTAAATCTAATAGGATAAAATCAATTTTTTGGGGACACAAGGAGAATAACGAGAAAAGAATTAAAATTTCTTGTTCTGTTTTCTATCTTTTTCACTTCAATTCTTTTTCGTATTAAACAGTAGGTCAAATGAATTGGGTGGTTTATGGCTCTTAAACATAAAAATGGATATAACGTCTTTCTCGATTTATGTTACTTACCTTTAACTAAGTTAACATTGTGGATATTGGTCTAAAGCTCTAATTTTGCATATTGCAATGAGTAATTACATGAGCACAATTCTGATAATGTTTTGCTAGTCATGGATCTTGAAATGATTATGGTTTAATATAACATTTGCAGATTAATTGGTATGACTGGTGTAAATGGATATATAGAATTGTCAAGAGAATGCCTTTTTACATTTTCAGGGATTTCTTGGTTTGAGCGGAGCAATGCTTATCCAATTCTATGAGACAGTATGTGAGGGTCATCCCAGCACTTACATTCTACTACTTGCACTGACACCAACAATAATCACTCTTTTGCTTATGAATTTGGTAAGAAACTATGACACAAACACAAAAGATGACAAGAAACGCTTGAATGCTTTCTCTGCTGTTGCAATGATCATTGCTGCTTATCTCACAGTCAATATATTGTTAAGGGACATCTTCACTATGCCATTATGGGCACGCATAATTATGTTTGAACTCTTGCTGCTTCTTCTTGCCTCACCCCTTGGAGTTGCTATCAGAGCTTTGAGAGAAAGCTCTGATAGATATGCACAAGCACTATTAGAAGAGAGGGGTTACAAACCAAAACCAGCAACTTCCTCCGATATTTCTACATCAGAAGATCCTATAGATTATCATGCACTGCCTAGTGGTGAGAGTCAGCCAAAAGCTGCTTCTAGTGACAGCAGTTTATCAGATGAAGACAACTTAAATCTCTTGCAAGCATTGCGGACTGGAAACTTCTGGTTATTATTTATTGCAATGATTTGTGGAATGGGATCTGGGCTTGCAACAATAAATAACATCAGTCAAGTAGGAGAATCTCTTGGTTACTCGACAATTGAAAGAAATTCTTTAGTTTCATTATGGAGTATATGGAATTTTCTTGGCCGGTTTGGAGCTGGTTTTGTATCTGATATTTTCTTGCACAGAGGTGGCTTTGCTAGGCCATTATTTATGGCTATTACTTTAGCAACTTTAGCAACTGGCCATATAGTTATTGCGTCCGGTTTTCCTAAAAATTTATATCTAGGTTCAGTTCTCGTGGGAATTTCATATGGTTCACAATGGTCATTGATGCCCACTATTACTTCTGAGATATTTGGTGTAGGGCATATGGGTACTATATTCAACACCATTGCCCTAGCAAGTCCTCTCGGATCATATATTTTCTCTGTAAGGGTCATTGGGTATATTTATGATAAGGCAGCAACTGGTGAAGATAACACATGTTTTGGAACTCGCTGTTTCATGTTGTCTTTTCTTATAATGGCAGCTGTTGCTTTCTTTGGCGTTCTTGTTGCTCTTGCATTGTTCTTAAGGACAAGGAGGTTTTATCAGGTGGTTGTGCTTAAACGGTTAAGGCATTCTTAAATGCCATTTTTATGTAAATGAGTGAGTTTGTATAAATCCATCATCCATGTATAAGATGCTCTGCTTTTTTTTTTTTTTCCCTTCGTGTTGAATGGCTTGTTTATGTTTATCTTTCACAATCTCATAATATCATTGTAGCTACTGTTGTACCCTTTTTGATGTTCTTGATGAGAGGAATTGCATAAGCTGTAATTGTTTTTAACAATTTTCTTGATTATCCAATGACGTCAATTTACTGAGTTGGGCATAATGTATTCTTTTGGTGTCTAGACCCATTTCCACTCTAAACGACATTGCCTCTTAGAAATTTACCTATTTTCGGCTATGGAAAACGACAAAAGCGATTTAGACATTCGATAATGGATAACCCGATAGCTCGATTCAGTTGTAGAGGGGTTGTACATGGAGAGATTGGAGTTTAACACGAAATGGTTCTCTACTGTTGCCAGCATATGGATACAGTGCACCAGCGGCTCACTCTACACCTTCTCTATCTACTCTCCGGCAATCAAATCCACGCAAGGCTATGATCAATCAACATTGGACACTGTTTCTGTTTTCAAAGATATTGGAGCTAACTGCGGTATCCTTTCCGGCGTTCTTTACACCAAAGCCACGACCCATCAACACGAGCCCACTTCGACGATTACTATTGGGCCATGGGTGGTTCTCCTGGTTGGCGCAATTCAGTGTTTCGCGGGATATTTTTTCATGTGGGCCTCCGTTACCGGACTGATTCCACCACCGCCGGTTGCTGTGATGTGTTTATTCATGTTTGTGGCGGCGCATGCCCAGAGTTTCTTTAACACTGCTAACGTTGTCACTTCTGTACGCAATTTCCCCACCTATAGTGGCACTGCCGTTGGCATAATGAAGGTTTCGGTCTCCCTTTAGTTGTTTTTGTTCTAATTTTATTTTATTTTTTTCATCAATTCAATTTGATATCAATTGCATGGATTAATGAGAATTTTATCAATTGCATGGATTAATGAGAATTTGATCGATTCTTTTTTTGAAAGTTCCATCTTTTTTTTCCCGCTTTACTTGCTAGGGATTTCTTGGTTTGAGTGGAGCAATGTTAATACAAGTTTATCAAACAGTATTCAACAACAAACCTAATTCATACCTCTTGCTGCTAGCCCTGTTGCCCAGCATCAATCCGATGATACTGATGTGGTTTGTTATAATTCATAATGTGAGTGAAGAAGATGAAAAGAAGTACCTTGACATTTTCTCATTGATTGCATTGGTTCTTGCTGCTTACCTTATGATCATTATAATACTGGAACATATGTTCAGTTTCCAATTTCCAGTGCGTGTCATTGCATTTGTCCTGCTCATGGTATTGCTTGTTTCGCCTATTTTTGTTGCAATCAGAGCCCAGGAAAGGAATTCTGATATTGTTTCTGAGAGGAATCAATTCTTGGATGAGTCTAAGGTACTTGCAAGACATTATCCTACTGGGTATCAGAGTTTGCCTAGTGGCAGTGGATGTGATAGCAGTGTCAATGAAAAGAATTCTTTGGATAATGTGGAAGGCCTGAATCTCTTCAAAGCTGTGCAAACAGTTGATTTCTGGATTTTATTTCTTGCTATGGCTTGTGGTATGGGTTCAGGACTTGCCACAGTGAATAATATGAGTCAAGTTGGAGGATCTCTTGGTTATGGAGGCTTTGAGACTAATACCTTAGTTTCTTTGTGGAGCATTTGGAATTTTCTCGGCCGATTTGGAGCTGGTTATATATCTGATTATTTCTTACTCACTAGAGGTTGGGCAAGGCCATCATTCATGGTCATCACTCTTGCAGGCATGACCATTGGTCATGTGGTGATTGCTTCTGGTTTGCCTGGTGCTCTCTATGCTGGTTCAGTTTTGGTTGGTGTTTGTTATGGTTCTCAATGGTCACTGATGCCAACAATTGCTTCAGAGATATTTGGGGTAGCACATATGGGCACCATATTCAACACCATTACGATTGCTAGCCCTGTTGGATCTTACATATTCTCTGTAAAAGTGGTTGGCTACATCTACGACAGAGAAGCATCAGGAGAAGGGAGCTCATGTTCTGGAACCCATTGTTTCATGTTATCTTTTCTGATCATGGCATCAGCTACATTTCTGGGGTCTCTTGCTGCTTTAGGATTGTTCTTTCGGACAAAAAGTTTCTATGATCGGATTGTACTCGGAAGATTACGATGTTCCACGAGAGAGTAAATTATAAAGATCATAAGAGATTTTTACTATATAGTAAGACTGGTATTTCTCTCCCGTTCATTAACTGCTGCTCTTCACCGTGATATACGAAATATGTTTATGTAGCAACTAATCTGCTTGAAGGCCAAAGAATGGTGCTGATGAAGCTTCTATTTGTTTTTTTTTTTTTTTCTTTGAAATAAAAAAAGGGCATGTTTGTATTTTTCTTGGTAGATGTACAATATAGTGCTTGTAAATATATATTTTTTATACAATAGCAGCTTTGTTGGTGAAAAAATAGTACTCTTGTTTTTTCTTTAAACTACTTTTACTTATTGAAATAATGAGCAAATTCCAGCCAAATAATTTTATGCAGTTCAAAAAACCATTTTATTAATTAAAGAATTTAACAATAATCAACGAGCGTCAAGACGAGTGATTCGACATCTTTATCTTTTAAACGGAGATAAAAGTTTCATCTTCGTGTTTAATATTAAATATTTGCTGGAAGTCATTTATTCTAAAACGAAAATAAAAATGATATCATATGAAGTTATCAATGAATCCCGCCTTTTTTTTTTTTTTTTTGAATAAGATATATTTTATAAGTTAGTTTCCCTTCTTTGTAACTGATTCAAATTATTCCTAATTTAATTAAATTATATTCACATATTAATTTTAGATTTTAAAATTTTCAGTCTGTTCTTGGAGGGGAAAAGAAGAAAAAAAAACTATGTCAGGTCATCAATCATAAGATTATAAATTAAAAGTTACTTTGGAATCGAAATTTTATGTTGAAAAATTTATGATTCAGCTATTTCAATCTACCAGGTTTACCAAAAGGAAAACTACGCCAAACTGATTTAGATAAAAAAAATCCAACCGAATTGAATAGTGT